>NW_028125670.1:0-295456 GCF_965194825.1 Balaenoptera physalus | reverse complement strand
TGTGTAAGAATTTCTCTCTCTTTCCCTGTCTTTGTTTCATGGGTTTTTAAAAGTAATTTATTTTTATAATGGGGTTTAGCTGCTTTTCACGGCTGTGTTTAGGCCGCTTTACACCCACTTGACACACTAACAGAGAGATATCAATACATAGGTTTTAAGATTATTACTGGTCAGATATATTCTTGTGCGGTGAATCGGGCGTGTTGAGTCCAGTTCTCTGAGCAAGGAGTAGGTCTTGTCTATTACATATTGGGTTTATGGAACGGTATCTGAGCTAATTTGAAACTCTTGTTTTATGTATCACCCCACCTCACCTTTCCCGTTAAGCAGCCATAGTGTGTTTTCTGCATGTGTGACTCTGTTCTGTTTTGTAATTCAGTTCAAGTGTAACGGTTTTTACATTCCCTCTATAAGTGACACCTTATGAGAAGTGTCCTTTTCTGTGTGACTTATTTCACTTAGAATCGTCTTACCTAAATCCACTCATCATGCTGCTACTAGCCTTATGACATTGATTTCATGGCTGAGTGATATTCCATTGTACATAAGGACCACAACTTTTTTATCCATTTTTCGCTTTCCTGGGATATTTAAGGTGGAATGAAGTGGAGGTCCTTGTCAACAGAGCAGCCCTAAACTTTGGGGTGCTTGTGTCTTGCTGATTTTCAATTTTCCCACTTTATCGCCCCATGCGTGGAAGTGCCCTATGCTCTCTAAGCTGTGTTTTTTAGATGTTTCAGGACACACCGTACACTTCTCCAGAGTGGCTGTTGGCAATTTACATCCCGCCCATCAGTGTAGCAAGGCTCCCATTTCTCCATGGCCTGTCCTGCATTTCTGGTTTTGACAGTTTTTTCAGCATGGCCCTTTGGACCGATGGGAAGCGAGACTTCTTTGTAGCGCTGATTTGCCTTTCCAGGTTGCTTGGTTGGCCAAAAAGGGCGTATGCGTTTTTTCCTGAATATATTCAGGAAAAAACGCATACGCCCTTTTTGGCCAAGGGCATCATTGTCAACGTTTTGCCGCTTTTCATGTGCTTTAAAGGCGATTCGAATCTACCTCCTGAAATCTGTTTCCTGCAATTCTGCCTTGATTTCAAATCCTCTTCTTTGCCTTCCCTCAATATATTTGTGGACGAGAGTTATGATTTATCACTCTGCAGGTTTGTGAATTGCAGTGCCCTGAAGCTCCATTTTACAAGTCGGTTTTTTGGGAGCTGGCCGCAAAAGCGCAGGATGGCTTCAGGCCCTGTTCTGGTTCCGGGGGGCAGGCTGAGCCTGTGGTTAATTCTTCTTCCTGATGGGAAAATAGAGTGACCTGTGCCTGTCCCAACACCAAGAGCTAGTCTCTCATTGGTTCCCCGTCTTCCCGTTCATCCTCAGGACAAATTGCAACCTGTACGGAACAGGAGGTTAAAGGTGCTGATGCTCCAAGTAGGGAGATTGCTAGTAAAGTGGCTGGAATGGTGAACCCGAGCACAAGGAGATGAGAAATGAGGTGCGTTTTAGAAACCTTTCCCCATCACACGGTGTACCATCTTCTGGGTTTCTCATGCATGTTTTCGATGTAGGAAGATGCCCTTGAACCTGGAGATTTGGGACCCATGCGATGGGTAGCACGCAGTATTACTTTAAAGGGTCTGCGTTTGCTCACCCAACCTCACCAAACCTCTCAGCCCCAAGAGTGTCCACCCTTATGTGTCATCCAGCTGTGGGTCTAGATATGGTCAATCCAGGTTGCATCACAGCTCCTGAACGAATTGTGTAAGAATTTCTCTCTTTTTCCCTGTCTTTGTTTCATGGGTTTTTAAAAGTAATTTATTTTTATAATGGGGTTTAGCTGCTTTTCACGGCTGTGTTTATGCCGCTTTACACCCACTTGACACACTAACAGAGAGATATCAATACATAGGTTTTAAGATTATTACTAGTCAGATATATTCTTGTGCGGTGAATCGGGCGTGTTGAGTCCAGTTCTCTGAGCAAGGAGTAGGTCTTGTCTATTACATATTGGGTTTATGGAACGGTATCTGAGCTAATTTGAAACTCTTGTTTTATGTATCACCCCACCTCACCTTTCCCGTTAAGCAGCCATAGTGTGTTTTCTGCATGTGTGACTCTGTTCTGTATTGTAAGTCAGTTCAAGTGTAACGGTTTTTACATTCCCTCTATAAGTGACACCTTATGAGAAGTGTCCTTTTCTGTGTGACTTATTTCACTTAGAATCGTCTTACCTAAATCCACTCATCATGCTGCTACTAGCCTTATGACATTGATTTCATGGCTGAGTGATATTCCATTGTACATAAGGACCACAACTTTTTTATCCATTTTTCGCTTTCCTGGGATATTTAAGGTGGAAGGAAGTGGAGGTCCTTGTCAACAGAGCAGCCCTAAACTTTGGGGTGCTTGTGTCTTGCTGATTTTCAATTTTCCCACTTTATCCCCCCATGCGTGGAAGTGCCCTATGCTCTCTAAGCTGTGTTTTTTAGATGTTTCAGGACACACCGTACACTTCTCCAGAGTGGCTGTTGGCAATTTACATCCCGCCCATCAGTGTAGCAAGGCTCCCATTTCTCCATGGCCTGTCCTGCATTTCTGGTTTTGACACTTTTTTCAGCATGGCCCTTTTGACCGATGGGAAGCGAGACTTCTTTGTAGCGCTGATTTGCCTTTCCAGGTTGCTTGGTTGGCCAAAAAGGGCGTAGGCGTTTTTTCCTGAATATATTCAGGAAAAAACGCCTACGCCCTTTTTGGCCAAGGGCATCATTGTCAACGTTTTGCCGCTTTTCATGTGCTTTAAAGGCGATTCGAATCTACGTTCTGAAATCTGTTTCCTGCAATTCTGCCTTGATTTCAAATCCTCTTCTTTGCCTTCCCTCAATATATTTGTGGACGAGAGTTATGATTTATAACTCTGCATGTTTGTGAATTGCAGTGCCCTGAAGCTCCATTTTACAAGTCGGTTTTTTGGGAGCTGGCCGCAAAAGCGCAGGATGGCTTCAGGCCCTGTTCTGGTTCCGGGGGGCAGGCTGAGCCTGTGGTTAATTCTTCTTCCTGATGGGAAAATAGAGTGGCCTGTGCCTGTCCCAACACCAAGAGCTAGTCTCCCATTGGTTCCCCGTCTTCCCGTTCATCCTCAGGACAAATTGCAACCTGTACGGAACAGGAGGTTAAAGGTGCTGATGCTCCAAGTAGGGAGATTGCTAGTAAAGTGGCTGGAATGGCGAACCCGAGCACAAGGAGATGAGAAATGAGGTGCGTTTTAGAAACCTTTCCCCATCACACGGTGTACCATCTTCTGGGTTTCTCATGCATGTTTTCGATGTAGGAAGATGCCCTTGAACCTGGAGATTTGGGACCCATGCGATGGGTAGCACGCAGTATTACTTTAAAGGGTCTGCGTTTGCTCACCCAACCTCACCAAACCTCTCAGCCCCAAGAGTGTCCACCCTTATGTCTCATCCAGCTGTGGGTCTAGATATGGTCAATCCAGGTTGCATCACAGCCCCTGAACGAATTGTGTAAGAATTTCTCTCTCTTTCCCTGTCTTTGTTTCATGGGTTTTTAAAAGTAATTTATTTTTATAATGGGGTTTAGCTGCTTTTCACGGCTGTGTTTAGGCCGCTTTACACCCACTTGACACACTAACAGAGAGATATCAATACATAGGTTTTAAGATTATTACTGGTCAGATATATTCTTGTGCGGTGAATCGGGCGTGTTGAGTCCAGTTCTCTGAGCAAGGAGTAGGTCTTGTCTATTACATATTGGGTTTATGGAACGGTATCTGAGCTAATTTGAAACTCTTGTTTTATGTATCACCCCACCTCACCTTTCCCGTTAAGCAGCCATAGTGTGTTTTCTGCATGTGTGACTCTGTTCTGTATTGTAAGTCAGTTCAAGTGTAACGGTTTTTACATTCCCTCTATAAGTGACACCTTATGAGAAGTGTCCTTTTCTGTGTGACTTATTTCACTTAGAATCGTCTTACCTAAATCCACTCATCATGCTGCTACTAGCCTTATGACATTGATTTCATGGCTGAGTGATATTCCATTGTACATAAGGACCACAACTTTTTTATCCATTTTTCGCTTTCCTGGGATATTTAAGGTGGAAGGAAGTGGAGGTCCTTGTCAACAGAGCAGCCCTAAACTTTGGGGTGCTTGTGTCTTGCTGATTTTCAATTTTCCCACTTTATCCCCCCATGCGTGGAAGTGCCCTATGCTCTCTAAGCTGTGTTTTTTAGATGTTTCAGGACACACCGTACACTTCTCCAGAGTGGCTGTTGGCAATTTACATCCCGCCCATCAGTGTAGCAAGGCTCCCATTTCTCCATGGCCTGTCCTGCATTTCTGGTTTTGACACTTTTTTCAGCATGGCCCTTTTGACCGATGGGAAGCGAGACTTCTTTGTAGCGCTGATTTGCCTTTCCAGGTTGCTTGGTTGGCCAAAAAGGGCGTAGGCGTTTTTTCCTGAATATATTCAGGAAAAAACGCCTACGCCCTTTTTGGCCAAGGGCATCATTGTCAACGTTTTGCCGCTTTTCATGTGCTTTAAAGGCGATTCGAATCTACGTTCTGAAATCTGTTTCCTGCAATTCTGCCTTGATTTCAAATCCTCTTCTTTGCCTTCCCTCAATATATTTGTGGACGAGAGTTATGATTTATAACTCTGCATGTTTGTGAATTGCAGTGCCCTGAAGCTCCATTTTACAAGTCGGTTTTTTGGGAGCTGGCCGCAAAAGCGCAGGATGGCTTCAGGCCCTGTTCTGGTTCCGGGGGGCAGGCTGAGCCTGTGGTTAATTCTTCTTCCTGATGGGAAAATAGAGTGGCCTGTGCCTGTCCCAACACCAAGAGCTAGTCTCCCATTGGTTCCCCGTCTTCCCGTTCATCCTCAGGACAAATTGCAACCTGTACGGAACAGGAGGTTAAAGGTGCTGATGCTCCAAGTAGGGAGATTGCTAGTAAAGTGGCTGGAATGGCGAACCCGAGCACAAGGAGATGAGAAATGAGGTGCGTTTTAGAAACCTTTCCCCATCACACGGTGTACCATCTTCTGGGTTTCTCATGCATGTTTTCGATGTAGGAAGATGCCCTTGAACCTGGAGATTTGGGACCCATGCGATGGGTAGCACGCAGTATTACTTTAAAGGGTCTGCGTTTGCTCACCCAACCTCACCAAACCTCTCAGCCCCAAGAGTGTCCACCCTTATGTCTCATCCAGCTGTGGGTCTAGATATGGTCAATCCAGGTTGCATCACAGCCCCTGAACGAATTGTGTAAGAATTTCTCTCTCTTTCCCTGTCTTTGTTTCATGGGTTTTTAAAAGTAATTTATTTTTATAATGGGGTTTAGCTGCTTTTCACGGCTGTGTTTAGGCCGCTTTACACCCACTTGACACACTAACAGAGAGATATCAATACATAGGTTTTAAGATTATTACTGGTCAGATATATTCTTGTGCGGTGAATCGGGCGTGTTGAGTCCAGTTCTCTGAGCAAGGAGTAGGTCTTGTCTATTACATATTGGGTTTATGGAACGGTATCTGAGCTAATTTGAAACTCTTGTTTTATGTATCACCCCACCTCACCTTTCCCGTTAAGCAGCCATAGTGTGTTTTCTGCATGTGTGACTCTGTTCTGTTTTGTAATTCAGTTCAAGTGTAACGGTTTTTACATTCCCTCTATAAGTGACACCTTATGAGAAGTGTCCTTTTCTGTGTGACTTATTTCACTTAGAATCGTCTTACCTAAATCCACTCATCATGCTGCTACTAGCCTTATGACATTGATTTCATGGCTGAGTGATATTCCATTGTACATAAGGACCACAACTTTTTTATCCATTTTTCGCTTTCCTGGGATATTTAAGGTGGAATGAAGTGGAGGTCCTTGTCAACAGAGCAGCCCTAAACTTTGGGGTGCTTGTGTCTTGCTGATTTTCAATTTTCCCACTTTATCGCCCCATGCGTGGAAGTGCCCTATGCTCTCTAAGCTGTGTTTTTTAGATGTTTCAGGACACACCGTACACTTCTCCAGAGTGGCTGTTGGCAATTTACATCCCGCCCATCAGTGTAGCAAGGCTCCCATTTCTCCATGGCCTGTCCTGCATTTCTGGTTTTGACAGTTTTTTCAGCATGGCCCTTTGGACCGATGGGAAGCGAGACTTCTTTGTAGCGCTGATTTGCCTTTCCAGGTTGCTTGGTTGGCCAAAAAGGGCGTATGCGTTTTTTCCTGAATATATTCAGGAAAAAACGCATACGCCCTTTTTGGCCAAGGGCATCATTGTCAACGTTTTGCCGCTTTTCATGTGCTTTAAAGGCGATTCGAATCTACCTCCTGAAATCTGTTTCCTGCAATTCTGCCTTGATTTCAAATCCTCTTCTTTGCCTTCCCTCAATATATTTGTGGACGAGAGTTATGATTTATCACTCTGCAGGTTTGTGAATTGCAGTGCCCTGAAGCTCCATTTTACAAGTCAGTTTTTTGGGAGCTGGCCGCAAAAGCGCAGGATGGCTTCAGGCCCTGTTCTGGTTCCGGGGGGCAGGCTGAGCCTGTGGTTAATTCTTCTTCCTGATGGGAAAATAGAGTGACCTGTGCCTGTCCCAACACCAAGAGCTAGTCTCTCATTGGTTCCCCGTCTTCCCGTTCATCCTCAGGACAAATTGCAACCTGTACGGAACAGGAGGTTAAAGGTGCTGATGCTCCAAGTAGGGAGATTGCTAGTAAAGTGGCTGGAATGGTGAACCCGAGCACAAGGAGATGAGAAATGAGGTGCGTTTTAGAAACCTTTCCCCATCACACGGTGTACCATCTTCTGGGTTTCTCATGCATGTTTTCGATGTAGGAAGATGCCCTTGAACCTGGAGATTTGGGACCCATGCGATGGGTAGCACGCAGTATTACTTTAAAGGGTCTGCGTTTGCTCACCCAACCTCACCAAACCTCTCAGCCCCAAGAGTGTCCACCCTTATGTGTCATCCAGCTGTGGGTCTAGATATGGTCAATCCAGGTTGCATCACAGCTCCTGAACGAATTGTGTAAGAATTTCTCTCTTTTTCCCTGTCTTTGTTTCATGGGTTTTTAAAAGTAATTTATTTTTATAATGGGGTTTAGCTGCTTTTCACGGCTGTGTTTATGCCGCTTTACACCCACTTGACACACTAACAGAGAGATATCAATACATAGGTTTTAAGATTATTACTAGTCAGATATATTCTTGTGCGGTGAATCGGGCGTGTTGAGTCCAGTTCTCTGAGCAAGGAGTAGGTCTTGTCTATTACATATTGGGTTTATGGAACGGTATCTGAGCTAATTTGAAACTCTTGTTTTATGTATCACCCCACCTCACCTTTCCCGTTAAGCAGCCATAGTGTGTTTTCTGCATGTGTGACTCTGTTCTGTATTGTAAGTCAGTTCAAGTGTAACGGTTTTTACATTCCCTCTATAAGTGACACCTTATGAGAAGTGTCCTTTTCTGTGTGACTTATTTCACTTAGAATCGTCTTACCTAAATCCACTCATCATGCTGCTACTAGCCTTATGACATTGATTTCATGGCTGAGTGATATTCCATTGTACATAAGGACCACAACTTTTTTATCCATTTTTTGCTTTCCTGGGATATTTAAGGTGGAAGGAAGTGGAGGTCCTTGTCAACAGAGCAGCCCTAAACTTTGGGGTGCTTGTGTCTTGCTGATTTTCAATTTTCCCACTTTATCCCCCCATGCGTGGAAGTGCCCTATGCTCTCTAAGCTGTGTTTTTTAGATGTTTCAGGACACACCGTACACTTCTCCAGAGTGGCTGTTGGCAATTTACATCCCGCCCATCAGTGTAGCAAGGCTCCCATTTCTCCATGGCCTGTCCTGCATTTCTGGTTTTGACACTTTTTTCAGCATGGCCCTTTTGACCGATGGGAAGCGAGACTTCTTTGTAGCGCTGATTTGCCTTTCCAGGTTGCTTGGTTGGCCAAAAAGGGCGTAGGCGTTTTTTCCTGAATATATTCAGGAAAAAACGCCTACGCTCTTTTTGGCCAAGGGCATCATTGTCAACGTTTTGCCGCTTTTCATGTGCTTTAAAGGCGATTCGAATCTACGTTCTGAAATCTGTTTCCTGCAATTCTGCCTTGATTTCAAATCCTCTTCTTTGCCTTCCCTCAATATATTTGTGGACGAGAGTTATGATTTATAACTCTGCATGTTTGTGAATTGCAGTGCCCTGAAGCTCCATTTTACAAGTCGGTTTTTTGGGAGCTGGCCGCAAAAGCGCAGGATGGCTTCAGGCCCTGTTCTGGTTCCGGGGGGCAGGCTGAGCCTGTGGTTAATTCTTCTTCCTGATGGGAAAATAGAGTGGCCTGTGCCTGTCCCAACACCAAGAGCTAGTCTCCCATTGGTTCCCCGTCTTCCCGTTCATCCTCAGGACAAATTGCAACCTGTACGGAACAGGAGGTTAAAGGTGCTGATGCTCCAAATAGGGAGATTGCTAGTAAAGTGGCTGGAATGGCGAACCCGAGCACAAGGAGATGAGAAATGAGGTGCGTTTTAGAAACCTTTCCCCATCACACGGTGTACCATCTTCTGGGTTTCTCATGCATGTTTTCGATGTAGGAAGATGCCCTTGAACCTGGAGATTTGGGACCCATGCGATGGGTAGCACGCAGTATTACTTTAAAGGGTCTGCGTTTGCTCACCCAACCTCACCAAACCTCTCAGCCCCAAGAGTGTCCACCCTTATGTCTCATCCAGCTGTGGGTCTAGATATGGTCAATCCAGGTTGCATCACAGCCCCTGAACGAATTGTGTAAGAATTTCTCTCTCTTTCCCTGTCTTTGTTTCATGGGTTTTTAAAAGTAATTTATTTTTATAATGGGGTTTAGCTGCTTTTCACGGCTGTGTTTAGGCCGCTTTACACCCACTTGACACACTAACAGAGAGATATCAATACATAGGTTTTAAGATTATTACTGGTCAGATATATTCTTGTGCGGTGAATCGGGCGTGTTGAGTCCAGTTCTCTGAGCAAGGAGTAGGTCTTGTCTATTACATATTGGGTTTATGGAACGGTATCTGAGCTAATTTGAAACTCTTGTTTTATGTATCACCCCACCTCACCTTTCCCGTTAAGCAGCCATAGTGTGTTTTCTGCATGTGTGACTCTGTTCTGTTTTGTAATTCAGTTCAAGTGTAACGGTTTTTACATTCCCTCTATAAGTGACACCTTATGAGAAGTGTCCTTTTCTGTGTGACTTATTTCACTTAGAATCGTCTTACCTAAATCCACTCATCATGCTGCTACTAGCCTTATGACATTGATTTCATGGCTGAGTGATATTCCATTGTACATAAGGACCACAACTTTTTTATCCATTTTTCGCTTTCCTGGGATATTTAAGGTGGAATGAAGTGGAGGTCCTTGTCAACAGAGCAGCCCTAAACTTTGGGGTGCTTGTGTCTTGCTGATTTTCAATTTTCCCACTTTATCGCCCCATGCGTGGAAGTGCCCTATGCTCTCTAAGCTGTGTTTTTTAGATGTTTCAGGACACACCGTACACTTCTCCAGAGTGGCTGTTGGCAATTTACATCCCGCCCATCAGTGTAGCAAGGCTCCCATTTCTCCATGGCCTGTCCTGCATTTCTGGTTTTGACAGTTTTTTCAGCATGGCCCTTTGGACCGATGGGAAGCGAGACTTCTTTGTAGCGCTGATTTGCCTTTCCAGGTTGCTTGGTTGGCCAAAAAGGGCGTATGCGTTTTTTCCTGAATATATTCAGGAAAAAACGCATACGCCCTTTTTGGCCAAGGGCATCATTGTCAACGTTTTGCCGCTTTTCATGTGCTTTAAAGGCGATTCGAATCTACCTCCTGAAATCTGTTTCCTGCAATTCTGCCTTGATTTCAAATCCTCTTCTTTGCCTTCCCTCAATATATTTGTGGACGAGAGTTATGATTTATCACTCTGCAGGTTTGTGAATTGCAGTGCCCTGAAGCTCCATTTTACAAGTCGGTTTTTTGGGAGCTGGCCGCAAAAGCGCAGGATGGCTTCAGGCCCTGTTCTGGTTCCGGGGGGCAGGCTGAGCCTGTGGTTAATTCTTCTTCCTGATGGGAAAATAGAGTGACCTGTGCCTGTCCCAACACCAAGAGCTAGTCTCTCATTGGTTCCCCGTCTTCCCGTTCATCCTCAGGACAAATTGCAACCTGTACGGAACAGGAGGTTAAAGGTGCTGATGCTCCAAGTAGGGAGATTGCTAGTAAAGTGGCTGGAATGGTGAACCCGAGCACAAGGAGATGAGAAATGAGGTGCGTTTTAGAAACCTTTCCCCATCACACGGTGTACCATCTTCTGGGTTTCTCATGCATGTTTTCGATGTAGGAAGATGCCCTTGAACCTGGAGATTTGGGACCCATGCGATGGGTAGCACGCAGTATTACTTTAAAGGGTCTGCGTTTGCTCACCCAACCTCACCAAACCTCTCAGCCCCAAGAGTGTCCACCCTTATGTGTCATCCAGCTGTGGGTCTAGATATGGTCAATCCAGGTTGCATCACAGCTCCTGAACGAATTGTGTAAGAATTTCTCTCTTTTTCCCTGTCTTTGTTTCATGGGTTTTTAAAAGTAATTTATTTTTATAATGGGGTTTAGCTGCTTTTCACGGCTGTGTTTATGCCGCTTTACACCCACTTGACACACTAACAGAGAGATATCAATACATAGGTTTTAAGATTATTACTAGTCAGATATATTCTTGTGCGGTGAATCGGGCGTGTTGAGTCCAGTTCTCTGAGCAAGGAGTAGGTCTTGTCTATTACATATTGGGTTTATGGAACGGTATCTGAGCTAATTTGAAACTCTTGTTTTATGTATCACCCCACCTCACCTTTCCCGTTAAGCAGCCATAGTGTGTTTTCTGCATGTGTGACTCTGTTCTGTATTGTAAGTCAGTTCAAGTGTAACGGTTTTTACATTCCCTCTATAAGTGACACCTTATGAGAAGTGTCCTTTTCTGTGTGACTTATTTCACTTAGAATCGTCTTACCTAAATCCACTCATCATGCTGCTACTAGCCTTATGACATTGATTTCATGGCTGAGTGATATTCCATTGTACATAAGGACCACAACTTTTTTATCCATTTTTCGCTTTCCTGGGATATTTAAGGTGGAAGGAAGTGGAGGTCCTTGTCAACAGAGCAGCCCTAAACTTTGGGGTGCTTGTGTCTTGCTGATTTTCAATTTTCCCACTTTATCCCCCCATGCGTGGAAGTGCCCTATGCTCTCTAAGCTGTGTTTTTTAGATGTTTCAGGACACACCGTACACTTCTCCAGAGTGGCTGTTGGCAATTTACATCCCGCCCATCAGTGTAGCAAGGCTCCCATTTCTCCATGGCCTGTCCTGCATTTCTGGTTTTGACACTTTTTTCAGCATGGCCCTTTTGACCGATGGGAAGCGAGACTTCTTTGTAGCGCTGATTTGCCTTTCCAGGTTGCTTGGTTGGCCAAAAAGGGCGTAGGCGTTTTTTCCTGAATATATTCAGGAAAAAACGCCTACGCCCTTTTTGGCCAAGGGCATCATTGTCAACGTTTTGCCGCTTTTCATGTGCTTTAAAGGCGATTCGAATCTACGTTCTGAAATCTGTTTCCTGCAATTCTGCCTTGATTTCAAATCCTCTTCTTTGCCTTCCCTCAATATATTTGTGGACGAGAGTTATGATTTATAACTCTGCATGTTTGTGAATTGCAGTGCCCTGAAGCTCCATTTTACAAGTCGGTTTTTTGGGAGCTGGCCGCAAAAGCGCAGGATGGCTTCAGGCCCTGTTCTGGTTCCGGGGGGCAGGCTGAGCCTGTGGTTAATTCTTCTTCCTGATGGGAAAATAGAGTGGCCTGTGCCTGTCCCAACACCAAGAGCTAGTCTCCCATTGGTTCCCCGTCTTCCCGTTCATCCTCAGGACAAATTGCAACCTGTACGGAACAGGAGGTTAAAGGTGCTGATGCTCCAAGTAGGGAGATTGCTAGTAAAGTGGCTGGAATGGCGAACCCGAGCACAAGGAGATGAGAAATGAGGTGCGTTTTAGAAACCTTTCCCCATCACACGGTGTACCATCTTCTGGGTTTCTCATGCATGTTTTCGATGTAGGAAGATGCCCTTGAACCTGGAGATTTGGGACCCATGCGATGGGTAGCACGCAGTATTACTTTAAAGGGTCTGCATTTGCTCACCCAACCTCACCAAACCTCTCAGCCCCAAGAGTGTCCACCCTTATGTCTCATCCAGCTGTGGGTCTAGATATGGTCAATCCAGGTTGCATCACAGCCCCTGAACGAATTGTGTAAGAATTTCTCTCTCTTTCCCTGTCTTTGTTTCATGGGTTTTTAAAAGTAATTTATTTTTATAATGGGGTTTAGCTGCTTTTCACGGCTGTGTTTAGGCCGCTTTACACCCACTTGACACACTAACAGAGAGATATCAATACATAGGTTTTAAGATTATTACTGGTCAGATATATTCTTGTGCGGTGAATCGGGCGTGTTGAGTCCAGTTCTCTGAGCAAGGAGTAGGTCTTGTCTATTACATATTGGGTTTATGGAACGGTATCTGAGCTAATTTGAAACTCTTGTTTTATGTATCACCCCACCTCACCTTTCCCGTTAAGCAGCCATAGTGTGTTTTCTGCATGTGTGACTCTGTTCTGTTTTGTAATTCAGTTCAAGTGTAACGGTTTTTACATTCCCTCTATAAGTGACACCTTATGAGAAGTGTCCTTTTCTGTGTGACTTATTTCACTTAGAATCGTCTTACCTAAATCCACTCATCATGCTGCTACTAGCCTTATGACATTGATTTCATGGCTGAGTGATATTCCATTGTACATAAGGACCACAACTTTTTTATCCATTTTTCGCTTTCCTGGGATATTTAAGGTGGAATGAAGTGGAGGTCCTTGTCAACAGAGCAGCCCTAAACTTTGGGGTGCTTGTGTCTTGCTGATTTTCAATTTTCCCACTTTATCGCCCCATGCGTGGAAGTGCCCTATGCTCTCTAAGCTGTGTTTTTTAGATGTTTCAGGACACACCGTACACTTCTCCAGAGTGGCTGTTGGCAATTTACATCCCGCCCATCAGTGTAGCAAGGCTCCCATTTCTCCATGGCCTGTCCTGCATTTCTGGTTTTGACAGTTTTTTCAGCATGGCCCTTTGGACCGATGGGAAGCGAGACTTCTTTGTAGCGCTGATTTGCCTTTCCAGGTTGCTTGGTTGGCCAAAAAGGGCGTATGCGTTTTTTCCTGAATATATTCAGGAAAAAACGCATACGCCCTTTTTGGCCAAGGGCATCATTGTCAACGTTTTGCCGCTTTTCATGTGCTTTAAAGGCGATTCGAATCTACCTCCTGAAATCTGTTTCCTGCAATTCTGCCTTGATTTCAAATCCTCTTCTTTGCCTTCCCTCAATATATTTGTGGACGAGAGTTATGATTTATCACTCTGCAGGTTTGTGAATTGCAGTGCCCTGAAGCTCCATTTTACAAGTCGGTTTTTTGGGAGCTGGCCGCAAAAGCGCAGGATGGCTTCAGGCCCTGTTCTGGTTCCGGGGGGCAGGCTGAGCCTGTGGTTAATTCTTCTTCCTGATGGGAAAATAGAGTGACCTGTGCCTGTCCCAACACCAAGAGCTAGTCTCTCATTGGTTCCCCGTCTTCCCGTTCATCCTCAGGACAAATTGCAACCTGTACGGAACAGGAGGTTAAAGGTGCTGATGCTCCAAGTAGGGAGATTGCTAGTAAAGTGGCTGGAATGGTGAACCCGAGCACAAGGAGATGAGAAATGAGGTGCGTTTTAGAAACCTTTCCCCATCACACGGTGTACCATCTTCTGGGTTTCTCATGCATGTTTTCGATGTAGGAAGATGCCCTTGAACCTGGAGATTTGGGACCCATGCGATGGGTAGCACGCAGTATTACTTTAAAGGGTCTGCGTTTGCTCACCCAACCTCACCAAACCTCTCAGCCCCAAGAGTGTCCACCCTTATGTGTCATCCAGCTGTGGGTCTAGATATGGTCAATCCAGGTTGCATCACAGCTCCTGAACGAATTGTGTAAGAATTTCTCTCTTTTTCCCTGTCTTTGTTTCATGGGTTTTTAAAAGTAATTTATTTTTATAATGGGGTTTAGCTGCTTTTCACGGCTGTGTTTATGCCGCTTTACACCCACTTGACACACTAACAGAGAGATATCAATACATAGGTTTTAAGATTATTACTAGTCAGATATATTCTTGTGCGGTGAATCGGGCGTGTTGAGTCCAGTTCTCTGAGCAAGGAGTAGGTCTTGTCTATTACATATTGGGTTTATGGAACGGTATCTGAGCTAATTTGAAACTCTTGTTTTATGTATCACCCCACCTCACCTTTCCCGTTAAGCAGCCATAGTGTGTTTTCTGCATGTGTGACTCTGTTCTGTATTGTAAGTCAGTTCAAGTGTAACGGTTTTTACATTCCCTCTATAAGTGACACCTTATGAGAAGTGTCCTTTTCTGTGTGACTTATTTCACTTAGAATCGTCTTACCTAAATCCACTCATCATGCTGCTACTAGCCTTATGACATTGATTTCATGGCTGAGTGATATTCCATTGTACATAAGGACCACAACTTTTTTATCCATTTTTCGCTTTCCTGGGATATTTAAGGTGGAAGGAAGTGGAGGTCCTTGTCAACAGAGCAGCCCTAAACTTTGGGGTGCTTGTGTCTTGCTGATTTTCAATTTTCCCACTTTATCCCCCCATGCGTGGAAGTGCCCTATGCTCTCTAAGCTGTGTTTTTTAGATGTTTCAGGACACACCGTACACTTCTCCAGAGTGGCTGTTGGCAATTTACATCCCGCCCATCAGTGTAGCAAGGCTCCCATTTCTCCATGGCCTGTCCTGCATTTCTGGTTTTGACACTTTTTTCAGCATGGCCCTTTTGACCGATGGGAAGCGAGACTTCTTTGTAGCGCTGATTTGCCTTTCCAGGTTGCTTGGTTGGCCAAAAAGGGCGTAGGCGTTTTTTCCTGAATATATTCAGGAAAAAACGCCTACGCCCTTTTTGGCCAAGGGCATCATTGTCAACGTTTTGCCGCTTTTCATGTGCTTTAAAGGCGATTCGAATCTACGTTCTGAAATCTGTTTCCTGCAATTCTGCCTTGATTTCAAATCCTCTTCTTTGCCTTCCCTCAATATATTTGTGGACGAGAGTTATGATTTATAACTCTGCATGTTTGTGAATTGCAGTGCCCTGAAGCTCCATTTTACAAGTCGGTTTTTTGGGAGCTGGCCGCAAAAGCGCAGGATGGCTTCAGGCCCTGTTCTGGTTCCGGGGGGCAGGCTGAGCCTGTGGTTAATTCTTCTTCCTGATGGGAAAATAGAGTGGCCTGTGCCTGTCCCAACACCAAGAGCTAGTCTCCCATTGGTTCCCCGTCTTCCCGTTCATCCTCAGGACAAATTGCAACCTGTACGGAACAGGAGGTTAAAGGTGCTGATGCTCCAAGTAGGGAGATTGCTAGTAAAGTGGCTGGAATGGCGAACCCGAGCACAAGGAGATGAGAAATGAGGTGCGTTTTAGAAACCTTTCCCCATCACACGGTGTACCATCTTCTGGGTTTCTCATGCATGTTTTCGATGTAGGAAGATGCCCTTGAACCTGGAGATTTGGGACCCATGCGATGGGTAGCACGCAGTATTACTTTAAAGGGTCTGCGTTTGCTCACCCAACCTCACCAAACCTCTCAGCCCCAAGAGTGTCCACCCTTATGTCTCATCCAGCTGTGGGTCTAGATATGGTCAATCCAGGTTGCATCACAGCCCCTGAACGAATTGTGTAAGAATTTCTCTCTCTTTCCCTGTCTTTGTTTCATGGGTTTTTAAAAGTAATTTATTTTTATAATGGGGTTTAGCTGCTTTTCACGGCTGTGTTTAGGCCGCTTTACACCCACTTGACACACTAACAGAGAGATATCAATACATAGGTTTTAAGATTATTACTGGTCAGATATATTCTTGTGCGGTGAATCGGGCGTGTTGAGTCCAGTTCTCTGAGCAAGGAGTAGGTCTTGTCTATTACATATTGGGTTTATGGAACGGTATCTGAGCTAATTTGAAACTCTTGTTTTATGTATCACCCCACCTCACCTTTCCCGTTAAGCAGCCATAGTGTGTTTTCTGCATGTGTGACTCTGTTCTGTTTTGTAATTCAGTTCAAGTGTAACGGTTTTTACATTCCCTCTATAAGTGACACCTTATGAGAAGTGTCCTTTTCTGTGTGACTTATTTCACTTAGAATCGTCTTACCTAAATCCACTCATCATGCTGCTACTAGCCTTATGACATTGATTTCATGGCTGAGTGATATTCCATTGTACATAAGGACCACAACTTTTTTATCCATTTTTCGCTTTCCTGGGATATTTAAGGTGGAATGAAGTGGAGGTCCTTGTCAACAGAGCAGCCCTAAACTTTGGGGTGCTTGTGTCTTGCTGATTTTCAATTTTCCCACTTTATCGCCCCATGCGTGGAAGTGCCCTATGCTCTCTAAGCTGTGTTTTTTAGATGTTTCAGGACACACCGTACACTTCTCCAGAGTGGCTGTTGGCAATTTACATCCCGCCCATCAGTGTAGCAAGGCTCCCATTTCTCCATGGCCTGTCCTGCATTTCTGGTTTTGACAGTTTTTTCAGCATGGCCCTTTGGACCGATGGGAAGCGAGACTTCTTTGTAGCGCTGATTTGCCTTTCCAGGTTGCTTGGTTGGCCAAAAAGGGCGTATGCGTTTTTTCCTGAATATATTCAGGAAAAAACGCATACGCCCTTTTTGGCCAAGGGCATCATTGTCAACGTTTTGCCGCTTTTCATGTGCTTTAAAGGCGATTCGAATCTACCTCCTGAAATCTGTTTCCTGCAATTCTGCCTTGATTTCAAATCCTCTTCTTTGCCTTCCCTCAATATATTTGTGGACGAGAGTTATGATTTATCACTCTGCAGGTTTGTGAATTGCAGTGCCCTGAAGCTCCATTTTACAAGTCGGTTTTTTGGGAGCTGGCCGCAAAAGCGCAGGATGGCTTCAGGCCCTGTTCTGGTTCCGGGGGGCAGGCTGAGCCTGTGGTTAATTCTTCTTCCTGATGGGAAAATAGAGTGACCTGTGCCTGTCCCAACACCAAGAGCTAGTCTCTCATTGGTTCCCCGTCTTCCCGTTCATCCTCAGGACAAATTGCAACCTGTACGGAACAGGAGGTTAAAGGTGCTGATGCTCCAAGTAGGGAGATTGCTAGTAAAGTGGCTGGAATGGTGAACCCGAGCACAAGGAGATGAGAAATGAGGTGCGTTTTAGAAACCTTTCCCCATCACACGGTGTACCATCTTCTGGGTTTCTCATGCATGTTTTCGATGTAGGAAGATGCCCTTGAACCTGGAGATTTGGGACCCATGCGATGGGTAGCACGCAGTATTACTTTAAAGGGTCTGCGTTTGCTCACCCAACCTCACCAAACCTCTCAGCCCCAAGAGTGTCCACCCTTATGTGTCATCCAGCTGTGGGTCTAGATATGGTCAATCCAGGTTGCATCACAGCTCCTGAACGAATTGTGTAAGAATTTCTCTCTTTTTCCCTGTCTTTGTTTCATGGGTTTTTAAAAGTAATTTATTTTTATAATGGGGTTTAGCTGCTTTTCACGGCTGTGTTTATGCCGCTTTACACCCACTTGACACACTAACAGAGAGATATCAATACATAGGTTTTAAGATTATTACTAGTCAGATATATTCTTGTGCGGTGAATCGGGCGTGTTGAGTCCAGTTCTCTGAGCAAGGAGTAGGTCTTGTCTATTACATATTGGGTTTATGGAACGGTATCTGAGCTAATTTGAAACTCTTGTTTTATGTATCACCCCACCTCACCTTTCCCGTTAAGCAGCCATAGTGTGTTTTCTGCATGTGTGACTCTGTTCTGTATTGTAAGTCAGTTCAAGTGTAACGGTTTTTACATTCCCTCTATAAGTGACACCTTATGAGAAGTGTCCTTTTCTGTGTGACTTATTTCACTTAGAATCGTCTTACCTAAATCCACTCATCATGCTGCTATTAGCCTTATGACATTGATTTCATGGCTGAGTGATATTCCATTGTACATAAGGACCACAACTTTTTTATCCATTTTTTGCTTTCCTGGGATATTTAAGGTGGAAGGAAGTGGAGGTCCTTGTCAACAGAGCAGCCCTAAACTTTGGGGTGCTTGTGTCTTGCTGATTTTCAATTTTCCCACTTTATCCCCCCATGCGTGGAAGTGCCCTATGCTCTCTAAGCTGTGTTTTTTAGATGTTTCAGGACACACCGTACACTTCTCCAGAGTGGCTGTTGGCAATTTACATCCCGCCCATCAGTGTAGCAAGGCTCCCATTTCTCCATGGCCTGTCCTGCATTTCTGGTTTTGACAGTTTTTTCAGCATGGCCCTTTGGACCGATGGGAAGCGAGACTTCTTTGTAGCGCTGATTTGCCTTTCCAGGTTGCTTGGTTGGCGAAAAAGGGCGTATGCGTTTTTTCCTGAATATATTCAGGAAAAAACGCATACGCCCTTTTTGGCCAAGGGCATCATTGTCAACGTTTTGCCGCTTTTCATGTGCTTTAAAGGCGATTCGAATCTACCTCCTGAAATCTGTTTCCTGCAATTCTGCCTTGATTTCAAATCCTCTTCTTTGCCTTCCTTCAATATATTTGTGGACGAGAGTTATCATTTATAACTCTGCAGGTTTGTGAATTGCAGTGCCCTGAAGCTCCATTTTACAAGTCGCTTTTTTGGGAGCCGGCCGCAAAAGCGCAGGATGGCTTCAGGCCCTGTTCTGGTTCCGGGGGGCAGGCTGAGCCTGTGGTTAATTCTTCTTCCTGATGGGAAAATAGAGTGACCTGTGCCTGTCCCAACACCAAGAGCTAGTCTCTCATTGGTTCCCCGTCTTCCCGTTCATCCTCAGGACAAATTGCAACCTGTACGGAACAGGAGGTTAAAGGTGCTGATGCTCCAAGTAGGGAGATTGCTAGTAAAGTGGCTGGAATGGCGAACCCGAGCACAAGGAGATGAGAAATGAGGTGCGTTTTAGAAACCTTTCCCCATCACACGGTGTACCATCTTCTGGGTTTCTCATGCATGTTTTCGATGTGGGAAGATGCCCTTGAACCTGGAGATTTGGGACCCATGCGATGGGTAGCACGCAGTATTACTTTAAAGGGTCTGCGTTTGCTCACCCAACCTCACCAAACCTCTCAGCCCCAAGAGTGTCCACCCTTATGTCTCATCCAGCTGTGGGTCTAGATATGGTCAATCCAGGTTGCATCACAGCCCCTGAACGAATTGTGTAAGAATTTCTCTCTCTTTCCCTGTCTTTGTTTCATGGGTTTTTAAAAGTAATTTATTTTTATAATGGGGTTTAGCTGCTTTTCACGGCTGTGTTTAGGCCGCTTTACACCCACTTGACACACTAACAGAGAGATATCAATACATAGGTTTTAAGATTATTACTGGTCAGATATATTCTTGTGCGGTGAATCGGGCGTGTTGAGTCCAGTTCTCTGAGCAAGGAGTAGGTCTTGTCTATTACATATTGGGTTTATGGAACGGTATCTGAGCTAATTTGAAACTCTTGTTTTATGTATCACCCCACCTCACCTTTCCCGTTAAGCAGCCATAGTGTGTTTTCTGCATGTGTGACTCTGTTCTGTTTTGTAATTCAGTTCAAGTGTAACGGTTTTTACATTCCCTCTATAAGTGACACCTTATGAGAAGTGTCCTTTTCTGTGTGACTTATTTCACTTAGAATCGTCTTACCTAAATCCACTCATCATGCTGCTACTAGCCTTATGACATTGATTTCATGGCTGAGTGATATTCCATTGTACATAAGGACCACAACTTTTTTATCCATTTTTCGCTTTCCTGGGATATTTAAGGTGGAATGAAGTGGAGGTCCTTGTCAACAGAGCAGCCCTAAACTTTGGGGTGCTTGTGTCTTGCTGATTTTCAATTTTCCCACTTTATCGCCCCATGCGTGGAAGTGCCCTATGCTCTCTAAGCTGTGTTTTTTAGATGTTTCAGGACACACCGTACACTTCTCCAGAGTGGCTGTTGGCAATTTACATCCCGCCCATCAGTGTAGCAAGGCTCCCATTTCTCCATGGCCTGTCCTGCATTTCTGGTTTTGACAGTTTTTTCAGCATGGCCCTTTGGACCGATGGGAAGCGAGACTTCTTTGTAGCGCTGATTTGCCTTTCCAGGTTGCTTGGTTGGCCAAAAAGGGCGTATGCGTTTTTTCCTGAATATATTCAGGAAAAAACGCATACGCCCTTTTTGGCCAAGGGCATCATTGTCAACGTTTTGCCGCTTTTCATGTGCTTTAAAGGCGATTCGAATCTACCTCCTGAAATCTGTTTCCTGCAATTCTGCCTTGATTTCAAATCCTCTTCTTTGCCTTCCCTCAATATATTTGTGGACGAGAGTTATGATTTATCACTCTGCAGGTTTGTGAATTGCAGTGCCCTGAAGCTCCATTTTACAAGTCGGTTTTTTGGGAGCTGGCCGCAAAAGCGCAGGATGGCTTCAGGCCCTGTTCTGGTTCCGGGGGGCAGGCTGAGCCTGTGGTTAATTCTTCTTCCTGATGGGAAAATAGAGTGACCTGTGCCTGTCCCAACACCAAGAGCTAGTCTCTCATTGGTTCCCCGTCTTCCCGTTCATCCTCAGGACAAATTGCAACCTGTACGGAACAGGAGGTTAAAGGTGCTGATGCTCCAAGTAGGGAGATTGCTAGTAAAGTGGCTGGAATGGTGAACCCGAGCACAAGGAGATGAGAAATGAGGTGCGTTTTAGAAACCTTTCCCCATCACACGGTGTACCATCTTCTGGGTTTCTCATGCATGTTTTCGATGTAGGAAGATGCCCTTGAACCTGGAGATTTGGGACCCATGCGATGGGTAGCACGCAGTATTACTTTAAAGGGTCTGCGTTTGCTCACCCAACCTCACCAAACCTCTCAGCCCCAAGAGTGTCCACCCTTATGTGTCATCCAGCTGTGGGTCTAGATATGGTCAATCCAGGTTGCATCACAGCTCCTGAACGAATTGTGTAAGAATTTCTCTCTTTTTCCCTGTCTTTGTTTCATGGGTTTTTAAAAGTAATTTATTTTTATAATGGGGTTTAGCTGCTTTTCACGGCTGTGTTTATGCCGCTTTACACCCACTTGACACACTAACAGAGAGATATCAATACATAGGTTTTAAGATTATTACTAGTCAGATATATTCTTGTGCGGTGAATCGGGCGTGTTGAGTCCAGTTCTCTGAGCAAGGAGTAGGTCTTGTCTATTACATATTGGGTTTATGGAACGGTATCTGAGCTAATTTGAAACTCTTGTTTTATGTATCACCCCACCTCACCTTTCCCGTTAAGCAGCCATAGTGTGTTTTCTGCATGTGTGACTCTGTTCTGTATTGTAAGTCAGTTCAAGTGTAACGGTTTTTACATTCCCTCTATAAGTGACACCTTATGAGAAGTGTCCTTTTCTGTGTGACTTATTTCACTTAGAATCGTCTTACCTAAATCCACTCATCATGCTGCTATTAGCCTTATGACATTGATTTCATGGCTGAGTGATATTCCATTGTACATAAGGACCACAACTTTTTTATCCATTTTTTGCTTTCCTGGGATATTTAAGGTGGAAGGAAGTGGAGGTCCTTGTCAACAGAGCAGCCCTAAACTTTGGGGTGCTTGTGTCTTGCTGATTTTCAATTTTCCCACTTTATCCCCCCATGCGTGGAAGTGCCCTATGCTCTCTAAGCTGTGTTTTTTAGATGTTTCAGGACACACCGTACACTTCTCCAGAGTGGCTGTTGGCAATTTACATCCCGCCCATCAGTGTAGCAAGGCTCCCATTTCTCCATGGCCTGTCCTGCATTTCTGGTTTTGACAGTTTTTTCAGCATGGCCCTTTGGACCGATGGGAAGCGAGACTTCTTTGTAGCGCTGATTTGCCTTTCCAGGTTGCTTGGTTGGCGAAAAAGGGCGTATGCGTTTTTTCCTGAATATATTCAGGAAAAAACGCATACGCCCTTTTTGGCCAAGGGCATCATTGTCAACGTTTTGCCGCTTTTCATGTGCTTTAAAGGCGATTCGAATCTACCTCCTGAAATCTGTTTCCTGCAATTCTGCCTTGATTTCAAATCCTCTTCTTTGCCTTCCTTCAATATATTTGTGGACGAGAGTTATCATTTATAACTCTGCAGGTTTGTGAATTGCAGTGCCCTGAAGCTCCATTTTACAAGTCGCTTTTTTGGGAGCCGGCCGCAAAAGCGCAGGATGGCTTCAGGCCCTGTTCTGGTTCCGGGGGGCAGGCTGAGCCTGTGGTTAATTCTTCTTCCTGATGGGAAAATAGAGTGACCTGTGCCTGTCCCAACACCAAGAGCTAGTCTCTCATTGGTTCCCCGTCTTCCCGTTCATCCTCAGGACAAATTGCAACCTGTACGGAACAGGAGGTTAAAGGTGCTGATGCTCCAAGTAGGGAGATTGCTAGTAAAGTGGCTGGAATGGCGAACCCGAGCACAAGGAGATGAGAAATGAGGTGCGTTTTAGAAACCTTTCCCCATCACACGGTGTACCATCTTCTGGGTTTCTCATGCATGTTTTCGATGTGGGAAGATGCCCTTGAACCTGGAGATTTGGGACCCATGCGATGGGTAGCACGCAGTATTACTTTAAAGGGTCTGCGTTTGCTCACCCAACCTCACCAAACCTCTCAGCCCCAAGAGTGTCCACCCTTATGTCTCATCCAGCTGTGGGTCTAGATATGGTCAATCCAGGTTGCATCACAGCCCCTGAACGAATTGTGTAAGAATTTCTCTCTCTTTCCCTGTCTTTGTTTCATGGGTTTTTAAAAGTAATTTATTTTTATAATGGGGTTTAGCTGCTTTTCACGGCTGTGTTTATGCCGCTTTACCCCCACTTGACACACTAACAGAGAGATATCAATACATAGCTTTTAAGATTATTACTAGTCAGATATATTCTTGTGCGGTGAATCGGGCGTGTTGAGTCCAGTTCTCTGAGCAAGGAGTAGGTCTTGTCTATTCCATATTGGGTTTATGGAACGGTATCTGAGCTAATTTGAAACTCTTGTTTTATGTATCACCCCACCTCTCCTTTCCCGTTAAGCAGCCATAGTGTGTTTTCTGCATGTGTGACTCTGTTCTGTTTTGTAAGTCAGTTCAAGTGTAACGGTTTTTACATTCCCTCTATAAGTGACACCTTATGAGAAGTGTCCTTTTCTGTGTGACTTATTTCACTTAGAATCGTCTTACCTAAATCCACTCATCATGCTGCTACTAGCCTTATGACATTGATTTCATGGCTGAGTGATATTCCATTGTACATAAGGACCACAACTTTTTTATCCATTTTTCGCTTTCCTGGGTTATTTAAGGTGGAAGGAAGTGGAGGTCTTGTCAACAGAGCAGCCCTAAACTTTGGGGTGCTTGTGTCTTGCTGATTTTCAATTTTCCCACTTTATCCCCCCATGCGTGGAAGTGCCCTATGCTCTCTAAGCTGTGTTTTTCAGATGTTTCAGGACACACCGTACCCTTCTCCAGAGTGGCTGTTGGCAATTTACATCCCGCCCATCAGTGTAGCAAGGCTCCCATTTCTCCATGGCCTGACCTGCATTTCTGGTTTTGACACTTTTTTCAGCATGGCCCTTTTGACCGATGGGAAGCGAGACTTCTTTGTAGCGCTGATTTGCCTTTCCAGGTTGCTTGGTTGGCCAAAAAGGGCGTATGCGTTTTTTCCTGAATGTATTCAGGAAAAAACGCATACGCCCTTTTTGGCCAAGGGCATCATTGTCAACGTTTTGCCGCTTTTCATGTGCTTTAAAGGCGATTCGAATCTACCTCCTGAAATCTGTTTCCTGCAATTCTGCCTTGATTTCAAATCCTCTTCTTTGCCTTCCCTCAATATATTTGTGGACGAGAGTTATCATTTATAACTCTGCAGGTTTGTGAATTGCAGTGCCCTGAAGCTCCATTTTACAAGTCGCTTTTTTGGGAGCTGGCCGCAAAAGCGCCGGATGGCTTCAGGCCCTGTTCTGGTTCTGGGGGGCAGGCTGAGCCTGTGGTTAATTCTTCTTCCAGATGGGAAAATAGAGTGACCTGTGCCTGTCCCAACACCAAGAGCTAGTCTCTCATTGGTTCCCCGTCTTCCCGTTCATCCTCAGGACAAATTGCAACCTGTACGGAACAGGAGGTTAAAGGTGCTGATGCTCCAAGTAGGGAGATTGCTAGTAAAGTGGCTGGAATGGTGAACCCGAGCACAAGGAGATGAGAAATGAGGTGCGTTTTAGAAACCTTTCCCCATCACTCGGTGTACCATCTTCTGGGTTTCTCATGCATGTTTTCGATGTAGGAAGATGCCCTTGAACCTGGAGATTTGGGACCCATGCGATGGGTAGCACGCAGTATTACTTTAAATGGTCTGCGTTTGCTCACCCAACCTCACCAAACCTCTCAGCCCCAAGAGTGTCCACCCTTATGTGTCATCCAGCTGTGGGTCTAGATATGGTCAATCCAGGTTGCATCACAGCTCCTGAACGAATTGTGTAAGAATTTCTCTCTCTTTCCCTGTCTTTGTTTCATGTGTTTTTAAAAGTAATTTATTTTTATAATGGGGTTTAGCTGCTTTTCACGGCTGTGTTTATGCCGCTTTACACCCACTTGACACACTAACAGAGAGATATCAATACATAGGTTTTAAGATTATTACTAGTCAGATATATTCTTGTGCGGTGAATCGGGCGTGTTGAGTCCAGTTCTCTGAGCAAGGAGTAGGTCTTGTCTATTCCATATTGGGTTTATGGAACGGTATCTGAGCTAATTTGAAACTCTTGTTTTATGTATCACCCCACCTCACCTTTCCCGTTAAGCAGCCATAGTGTGTTTTCTGCATGTGTGACTCTGTTCTGTTTTGTAATTCAGTTCAAGTGTAACGGTTTTTACATTCCCTCTATAAGTGACACCTTATGAGAAGTGTCCTTTTCTGTGTGACTTATTTCACTTAGAATCGTCTTACCTAAATCCACTCATCATGCTGCTACTAGCCTTATGACATTGATTTCATGGCTGAGTGATATTCCATTGTACATAAGGACCACAACTTTTTTATCCATTTTTCGCTTTCCTGGGATATTTAAGGTGGAATGAAGTGGAGGTCCTTGTCAACAGAGCAGCCCTAAACTTTGGGGTGCTTGTGTCTTGCTGATTTTCAATTTTCCCACTTTATCCCCCCATGCGTGGAAGTGCCCTATGCTCTCTAAGCTGTGTTTTTTAGATGTTTCAGGACACACCGTACACTTCTCCAGAGTGGCTGTTGGCAATTTACATCCCGCCCATCAGTGTAGCAAGGCTCCCATTTCTCCATGGCCTGTCCTGCATTTCTGGTTTTGACAGTTTTTTCAGCATGGCCCTTTTGACCGATGGGAAGCAAGACTTCTTTGTAGCGCTGATTTGCCTTTCCAGGTTGCTTGGTTGGACAAAAAGGGCGTATGCGTTTTTTCCTGAATGTATTCAGGAAAAAACGCATACGCCCTTTTTGGCCAAGGGCATCATTGTCAACATTTTGCCGCTTTTCATGTGCTTTAAAGGCGATTCGAATCTACCTCCTGAAATCTGTTTCCTGCAATTCTGCCTTGATTTCAAATCCTCTTCTTTGCCTTCCCTCAATATATTTGTGGACGAGAGTTATCATTTATAACTCTGCAGGTTTGTGAATTGCAGTGCCCTGAAGCTCCATTTTACAAGTCGATTTTTTGGGAGCCGTCCGCAAAAGCGCAGGATGGCTTCAGGCCCTGTTCTGGTTCCGTGGGGCAGGCTGAGCCTGTGGTTAATTCTTCTTCCTGATGGGAAAAGTGAGTGACCTGTGCCTGTCCCAACACCAAGAGCTAGTCTCTCATTGGTTCCCCGTCTTCCCGTTCATCCTCAGGACAAATTGCAACATGTACGGAACAGGAGGTTAAAGGTGCTGATGCTCCAAGTAGGGAGATTGCTAGTAAAGTGGCTGGAATGGCGAACCCGAGCACAAGGAGATGAGAAATGAGGTGCGTTTTAGAAACCTTTCCCCATCACACGGTGTACCATCGTCTGGGTTTCTCATGCATGTTTTCGAAGTAGGAAGATGCCCTTGAACCTGGAGATTTGGGACCCATGTGATGGGTAGCACGCAGTATTACTTTAAAGGGTCTGCGTTTGCTCACCCAACCTCACCAAACCTCTCAGCCCCAAGAGTGTCCACCCTTATGTGTCATCCAACTGTGGGTCTAGATATGGTCAATCCAGGTTGCATCACAGCTCCTGAACGAATTGTGTAAGAATTTCTCTCTCTTTCCCTGTCTTTGTTTCATGGGTTTTTAAAAGTAATTTATTTTTATAATGGGGTGTAGCTGCTTTTCACGGCTGTGTTTATGCCGCTTTACACCCACTTGACACACTAACAGAGAGATATCAATACATAGGTTTTAAGATTATTACTAGTCAGATAAATTCTTATGCGGTGAATCGGGCGTGTTGAGTCCAGTTCTCTGAGCAAGGAGTAGGTCTTGTCTATTCCATATTGGGTTTATGGAACGGTATCTGAGCTAATTTGAAACTCTTGTTTTATGTATCACCCCACCTCACCTTTCCCGTTAAGCAGCCATAGTGTGTTTTCTGCATGTGTGACTCTGTTCTGTTTTGTAAGTCAGTTCAAGTGTAACGGTTTTTACATTCCCTCTATAAGTGACACCTTATGAGAAGTGTCCATTTCTGTGTGACTTATTTCACTTAGAATCGTCTTACCTAAATCCACTCATCATGCTGCTACTAGCCTTATGACATTGATTTCATGGCTGAGTGATATTCCATTGTACATAAGGACCACAACTTTTTTATCCATTTTTCGCTTTCCTGGGATATTTAAGGTGGAATGAAGTGGAGGTCCTTGTCAACAGAGCAGCCCTAAACTTTGGGGTGCTTGTGTCTTGCTGATTTTCAATTTTCCCACTTTATCCCCCCATGCGTGGAAGTGCCCTATGCTCTCTAAGCTGTGTTTTTTAGATGTTTCAGGACACACCGTACACTTCTCCAGAGTGGCTGTTGGCAATTTACATCCCGCCCATCAGTGTAGCAAGGCTCCCATTTCTCCATGGCCTGTCCTGCATTTCTGGTTTTGACACTTTTTTCAGCATGGCGCTTTTGACCGATGGGAAGCGAGACTTCTTTGTAGCGCTGATTTGCCTTTCCAGGTTGCTTGGTTGGCCAAAAAGGGCGTATGCGTTTTTTCCTGAATGTATTCAGGAAAAAACGCATACGCCCTTTTTGGCCAAGGGCATCATTGTCAACGTTTTGCCGCTTTTCATGTGCTTTAAAGGCGATTCGAATCTACCTCCTGAAATCTGTTTCCTGCAATTCTGCCTTGATTTCAAATCCTCTTCTTTGCCTTCCCTCAATATATTTGTGGACGAGAGTTATCATTTATAACTCTGCAGGTTTGTGAATTGCAGTGCCCTGAAGCTCCATTTTACAAGTCGCTTTTTTGGGAGCCGGCCGCAAAAGCGCAGGATGGCTTCAGGCCCTGTTCTGGTTCCGGGGGGCAGGCTGAGCCTGTGGTTAATTCTTCTTCCTGATGGGAAAATAGAGTGACCTGTGCCTGTCCCAACACCAAGAGCTAGTCTCTCATTGGTTCCCCGTCTTCCCGTTCATCCTCAGGACAAATTGCAACCTGTACGGAACAGGAGGTTAAAGGTGCTGATGCTCCAAGTAGGGAGATTGCTAGTAAAGTGGCTGGAATGGCGAACCCGAGCACAAGGAGATGAGAAATGAGGTGCGTTTTAGAAACCTTTCCCCATCACACGGTGTACCATCTTCTGGGTTTCTCATGCATGTTTTCGATGTAGGAAGATGCCCTTGAACCTGGAGATTTGGGACCCATGCGATGGGTAGCACGCAGTATTACTTTAAAGGGTCTGCGTTTGCTCACCCAACCTCACCAAACCTCTCAGCCCCAAGAGTGTCCACCCTTATGTCTCATCCAGCTGTGGGTCTAGATATGGTCAATCCAGGTTGCATCACAGCCCCTGAACGAATTGTGTAAGAATTTCTCTCTCTTTCCCTGTCTTTGTTTCATGGGTTTTTAAAAGTAATTTATTTTTATAATGGGGTTTAGCTGCTTTTCACGGCTGTGTTTATGCCGCTTTACACCCACTTGACACACTAACAGAGAGATATCAATACATAGGTTTTAAGATTATTACTAGTCAGATATATTCTTGTGCGGTCAATCGGGCGTGTTGAGTCCAGTTCTCTGAGCAATGAGTAGGTCTTGTCTATTACATATTGGGTTTATGGAACGGTATCTGAGCTAATTTGAAACTCTTGTTTTATGTATCACCCTCCTCACCTTTCCCGTTAAGCAGCCATAGTGTGTTTTCTGCATGTGTGACTCTGTTCTGTTTTGTAATTCAGTTCAAGTGTAACGGTTTTTACATTCCCTCTATAAGTGACACCTTATGAGAAGTGTCCTTTTCTGTGTGACTTATTTCACTTAGAATCGTCTTACCTAAATCCACTCATCATGCTGCTACTAGCCTTATGACATTGATTTCATGGCTGAGTGATATTCCATTGTACATAAGGACCACAACTTTTTTATCCATTTTTCGCTTTCCTGGGATATTTAAGGTGGAATGAAGTGGAGGTCCTTGTCAACAGAGCAGCCCTAAACTTTGGGGTGCTTGTGTCTTGCTGATTTTCAATTTTCCCACTTTATCCCCCCATGCGTGGAAGTGCCCTATGCTCTCTAAGCTGTGTTTTTTAGATGTTTCAGGACACACCGTACACTTCTCCAGAGTGGCTGTTGGCAATTTACATCCCGCCCATCAGTGTAGCAAGGCTCCCATTTCTCCATGGCCTGTCCTGCATTTCTGGTTTTGACACTTTTTTCAGCATGGCCCTTTTGACCGATGGGAAGCGAGACTTCTTTGTAGCGCTGATTTGCCTTTCCAGGTTGCTTGGTTGGCCAAAAAGGGAGTATGCGTTTTTTCCTGAATGTATTCAGGAAAAAACGCATACGCCCTTTTTGGCCAAGGGCATCATTGTCAACGTTTTGCTGCTTTTCATGTGCTTTAAAGGCGATTCGAATCTACCTCCTGAAATCTGTTTCCTGCAATTCTGCCTTGATTTCAAATCCTCTTCTTTGCCTTCCCTCAATATATTTGTGGACGAGAGTTATCATTTATAACTCTGCAGGTTTGTGAATTGCAGTGCCCTGAAGCTCCATTTTACAAGTCGCTTTTTTGGGAGCCGGCCGCAAAAGCGCAGGATGGCTTCAGGCCCTGTTCTGGTTCCGGGGGGCAGGCTGAGCCTGTGGTTAATTCTTCTTCCTGATGGGAAAATAGAGTGACCTGTGCCTGTCCCAACACCAAGAGCTAGTCTCTCATTGGTTCCCCGTCTTCCCGTTCATCCTCAGGACAAATTGCAACCTGTACGGAACAGGAGGTTAAAGGTGCTGATGCTCCAAGTAGGGAGATTGCTAGTAAAGTGGCTGGAATGGCGAACCCGAGCACAAGGAGATGAGAAATGAGGTGCGTTTTAGAAACCTTTCCCCATCACACGGTGTACCATCTTCTGGGTTTCTCATGCATGTTTTCGATGTAGGAAGATGCCCTTGAACCTGGAGATTTGGGACCCATGCGATGGGTAGCACGCAGTATTACTTTAAAGGGTCTGCGTTTGCTCACCCAACCTCACCAAACCTCTCAGCCCCAAGAGTGTCCACCCTTATGTCTCATCCAGCTGTGGGTCTAGATATGGTCAATCCAGGTTGCATCACAGCCCCTGAACGAATTGTGTAAGAATTTCTCTCTCTTTCCCTGTCTTTGTTTCATGGGTTTTTAAAAGTAATTTATTTTTATAATGGGGTTTAGCTGCTTTTCACGGCTGTGTTTATGCCGCTTTACACCCACTTGACACACTAACAGAGAGATATCAATACATAGGTTTTAAGATTATTACTAGTCAGATATATTCTTGTGCGGTCAATCGGGCGTGTTGAGTCCAGTTCTCTGAGCAATGAGTAGGTCTTGTCTATTACATATTGGGTTTATGGAACGGTATCTGAGCTAATTTGAAACTCTTGTTTTATGTATCACCCTCCTCACCTTTCCCGTTAAGCAGCCATAGTGTGTTTTCTGCATGTGTGACTCTGTTCTGTTTTGTAATTCAGTTCAAGTGTAACGGTTTTTACATTCCCTCTATAAGTGACACCTTATGAGAAGTGTCCTTTTCTGTGTGACTTATTTCACTTAGAATCGTCTTACCTAAATCCACTCATCATGCTGCTACTAGCCTTATGACATTGATTTCATGGCTGAGTGATATTCCATTGTACATAAGGACCACAACTTTTTTATCCATTTTTCGCTTTCCTGGGATATTTAAGGTGGAATGAAGTGGAGGTCCTTGTCAACAGAGCAGCCCTAAACTTTGGGGTGCTTGTGTCTTGCTGATTTTCAATTTTCCCACTTTATCGCCCCATGCGTGGAAGTGCCCTATGCTCTCTAAGCTGTGTTTTTTAGATGTTTCAGGACACACCGTACACTTCTCCAGAGTGGCTGTTGGCAATTTACATCCCGCCCATCAGTGTAGCAAGGCTCCCATTTCTCCATGGCCTGTCCTGCATTTCTGGTTTTGACACTTTTTTCAGCATGGCCCTTTTGACCGATGGGAAGCGAGACTTCTTTGTAGCGCTGATTTGCCTTTCCAGGTTGCTTGGTTGGCCAAAAAGGGCGTATGCGTTTTTTCCTGAATGTATTCAGGAAAAAACGCATACGCCCTTTTTGGCCAAGGGCATCATTGTCAACGTTTTGCCGCTTTTCATGTGCTTTAAAGGCGATTCGAATCTACCTCCTGAAATCTGTTTCCTGCAATTCTGCCTTGATTTCAAATCCTCTTCTTTGCCTTCCCTCAATATATTTGTGGACGAGAGTTATCATTTATAACTCTGCAGGTTTGTGAATTGCAGTGCCCTGAAGCTCCATTTTACAAGTCGCTTTTTTGGGAGCCGGCCGCAAAAGCGCAGGATGGCTTCAGGCCCTGTTCTGGTTCCGGGGGGCAGGCTGAGCCTGTGGTTAATTCTTCTTCCTGATGGGAAAATAGAGTGACCTGTGCCTGTCCCAACACCAAGAGCTAGTCTCTCATTGGTTCCCCGTCTTCCCGTTCATCCTCAGGACAAATTGCAACCTGTACGGAACAGGAGGTTAAAGGTGCTGATGCTCCAAGTAGGGAGATTGCTAGTAAAGTGGCTGGAATGGCGAACCCGAGCACAAGGAGATGAGAAATGAGGTGCGTTTTAGAAACCTTTCCCCATCACACGGTGTACCATCTTCTGGGTTTCTCATGCATGTTTTCGATGTAGGAAGATGCCCTTGAACCTGGAGATTTGGGACCCATGCGATGGGTAGCACGCAGTATTACTTTAAAGGGTCTGCGTTTGTTCACCCAACCTCACCAAACCTCTCAGCCCCAAGAGTGTCCACCCTTATGTCTCATCCAGCTGTGGGTCTAGATATGGTCAATCCAGGTTGCATCACAGCCCCTGAACGAATTGTGTAAGAATTTCTCTCTCTTTCCCTGTCTTTGTTTCATGGGTTTTTAAAAGTAATTTATTTTTATAATGGGGTTTAGCTGCTTTTCACGGCTGTGTTTATGCCGCTTTACACCCACTTGACACACTAACAGAGAGATATCAATACATAGGTTTTAAGATTATTACTAGTCAGATATATTCTTGTGCGGTCAATCGGGCGTGTTGAGTCCAGTTCTCTGAGCAATGAGTAGGTCTTGTCTATTACATATTGGGTTTATGGAACGGTATCTGAGCTAATTTGAAACTCTTGTTTTATGTATCACCCTCCTCACCTTTCCCGTTAAGCAGCCATAGTGTGTTTTCTGCATGTGTGACTCTGTTCTGTTTTGTAATTCAGTTCAAGTGTAACGGTTTTTACATTCCCTCTATAAGTGACACCTTATGAGAAGTGTCCTTTTCTGTGTGACTTATTTCACTTAGAATCGTCTTACCTAAATCCACTCATCATGCTGCTATTAGCCTTATGACATTGATTTCATGGCTGAGTGATATTCCATTGTACATAAGGACCACAACTTTTTTATCCATTTTTCGCTTTCCTGGGATATTTAAGGTGGAATGAAGTGGAGGTCCTTGTCAACAGAGCAGCCCTAAACTTTGGGGTGCTTGTGTCTTGCTGATTTTCAATTTTCCCACTTTATCCCCCCATGCGTGGAAGTGCCCTATGCTCTCTAAGCTGTGTTTTTTAGATGTTTCAGGACACACCGTACACTTCTCCAGAGTGGCTGTTGGCAATTTACATCCCGCCCATCAGTGTAGCAAGGCTCCCATTTCTCCATGGCCTGTCCTGCATTTATGGTTTTGACACTTTTTTCAGCATGGCCCTTTTGACCGATGGGAAGCGAGACTTCTTTGTAGCGCTGATTTGCCTTTCCAGGTTGCTTGGTTGGCCAAAAAGGGCGTATGCGTTTTTTCCTGAATGTATTCAGGAAAAAACGCATACGCCCTTTTTGGCCAAGGGCATCATTGTCAACGTTTTGCCGCTTTTCATGTGCTTTAAAGGCGATTCGAATCTACCTCCTGAAATCTGTTTCCTGCAATTCTGCCTTGATTTCAAATCCTCTTCTTTGCCTTCCCTCAATATATTTGTGGACGAGAGTTATCATTTATAACTCTGCAGGTTTGTGAATTGCAGTGCCCTGAAGCTCCATTTTACAAGTCGCTTTTTTGGGAGCCGGCCGCAAAAGCGCAGGATGGCTTCAGGCCCTGTTCTGGTTCCGGGGGGCAGGCTGAGCCTGTGGTTAATTCTTCTTCCTGATGGGAAAATAGAGTGACCTGTGCCTGTCCCAACACCAAGAGCTAGTCTCTCATTGGTTCCCCGTCTTCCCGTTCATCCTCAGGACAAATTGCAACCTGTACGGAACAGGAGGTTAAAGGTGCTGATGCTCCAAGTAGGGAGATTGCTAGTAAAGTGGCTGGAATGGCGAACCCGAGCACAAGGAGATGAGAAATGAGGTGCGTTTTAGAAACCTTTCCCCATCACACGGTGTACCATCTTCTGGGTTTCTCATGCATGTTTTCGATGTAGGAAGATGCCCTTGAACCTGGAGATTTGGGACCCATGCGATGGGTAGCACGCAGTATTACTTTAAAGGGTCTGCGTTTGCTCACCCAACCTCACCAAACCTCTCAGCCCCACGAGTGTCCACCCTTATGTCTCATCCAGCTGTGGGTCTAGATATGGTCAATCCAGGTTGCATCACAGCCCCTGAACGAATTGTGTAAGAATTTCTCTCTCTTTCCCTGTCTTTGTTTCATGGGTTTTTAAAAGTAATTTATTTTTATAATGGGGTTTAGCTGCTTTTCACGGCTGTGTTTATGCCGCTTTACACCCACTTGACACACTAACAGAGAGATATCAATACATAGGTTTTAAGATTATTACTAGTCAGATATATTCTTGTGCGGTCAATCGGGCGTGTTGAGTCCAGTTCTCTGAGCAATGAGTAGGTCTTGTCTATTACATATTGGGTTTATGGAACGGTATCTGAGCTAATTTGAAACTCTTGTTTTATGTATCACCCTCCTCACCTTTCCCGTTAAGCAGCCATAGTGTGTTTTCTGCATGTGTGACTCTGTTCTGTTTTGTAATTCAGTTCAAGTGTAACGGTTTTTACATTCCCTCTATAAGTGACACCTTATGAGAAGTGTCCTTTTCTGTGTGACTTATTTCACTTAGAATCGTCTTACCTAAATCCACTCATCATGCTGCTACTAGCCTTATGACATTGATTTCATGGCTGAGTGATATTCCATTGTACATAAGGACCACAACTTTTTTATCCATTTTTCGCTTTCCTGGGATATTTAAGGTGGAATGAAGTGGAGGTCCTTGTCAACAGAGCAGCCCTAAACTTTGGGGTGCTTGTGTCTTGCTGATTTTCAATTTTCCCACTTTATCCCCCCATGCGTGGAAGTGCCCTATGCTCTCTAAGCTGTGTTTTTTAGATGTTTCAGGACACACCGTACACTTCTCCAGAGTGGCTGTTGGCAATTTACATCCCGCCCATCAGTGTAGCAAGGCTCCCATTTCTCCATGGCCTGTCCTGCATTTCTGGTTTTGACACTTTTTTCAGCATGGCCCTTTTGACCGATGGGAAGCGAGACTTCTTTGTAGCGCTGATTTGCCTTTCCAGGTTGCTTGGTTGGCCAAAAAGGGAGTATGCGTTTTTTCCTGAATGTATTCAGGAAAAAACGCATACGCCCTTTTTGGCCAAGGGCATCATTGTCAACGTTTTGCCGCTTTTCATGTGCTTTAAAGGCGATTCGAATCTACCTCCTGAAATCTGTTTCCTGCAATTCTGCCTTGATTTCAAATCCTCTTCTTTGCCTTCCCTCAATATATTTGTGGACGAGAGTTATCATTTATAACTCTGCAGGTTTGTGAATTGCAGTGCCCTGAAGCTCCATTTTACAAGTCGCTTTTTTGGGAGCCGGCCGCAAAAGCGCAGGATGGCTTCAGGCCCTGTTCTGGTTCCGGGGGGCAGGCTGAGCCTGTGGTTAATTCTTCTTCCTGATGGGAAAATAGAGTGACCTGTGCCTGTCCCAACACCAAGAGCTAGTCTCTCATTGGTTCCCCGTCTTCCCGTTCATCCTCAGGACAAATTGCAACCTGTACGGAACAGGAGGTTAAAGGTGCTGATGCTCCAAGTAGGGAGATTGCTAGTAAAGTGGCTGGAATGGCGAACCCGAGCACAAGGAGATGAGAAATGAGGTGCGTTTTAGAAACCTTTCCCCATCACACGGTGTACCATCTTCTGGGTTTCTCATGCATGTTTTCGATGTAGGAAGATGCCCTTGAACCTGGAGATTTGGGACCCATGCGATGGGTAGCACGCAGTATTACTTTAAAGGGTCTGCGTTTGCTCACCCAACCTCACCAAACCTCTCAGCCCCAAGAGTGTCCACCCTTATGTCTCATCCAGCTGTGGGTCTAGATATGGTCAATCCAGGTTGCATCACAGCCCCTGAACGAATTGTGTAAGAATTTCTCTCTCTTTCCCTGTCTTTGTTTCATGGGTTTTTAAAAGTAATTTATTTTTATAATGGGGTTTAGCTGCTTTTCACGGCTGTGTTTATGCCGCTTTACACCCACTTGACACACTAACAGAGAGATATCAATACATAGGTTTTAAGATTATTACTAGTCAGATATATTCTTGTGCGGTGAATCGGGCGTGTTGAGTCCAGTTCTCTGAGCAAGGAGTAGGTCTTGTCTATTCCATATTGGGTTTATGGAACGGTATCTGAGCTAATTTGAAACTCTTGTTTTATGTATCACCCCACCTCTCCTTTCCCGTTAAGCAGCCATAGTGTGTTTTCTGCATGTGTGACTCTGTTCTGTTTTGTAAGTCAGTTCAAGTGTAACGGTTTTTACATTCCCTCTATAAGTGACACCTTATGAGAAGTGTCCTTTTCTGTGTGACTTATTTCACTTAGAATCGTCTTACCTAAATCCACTCATCATGCTGCTACTAGCCTTATGACATTGATTTCATGGCTGAGTGATATTCCATTGTACATAAGGACCACAACTTTTTTATCCATTTTTCGCTTTCCTGGGTTATTTAAGGTGGAAGGAATTGGAGGTCTTGTCAACAGAGCAGCCCTAAACTTTGGGGTGCTTGTGTCTTGCTGATTTTCAATTTTCCCACTTTATCCCCCCATGCGTGGAAGTGCCCTATGCTCTCTAAGCTGTGTTTTTCAGATGTTTCAGGACACACCGTACACTTCTCCAGAGTGGCTGTTGGCAATTTACATCCCGCCCATCAGTGTAGCAAGGCTCCCATTTCTCCATGGCCTGACCTGCATTTCTGGTTTTGACACTTTTTTCAGCATGGCCCTTTTGACCGATGGGAAGCGAGACTTCTTTGTAGCGCTGATTTGCCTTTCCAGGTTGCTTGGTTGGCCAAAAAGGGCGTATGCGTTTTTTCCTGAATATATTCAGGAAAAAACGCATACGCCCTTTTTGGCCAAGGGCATCATTGTCAACGTTTTGCCGCTTTTCATGTGCTTTAAAGGCGATTCGAATCTACCTCCTGAAATCTGTTTCCTGCAATTCTGCCTTGATTTCAAATCCTCTTCTTTGCCTTCCCTCAATATATTTGTGGACGAGAGTTATCATTTATAACTCTGCAGGTTTGTGAATTGCAGTGCCTTGAAGCTCCATTTTACAAGTCGCTTTTTTGGGAGCCGGCCGCAAAAGCGCAGGATGGCTTCAGGCCCTGTTCTGGTTCCGGGGGGCAGGCTGAGCCTGTGGTTAATTCTTCTTCCTGATGGGAAAATAGAGTGACCTGTGCCTGTCCCAACACCAAGAGCTAGTCTCTCATTGGTTCCCCGTCTTCCCGTTCATCCTCAGGACAAATTGCAACCTGTACGGAACAGGAGGTTAAAGGTGCTGATGCTCCAAGTAGGGAGATTGCTAGTAAAGTGGCTGGAATGGCGAACCCGAGCACAAGGAGATGAGAAATGAGGTGCGTTTTAGAAACCTTTCCCCATCACACGGTGTACCATCTTCTGGGTTTCTCATGCATGTTTTCGATGTAGGAAGATGCCCTTGAACCTGGAGATTTGGGACCCATGCGATGGGTAGCACGCAGTATTACTTTAAAGGGTCTGCGTTTGCTCACCCAACCTCACCAGACCTCTCAGCCCCAAGAGTGTCCACCCTTATGTCTCATCCAGCTGTGGGTCTAGATATGGTCAATCCAGGTTGCATCACAGACCCTGAACGAATTGTGTAAGAATTTCTCTCTCTTTCCCTGTCTTTGTTTCATGGGTTTTTAAAAGTAATTTATTTTTATAATGGGGTTTAGCTGCTTTTCACGGCTGTGTTTAGGCCGCTTTACACCCACTTGACCCACTAACAGAGAGATATCAATACATAGGTTTTAAGATTATTACTAGTCAGATATATTCTTGTGCGGTGAATCGGGCGTGTTGAGTCCAGTTCTCTGAGCAAGGAGTAGGTCTTGTCTATTACATATTGGGTTTATGGAACGGTATCTGAGCTAATTTGAAACTCTTGTTTTATGTATCACCCCACCTCACCTTTCCCGTTAAGCAGCCATAGTGTGTTTTCTGCATGTGTGACTCTGTTCTGTTTTGTAATTCAGTTCAAGTGTAACGGTTTTTACATTCCCTCTATAAGTGACACCTTATGAGAAGTGTCCTTTTCTGTGTGACTTATTTCACTTAGAATCGTCTTACCTAAATCCACTCATCATGCTGCTACTAGCCTTATGACATTGATTTCATGGCTGAGTGATATTCCATTGTACATAAGGACCACAACTTTTTTATCCATTTTTCGCTTTCCTGGGATATGTAAGGTGGAAGGAAGTGGAGGTCCTTGTCAACAGAGCAGCCCTAAACTTTGGGGTGCTTGTGTCTTGCTGATTTTCAATTTTCCCACTTTATCACCCCATGCGTGGAAGTGCCCTATGCTCTCTAAGCTGTGTTTTTTAGATGTTTCAGGACACACCGTACACTTCTCCAGAGTGGCTGTTGGCAATTTACATCCCGCCCATCAGTGTAGCAAGGCTCCCATTTCTCCATGGCCTGTCCTGCATTTCTGGTTTTGACACTTTTTTCAGCATGGCCCTTTTGACCGATGGGAAGCGAGACTTCTTTGTAGCGCTGATTTGCCTTTCCAGGTTGCTTGGTTGGCCAAAAAGGGCGTATGCGTTTTTTCCTGAATGTATTCAGGAAAAAACGCATACGCCCTTTTTGGCCAAGGGCATCATTCTCAACGTTTTGCCGCTTTTCATGTGCTTTAAAGGCGATTCGAATCTACCTCCTGAAATCTGTTTCCTGCAATTCTGCCTTGATTTCAAATCCTCTTCTTTGCCTTCCCTCAATATATTTGTGGACGAGAGTTATCATTTATAACTCTGCAGGTTTGTGAATTGCAGTGCCCTGAAGCTCCATTTTACAAGTCGCTTTTTTGGGAGCCGGCCGCAAAAGCGCAGGATGGCTTCAGGCCCTGTTCTGGTTCCGGGGGGCAGGCTGAGCCTGTGGTTAATTCTTCTTCCTGATGGGAATATAGAGTGACCTGTGCCTGTCCCAACACCAAGAGCTAGTCTCTCATTGGTTCCCCGTCTTCCCGTTCATCCTCAGGACAAATTGCAACCTGTACGGAACAGGAGGTTAAAGGTGCTGATGCTCCAAGTAGGGAGATTGCTAGTAAAGTGGCTGGAATGGCGAACCCGAGCACAAGGAGATGAGAAATGAGGTGCGTTTTAGAAACCTTTCCCCATCACACGGTGTACCATCTTCTGGGTTTCTCATGCATGTTTTCGATGTAGGAAGATGCCCTTGAACCTGGAGATTTGGGACCCATGCGATGGGTAGCACGCAGTATTACTTTAAAGGGTCTGCGTTTGCTCACCCAACCTCACCAAACCTCTCATCGCCAAGAGTGTCCACCCTTATGTCTCATCCAGCTGTGGGTCTAGATATGGTCAATCCAGGTTGCATCACAGCCCCTGAACGAATTGTGTAAGAATTTCTCTCTCTTTCCCTGTCTTTATTTCATGGGTTTTTAAAAGTAATTTATTTTTATAATGGGGTTTAGCTGCTTTTCACGGCTGTGTTTATGCCGCTTTACACCCACTTGACACACTAACAGAGAGATATCAATACATAGGTTTTAAGATTATTACTAGTCAGATATATTCTTGTGCGGTGAATCGGGCGTGTTGAGTCCAGTTCTCTGAGCAAGGAGTAGGTCTTGTCTATTACATATTGGGTTTATGGAACGGTATCTGAGCTAATTTGAAACTCTTGTTTTATGTATCACCCCACCTCTCCTTTCCCGTTAAGCAGCCATAGTGTGTTTTCTGCATGTGTGACTCTGTTCTGTTTTGTAAGTCAGTTCAAGTGTAACGGTTTTTACATTCCCTCTATAAGTGACACCTTATGAGAAGTGTCCTTTTCTGTGTGACTTATTTCACTTAGAATCGTCTTACCTAAATCCACTCATCATGCTGCTACTAGCCTTATGACATTGATTTCATGGCTGAGTGATATTCCATTGTACATAAGGACCACAACTTTTTTATCCATTTTTCGCTTTCCTGGGTTATTTAAGGTGGAAGGAAGTGGAGGTCTTGTCAACAGAGCAGCCCTAAACTTTGGGGTGCTTGTGTCTTGCTGATTTTCAATTTTCCCACTTTATCCCCCCATGCGTGGAAGTGCCCTATGCTCTCTAAGCTGTGTTTTTCAGATGTTTCAGGACACACCGTACACTTCTCCAGAGTGGCTGTTGGCAATTTACATCCCGCCCATCAGTGTAGCAAGGCTCCCATTTCTCCATGGCCTGACCTGCATTTCTGGTTTTGACACTTTTTTCAGCATGGCCCTTTTGACCGATGGGAAGCGAGACTTCTTTGTAGCGCTGATTTGCCTTTCCAGGTTGCTTGGTTGGCCAAAAAGGGCGTATGCGTTTTTTCCTGAATATATTCAGGAAAAAACGCATACGCCCTTTTTGGCCAAGGGCATCATTGTCAACGTTTTGCCGCTTTTCATGTGCTTTAAAGGCGATTCGAATCTACCTCCTGAAATCTGTTTCCTGCAATTCTGCCTTGATTTCAAATCCTCTTCTTTGCCTTCCCTCAATATATTTGTGGACGAGAGTTATCATTTATAACTCTGTAGGTTTGTGAATTGCAGTGCCTTGAAGCTCCATTTTACAAGTCGCTTTTTTGGGAGCCGGCCGCAAAAGCGCAGGATGGCTTCAGGCCCTGTTCTGGTTCCGGGGGGCAGGCTGAGCCTGTGGTTAATTCTTCTTCCTGATGGGAAAATAGAGTGACCTGTGCCTGTCCCAACACCAAGAGCTAGTCTCTCATTGGTTCCCCGTCTTTCCGTTCATCCTCAGGACAAATTGCAACCTGTACGGAACAGGAGGTTAAAGGTGCTGATGCTCCAAGTAGGGAGATTGCTAGTAAAGTGTCTGGAATGGCGAACCCGAGCACAAGGAGATGAGAAATGAGGTGCGTTTTAGAAACCTTTCCCCATCACACGGTGTACCATCTTCTGGGTTTCTCATGCATGTTTTCGATGTAGGAAGATGCCCTTGAACCTGGAGATTTGGGACCCATGCGATGGGTAGCACGCAGTATTACTTTAAAGGGTCTGCGTTTGCTCACCCAACCTCAACAAACCTCTCATCGCCAAAAGTGTCCACCCTTATGTCTCATCCAGCTGTGGGTCTAGATATGGTCAATCCAGTTTGCATCACAGCCCCTTAACGAATTGTGTAAGAATTTCTCTCTCTTTCCCTGTCTTTGTTTCATGGGTTTTTAAAAGTAATTTATTTTTATAATGGGGTTTAGCTGCTTTTCACGGCTTTGTTTATGCCGCTTTACACCAACTTGACACACTAACAAAGAGATATCAATACATAGGTTTTAAGATTATTACTAGTCAGATATATTCTTGTGCGGTGAATCGGGCGTGTTGAGTCCAGTTCTCTGAGCAAGGAGTAGGTCTTGTCTATTCCATATTGGGTTTATGGAACGGTATCTGAGCTAATTTGAAACTCTTGTTTTATGTATCACCCCACCTCACCTTTCCCGTTAAGCAGCCATAGTGTGTTTTCTGCATGTGTGACTCTGTTCTGTTTTGTAATTCAGTTCAAGTGTAACGGTTTTTACATTCCCTCTATAAGTGACACCTTATGAGAAGTGTCCTTTTCTGTGTGACTTATTTCACTTAGAATCGTCTTACCTAAATCCACTCATCATGCTGCTACTAGCCTTATGACATTGATTTCATGGCTGAGTGATATTCCATTGTACATAAGGACCACAACTTTTTTATCCATTTTTCGCTTTCCTGGGATATGTAAGGTGGAATGAAGTGGAGGTCCTTGTCAACAGAGCAGCCCTAAACTTTGGGGTGCTTGTGTCTTGCTGATTTTCAATTTTCCCACTTTATCCCCCCATGCGTGGAAGTGCCCTATGCTCTCTAAGCTGTGTTTTTTAGATGTTTCAGGACACACCGTACACTTCTCCAGAGTGGCTGTTGGCAATTTACATCCCGCCCATCAGTGTAGCAAGGCTCCCATTTCTCCATGGCCTGTCCTGCATTTCTGGTTTTGACACTTTTTTCAGCATGGCCCTTTTGACCGATGGGAAGCGAGACTTCTTTGTAGCGCTGATTTGCCTTTCCAGGTTGCTTGGTTGGCCAAAAAGGGCGTATGCGTTTTTTCCTGAATATATTCAGGAAAAAACGCATACGCCCTTTTTGGCCAAGGGCATCATTGTCAACGTTTTGCCGCTTTTCATGTGCTTTAAAGGCGATTCGAATCTACCTCCTGAAATCTGTTTCCTGCAATTCTGCCTTGATTTCAAATCCTCTTCTTTGCCTTCCCTCAATATATTTGTGGACGAGAGTTATCATTTATAACTCTGCAGGTTTGTGAATTGCAGTGCCCTGAAGCTCCATTTTACAAGTCGCGTTTTTGGGAGCCAGCCGCAAAAGCGCAGGATGGCTTCAGGCCCTGTTCTGGTTCCGGGGGGCAGGCTGAGCCTGTGGTTAATTCTTCTTCCTGATGGGAAAATAGAGTGACCTGTGCCTGTCCCAACACCAAGAGCTAGTCTCTCATTGGTTCACCGTCTTCCCGTTCATCCTCAGGACAAATTGCAACCTGTACGGAACAGGAGGTTAAAGGTGCTGATGCTCCAAGTAGGGAGATTGCTAGTAAAGTGGCTGGAATGGCGAACCCGAGCACAAGGAGATGAGAAATGAGGTGCGTTTTAGAAACCTTTCCCCATCACACGGTGTACCATCGTCTGGGTTTCTCATGCATGTTTTCGAAGTAGGAAGATGCCCTTGAACCTGGAGATTTGGGACCCATGTGATGGGTAGCACGCAGTATTACTTTAAAGGGTCTGCGTTTGCTCACCCAACCTCACCAAACCTCTCAGCCCCAAGAGTGTCCGCCCTTATGTCTCATCCAGCTGTGGGTCTAGATATGGTCAATCCAGGTTGCATCACAGCCCCTGAACGAATTGTGTAAGAATTTCTCTCTCTTTCCCTGTCTTTGTTTCATGGGTTTTTAAAAGTAATTTATTTTTATAATGGGGTTTAGCTGCTTTTCACGGCTGTGTTTAGGCCGCTTTACACCCACTTGACCCACTAACAGAGAGATATCAATACATAGGTTTTAAGATTATTACTAGTCAGATATATTCTTGTGCGGTGAATCGGGCGTGTTGAGTCCAGTTCTCTGAGCAAGGAGTAGGTCTTGTCTATTACATATTGGGTTTATGGAACGGTATCTGAGCTAATTTGAAACTCTTGTTTTATGTATCACCCCACCTCACCTTTCCCGTTAAGCAGCCATAGTGTGTTTTCTGCATGTGTGACTCTGTTCTGTTTTGTAATTCAGTTCAAGTGTAACGGTTTTTACATTCCCTCTATAAGTGACACCTTATGAGAAGTGTCCTTTTCTGTGTGACTTATTTCACTTAGAATCGTCTTACCTAAATCCACTCATCATGCTGCTACTAGCCTTATGACATTGATTTCATGGCTGAGTGATATTCCATTGTACATAAGGACCACAACTTTTTTATCCATTTTTCGCTTTCCTGGGATATGTAAGGTGGAAGGAAGTGGAGGTCCTTGTCAACAGAGCAGCCCTAAACTTTGGGGTGCTTGTGTCTTGCTGATTTTCAATTTTCCCACTTTATCCCCCCATGCGTGGAAGTGCCCTATGCTCTCTAAGCTGTGTTTTTTAGATGTTTCAGGACACACCGTACACTTCTCCAGAGTGGCTGTTGGCAATTTACATCCCGCCCATCAGTGTAGCAAGGCTCCCATTTCTCCATGGCCTGTCCTGCATTTCTGGTTTTGACACTTTTTTCAGCATGGCCCTTTTGACCGATGGGAAGCGAGACTTCTTTGTAGCGCTGATTTGCCTTTCCAGGTTGCTTGGTTGGCCAAAAAGGGCGTATGCGTTTTTTCCTGAATGTATTCAGGAAAAAACGCATACGCCCTTTTTGGCCAAGGGCATCATTGTCAACGTTTTGCCGCTTTTCATGTGCTTTAAAGGCGATTCGAATCTACCTCCTGAAATCTGTTTCCTGCAATTCTGCCTTGATTTCAAATCCTCTTCTTTGCCTTCCCTCAATATATTTGTGGACGAGAGTTATCATTTATAACTCTGCAGGTTTGTGAATTGCAGTGCCCTGAAGCTCCATTTTACAAGTCGCTTTTTTGGGAGCCGGCCGCAAAAGCGCAGGATGGCTTCAGGCCCTGTTCTGGTTCAGGGGGGCAGGCTGAGCCTGTGGTTAATTCTTCTTCCTGATGGGAATATAGAGTGACCTGTGCCTGTCCCAACACCAAGAGCTAGTCTCTCATTGGTTCCCCGTCTTCCCGTTCATCCTCAGGACAAATTGCAACCTGTACGGAACAGGAGGTTAAAGGTGCTGATGCTCCAAGTAGGGAGATTGCTAGTAAAGTGGCTGGAATGGCGAACCCGAGCACAAGGAGATGAGAAATGAGGTGCGTTTTAGAAACCTTTCCCCATCACACGGTGTACCATCTTCTGGGTTTCTCATGCATGTTTTCGATGTAGGAAGATGCCCTTGAACCTGGAGATTTGGGACCCATGCGATGGGTAGCACGCAGTATTACTTTAAAGGGTCTGCGTTTGCTCACCCAACCTCACCAAACCTCTCATCGCCAAGAGTGTCCACCCTTATGTCTCATCCAGCTGTGGGTCTAGATATGGTCAATCCAGGTTGCATCACAGCCCCTGAACGAATTGTGTAAGAATTTCTCTCTCTTTCCCTGTCTTTATTTCATGGGTTTTTAAAAGTAATTTATTTTTATAATGGGGTTTAGCTGCTTTTCACGGCTGTGTTTATGCCGCTTTACACCCACTTGACACACTAACAGAGAGATATCAATACATAGGTTTTAAGATTATTACTAGTCAGATATATTCTTGTGCGGTGAATCGGGCGTGTTGAGTCCAGTTCTCTGAGCAAGGAGTAGGTCTTGTCTATTACATATTGGGTTTATGGAACGGTATCTGAGCTAATTTGAAACTCTTGTTTTATGTATCACCCCACCTCTCCTTTCCCGTTAAGCAGCCATAGTGTGTTTTCTGCATGTGTGACTCTGTTCTGTTTTGTAAGTCAGTTCAAGTGTAACGGTTTTTACATTCCCTCTATAAGTGACACCTTATGAGAAGTGTCCTTTTCTGTGTGACTTATTTCACTTAGAATCGTCTTACCTAAATCCACTCATCATGCTGCTACTAGCCTTATGACATTGATTTCATGGCTGAGTGATATTCCATTGTACATAAGGACCACAACTTTTTTATCCATTTTTCGCTTTCCTGGGTTATTTAAGGTGGAAGGAAGTGGAGGTCTTGTCAACAGAGCAGCCCTAAACTTTGGGGTGCTTGTGTCTTGCTGATTTTCAATTTTCCCACTTTATCCCCCCATGCGTGGAAGTGCCCTATGCTCTCTAAGCTGTGTTTTTCAGATGTTTCAGGACACACCGTACACTTCTCCAGAGTGGCTGTTGGCAATTTACATCCCGCCCATCAGTGTAGCAAGGCTCCCATTTCTCCATGGCCTGACCTGCATTTCTGGTTTTGACACTTTTTTCAGCATGGCCCTTTTGACCGATGGGAAGCGAGACTTCTTTGTAGCGCTGATTTGCCTTTCCAGGTTGCTTGGTTGGCCAAAAAGGGCGTATGCGTTTTTTCCTGAATATATTCAGGAAAAAACGCATACGCCCTTTTTGGCCAAGGGCATCATTGTCAACGTTTTGCCGCTTTTCATGTGCTTTAAAGGCGATTCGAATCTACCTCCTGAAATCTGTTTCCTGCAATTCTGCCTTGATTTCAAATCCTCTTCTTTGCCTTCCCTCAATATATTTGTGGACGAGAGTTATCATTTATAACTCTGCAGGTTTGTGAATTGCAGTGCCTTGAAGCTCCATTTTACAAGTCGCTTTTTTGGGAGCCGGCCGCAAAAGCGCAGGATGGCTTCAGGCCCTGTTCTGGTTCCGGGGGGCAGGCTGAGCCTGTGGTTAATTCTTCTTCCTGATGGGAAAATAGAGTGACCTGTGCCTGTCCCAACACCAAGAGCTAGTCTCTCATTGGTTCCCCGTCTTTCCGTTCATCCTCAGGACAAATTGCAACCTGTACGGAACAGGAGGTTAAAGGTGCTGATGCTCCAAGTAGGGAGATTGCTAGTAAAGTGTCTGGAATGGCGAACCCGAGCACAAGGAGATGAGAAATGAGGTGCGTTTTAGAAACCTTTCCCCATCACACGGTGTACCATCTTCTGGGTTTCTCATGCATGTTTTCGATGTAGGAAGATGCCCTTGAACCTGGAGATTTGGGACCCATGCGATGGGTAGCACGCAGTATTACTTTAAAGGGTCTGCGTTTGCTCACCCAACCTCAACAAACCTCTCATCGCCAAAAGTGTCCACCCTTATGTCTCATCCAGCTGTGGGTCTAGATATGGTCAATCCAGTTTGCATCACAGCCCCTTAACGAATTGTGTAAGAATTTCTCTCTCTTTCCCTGTCTTTGTTTCATGGGTTTTTAAAAGTAATTTATTTTTATAATGGGGTTTAGCTGCTTTTCACGGCTTTGTTTATGCCGCTTTACACCAACTTGACACACTAACAAAGAGATATCAATACATAGGTTTTAAGATTATTACTAGTCAGATATATTCTTGTGCGGTGAATCGGGCGTGTTGAGTCCAGTTCTCTGAGCAAGGAGTAGGTCTTGTCTATTACATATTGGGTTTATGGAACGGTATCTGAGCTAATTTGAAACTCTTGTTTTATGTATCACCCCACCTCACCTTTCCCGTTAAGCAGCCATAGTGTGTTTTCTGCATGTGTGACTCTGTTCTGTTTTGTAATTCAGTTCAAGTGTAACGGTTTTTACATTCCCTCTATAAGTGACACCTTATGAGAAGTGTCCTTTTCTGTGTGACTTATTTCACTTAGAATCGTCTTACCTAAATCCACTCATCATGCTGCTACTAGCCTTATGACATTGATTTCATGGCTGAGTGATATTCCATTGTACATAAGGACCACAACTTTTTTATCCATTTTTCGCTTTCCTGGGATATGTAAGGTGGAAGGAAGTGGAGGTCCTTGTCAACAGAGCAGCCCTAAACTTTGGGGTGCTTGTGTCTTGCTGATTTTCAATTTTCCCACTTTATCCCCCCATGCGTGGAAGTGCCCTATGCTCTCTAAGCTGTGTTTTTTAGATGTTTCAGGACACACCGTACACTTCTCCAGAGTGGCTGTTGGCAATTTACATCCCGCCCATCAGTGTAGCAAGGCTCCCATTTCTCCATGGCCTGTCCTGCATTTCTGGTTTTGACACTTTTTTCAGCATGGCCCTTTTGACCGATGGGAAGCGAGACTTCTTTGTAGCGCTGATTTGCCTTTCCAGGTTGCTTGGTTGGCCAAAAAGGGCGTATGCGTTTTTTCCTGAATATATTCAGGAAAAAACGCATACGCCCTTTTTGGCCAAGGGCATCATTGTCAACGTTTTGCCGCTTTTCATGTGCTTTAAAGGCGATTCGAATCTACCTCCTGAAATCTGTTTCCTGCAATTCTGCCTTGATTTCAAATCCTCTTCTTTGCCTTCCCTCAATATATTTGTGGACGAGAGTTATCATTTATAACTCTGCAGGTTTGTGAATTGCAGTGCCCTGAAGCTCCATTTTACAAGTCGCTTTTTTGGGAGCCAGCCGCAAAAGCGCAGGATGGCTTCAGGCCCTGTTCTGGTTCCGGGGGGCAGGCTGAGCCTGTGGTTAATTCTTCTTCCTGATGGGAAAATAGAGTGACCTGTGCCTGTCCCAACACCAAGAGCTAGTCTCTCATTGGTTCCCCGTCTTCCCGTTCATCCTCAGGACAAATTGCAACCTGTACGGAACAGGAGGTTAAAGGTGCTGATGCTCCAAGTAGGGAGATTGCTAGTAAAGTGGCTGGAATGGCGAACCCGAGCACAAGGAGATGAGAAATGAGGTGCGTTTTAGAAACCTTTCCCCATCACACGGTGTACCATCGTCTGGGTTTCTCATGCATGTTTTCGAAGTAGGAAGATGCCCTTGAACCTGGAGATTTGGGACCCATGTGATGGGTAGCACGCAGTATTACTTTAAAGGGTCTGCGTTTGCTCACCCAACCTCACCAAACCTCTCATCGCCCAGAGTGTCCACCCTTATGTCTCATCCAGCTGTGGGTCTAGATATGGTCAATCCAGTTTGCATCACAGCCCCTTAACGAATTGTGTAAGAATTTCTCTCTCTTTCCCTGTCTTTGTTTCATGGGTTTTTAAAAGTAATTTATTTTTATAATGGGGTTTAGCTGCTTTTCACGGCTTTGTTTATGCCGCTTTACACCCACTTGACACACTAACAGAGAGATATCAATACATAGGTTTTAAGATTGTTACTAGTCAGATATATTCTTGTGCGGTGAATCGGGCGTGTTGAGTCCAGTTCTCTGAGCAAGGAGTAGGTCTTGTCTATTACATATTGGGTTTATGGAAAGGTATCTGAGCTAATTTGAAACTCTTGTTTTATGTATCACCCCACCTCACCTTTCCCGTTAAGCAGCCATAGTGTGTTTTCTGCATGTGTGACTCTGTTCTGTTTTGTAATTCAGTTCAAGTGTAACGGTTTTTACATTCCCTCTATAAGTGACACCTTATGAGAAGTGTCCTTTTCTGTGTGACTTATTTCACTTAGAATCGTCTTACCTAAATCCACTCATCATGCTGCTACTAGCCTTATGACATTGATTTCATGGCTGAGTGATATTCCATTGTACATAAGGACCACAACTTTTTTATCCATTTTTCGCTTTCCTGGGATATTTAAGGTGGAAGGAAGTGGAGGTCCTTGTCAACAGAGCAGCCCTAAACTTTGGGGTGCTTGTGTCTTGCTGATTTTCAATTTTCCCACTTTATCCCCCCATGCGTGGAAGTGCCCTATGCTCTCTAAGCTGTGTTTTTTAGATGTTTCAGGACACACCGTACACTTCTCCAGAGTGGCTGTTGGCAATTTACATCCCGCCCATCAGTGTAGCAAGGCTCCCATTTCTCCATGGCCTGTCCTGCATTTCTGGTTTTGACACTTTTTTCAGCATGGCCCTTTTGACCGATGGGAAGCGAGACTTCTTTGTAGCGCTGATTTGCCTTTCCAGGTTGCTTGGTTGGACAAAAAGGGCGTATGCGTTTTTTCCTGAATGTATTCAGGAAAAAACGCATACGCCCTTTTTGGCCAAGGGCATCATTGTCAACGTTTTGCCGCTTTTCATGTGCTTTAAAGGCGATTCGAATCTACCTCCTGAAATCTGTTTCCTGCAATTCTGCCTTGATTTCAAATCCTCTTCTTTGCCTTCCCTCAATATATTTGTGGACGAGAGTTATCATTTATAACTCTGCAGGTTTGTGAATTGCAGTGCCCTGAAGCTCCATTTTACAAGTCGCTTTTTTGGGAGCTGGCCGCAAAAGCGCCGGATGGCTTCAGGCCCTGTTCTGGTTCAGGGGGGCAGGCTGAGCCTGTGGTTAATTCTTCTTCCTGATGGGAAAATAGAGTGACCTGTGCCTCTCCCAACACCAAGAGCTAGTCTCTCATTGGTTCCCCGTCTTCCCGTTCATCCTCAGGACAAATTGCAACCTGTACGGAACAGGAGGTTAAAGGTGCTGATGCTCCAAGTAGGGAGATTGCTAGTAAAGTGGCTGGAATGGCGAACCCGAGCACAAGGAGATGAGAAATGAGGTGCGTTTTAGAAACCTTTCCCCATCACACGGTGTACCATCGTCTGGGTTTCTCATGCATGTTTTCGATGTAGGAAGATGCCCTTGAACCTGGAGATTTGGGACCCATGCGATGGGTAGCACGCAGTATTACTTTAAAGGGTCTGCGTTTGCTCACCCAACCTCACCAGACCTATCAGCCCCAAGAGTGTCCACCCTTATGTCTCATCCAGCTGTGGGTCTAGATATGGTCAATCCAGGTTGCATCACAGCCCCTGAACGAATTGTGTAAGAATTTCTCTCTCTTTCCCTGTCTTTGTTTCATGGGTTTTTAAAAGTAATTTATTTTTATAATGGGGTTTAGCTGCTTTTCACGGCTGTGTTTAGGCCGTTTTACACCCACTTGACCCACTAACAGAGAGATATCAATACATAGGTTTTAAGATTATTACTAGTCAGATATATTCTTGTGCGGTCAATCGGGCGTGTTGAGTCCAGTTCTCTGAGCAATGAGTAGGTCTTGTCTATTACATATTGGGTTTATGGAACGGTATCTGAGCTAATTTGAAACTCTTGTTTTATGTATCACCCCACCTCACCTTTCCCGTTAAGCAGCCATAGTGTGTTTTCTGCATGTGTGACTCTGTTCTGTTTTGTAATTCAGTTCAAGTGTAACGGTTTTTACATTCCCTCTATAAGTGACACCTTATGAGAAGTGTCCTTTTCTGTGTGACTTATTTCACTTAGAATCGTCTTACCTAAATCCACTCATCATGCTGCTACTAGCCTTATGACATTGATTTCATGGCTGAGTGATATTCCATTGTACATAAGGACCACAACTTTTTTATCCATTTTTCGCTTTCCTGGGATATTTAAGGTGGAAGGAAGTGGAGGTCCTTGTCAACAGAGCAGCCCTAAACTTTGGGGTGCTTGTGTCTTGCTGATTTTCAATTTTCCCACTTTATCCCCCCATGCGTGGAAGTGCCCTATGCTCTCTAAGCTGTGTTTTTTAGATGTTTCAGGACACACCGTACACTTCTCCAGAGTGGCTGTTGGCAATTTACATCCCGCCCATCAGTGTAGCAAGGCTCCCATTTCTCCATGGCCTGTCCTGCATTTCTGGTTTTGACACTTTTTTCAGCATGGCCCTTTTGACCGATGGGAAGCGAGACTTCTTTGTAGCGCTGATTTGCCTTTCCAGGTTGCTTGGTTGGCCAAAAAGGGCGTATGCGTTTTTTCCTGAATGTATTCAGGAAAAAACGCATACGCCCTTTTTGGCCAAGGGCATCATTGTCAACGTTTTGCCGCTTTTCATGTGCTTTAAAGGCGATTCGAATCTACCTCCTGAAATCTGTTTCCTGCAATTCTGCCTTGATTTCAAATCCTCTTCTTTGCCTTCCCTCAATATATTTGTGGACGAGAGTTATCATTTATAACTCTGCAGGTTTGTGAATTGCAGTGCCCTGAAGCTCCATTTTACAAGTCGGTTTTTTGGGAGCCGGCCGCAAAAGCGCAGGATGGCTTCAGGCCCTGTTCTGGTTCAGGGGGGCAGGCTGAGCCTGTGGTTAATTCTTCTTCCTGATGGGAAAATAGAGTGACCTGTGCCTCTCCCAACACCAAGAGCTAGTCTCTCATTGGTTCCCCGTCTTCCCGTTCATCCTCAGGACAAATTGCAACCTGTACGGAACAGGATGTTAAAGGTGCTGATGCTCCAAGTAGGGAGATTGCTAGTAAAGTGGCTGGAATGGCGAACCCGAGCACAAGGAGATGAGAAATGAGGTGCGTTTTAGAAACCTTTCCCCATCACACGGTGTACCATCTTCTGGGTTTCTCATGCATGTTTTCGATGTAGGAAGATGCCCTTGAACCTGGAGATTTGGGACCCATGCGATGGGTCGCACGCAGTATTACTTTAAAGGGTCTGCGTTTGCTCACCCAACCTCACCAAACCTCTCAGCCCCAAGAGTGTCCACCCTTATGTCTCATCCAGCTGTGGGTCTAGATATGGTCAATCCAGGTTGCATCACAGCCCCTGAACGAATTGTGTAAGAATTTCTCTCTCTTTCCCTGTCTTTGTTTCATGGGTTTTTAAAAGTAATTTATTTTTATAATGGGGTTTAGCTGCTTTTCACGGCTGTGTTTAGGCCGCTTTACACCCACTTGACCCACTAACAGAGAGATATCAATACATAGGTTTTAAGATTATTACTAGTCAGATATATTCTTGTGCGGTGAATCGGGCGTGTTGAGTCCAGTTCTCTGAGCAAGGAGTAGGTCTTGTCTATTACATATTGGGTTTATGGAACGGTATCTGAGCTAATTTGAAACTCTTGTTTTATGTATCACCCCACCTCACCTTTCCCGTTAAGCAGCCATAGTGTGTTTTCTGCATGTGTGACTCTGTTCTGTTTTGTAATTCAGTTCAAGTGTAACGGTTTTTACATTCCCTCTATAAGTGACACCTTATGAGAAGTGTCCTTTTCTGTGTGACTTATTTCACTTAGAATCGTCTTACCTAAATCCACTCATCATGCTGCTACTAGCCTTATGACATTGATTTCATGGCTGAGTGATATTCCATTGTACATAAGGACCACAACTTTTTTATCCATTTTTCGCTTTCCTGGGATATTTAAGGTGGAAGGAAGTGGAGGTCCTTGTCAACAGAGCAGCCCTAAACTTTGGGGTGCTTGTGTCTTGCTGATTTTCAATTTTCCCACTTTATCCCCCCATGCGTGGAAGTGCCCTATGCTCTCTAAGCTGTGTTTTTTAGATGTTTCAGGACACACCGTACACTTCTCCAGAGTGGCTGTTGGCAATTTACATCCCGCCCATCAGTGTAGCAAGGCTCCCATTTCTCCATGGCCTGTCCTGCATTTCTGGTTTTGACACTTTTTTCAGCATGGCCCTTTTGACCGATGGGAAGCGAGACTTCTTTGTAGCGCTGATTTGCCTTTCCAGGTTGCTTGGTTGGCCAAAAAGGGCGTATGCGTTTTTTCCTGAATGTATTCAGGAAAAAACGCATACGCCCTTTTTGGCCAAGGGCATCATTGTCAACGTTTTGCCGCTTTTCATGTGCTTTAAAGGCGATTCGAATCTACCTCCTGAAATCTGTTTCCTGCAATTCTGCCTTGATTTCAAATCCTCTTCTTTGCCTTCCCTCAATATATTTGTGGACGAGAGTTATCATTTATAACTCTGCAGGTTTGTGAATTGCAGTGCCCTGAAGCTCCATTTTACAAGTCGGTTTTTTGGGAGCCGGCCGCAAAAGCGCAGGATGGCTTCAGGCCCTGTTCTGGTTCAGGGGGGCAGGCTGAGCCTGTGGTTAATTCTTCTTCCTGATGGGAAAATAGAGTGACCTGTGCCTCTCCCAACACCAAGAGCTAGTCTCTCATTGGTTCCCCGTCTTCCCGTTCATCCTCAGGACAAATTGCAACCTGTACGGAACAGGATGTTAAAGGTGCTGATGCTCCAAGTAGGGAGATTGCTAGTAAAGTGGCTGGAATGGCGAACCCGAGCACAAGGAGATGAGAAATGAGGTGCGTTTTAGAAACCTTTCCCCATCACACGGTGTACCATCTTCTGGGTTTCTCATGCATGTTTTCGATGTAGGAAGATGCCCTTGAACTTGGAGATTTGGGACCCATGCGATGGGTCGCACGCAGTATTACTTTAAAGGGTCTGCGTTTGCTCACCCAACCTCACCAAACCTCTCAGCCCCAAGAGTGTCCACCCTTATGTCTCATCCAGCTGTGGGTCTAGATATGGTCAATCCAGGTTGCATCACAGCCCCTGAACGAATTGTGTAAGAATTTCTCTCTCTTTCCCTGTCTTTGTTTCATGGGTTTTTAAAAGTAATTTATTTTTATAATGGGGTTTAGCTGCTTTTCACGGCTGTGTTTAGGCCGCTTTACACCCACTTGACCCACTAACAGAGAGATATCAATACATAGGTTTTAAGATTATTACTAGTCAGATATATTCTTGTGCGGTGAATCGGGCGTGTTGAGTCCAGTTCTCTGAGCAAGGAGTAGGTCTTGTCTGTTACATATTGGGTTTATGGAACGGTATCTGAGCTAATTTGAAACTCTTGTTTTATGTATCACCCCACCTCACCTTTCCCGTTAAGCAGCCATAGTGTGTTTTCTGCATGTGTGACTCTGTTCTGTTTTGTAATTCAGTTCAAGTGTAACGGTTTTTACATTCCCTCTATAAGTGACACCTTATGAGAAGTGTCCTTTTCTGTGTGACTTATTTCACTTAGAATCGTCTTACCTAAATCCACTCATCATGCTGCTACTAGCCTTATGACATTGATTTCATGGCTGAGTGATACTCCATTGTACATAAGGACCACAACTTTTTTATCCATTTTTCGCTTTCCTGGGATATTTAAGGTGGAATGAAGTGGAGGTCCTTGTCAACAGAGCAGCCCTAAACTTTGGGGTGCTTGTGTCTTGCTGATTTTCAATTTTCCCACTTTATCCCCCCATGCGTGGAAGTGCCCTATGCTCTCTAAGCTGTGTTTTTTAGATGTTTCAGGACACACCGTACACTTCTCCAGAGTGGCTGTTGGCAATTTACATCCCGCCCATCAGTGTAGCAAGGCTCCCATTTCTCCATGGCCTGTCCTGCATTTCTGGTTTTGACACTTTTTTCAGCATGGCCCTTTTGACCGATGGGAAGCGAGACTTCTTTGTAGCGCTGATTTGCCTTTCCAGGTTGCTTGGTTGGCCAAAAAGGGCGTATGCGTTTTTTCCTGAATGTATTCAGGAAAAAACGCATACGCCCTTTTTGGCCAAGGGCATCATTGTCAACGTTTTGCCGCTTTTCATGTGCTTTAAAGGCGATTCGAATCTACCTCCTGAAATCTGTTTCCTGCAATTCTGCCTTGATTTCAAATCCTCTTCTTTGCCTTCCCTCAGTATATTTGTGGACGAGAGTTATCATTTATAACTCTGCAGGTTTGTGAATTGCAGTGCCCTGAAGCTCCATTTTACAAGTCGCTTTTTTGGGAGCCGGCCGCAAAAGCGCAGGATGGCTTCAGGCCCTGTTCTGGTTCAGGGGGGCAGGCTGAGCCTGTGGTTAATTCTTCTTCCTGATGGGAAAATAGAGTGACCTGTGCCTGTCCCAACACCAAGAGCTAGTCTCTCATTGGTTCCCCGTCTTCCCGTTCATCCTCAGGACAAATTGCAACCTGTACGGAACAGGAGGTTAAAGGTGCTGATGCTCCAAGTAGGGAGATTGCTAGTAAAGTGGCTGGAATGGCGAACCCGAGCACAAGGAGATGAGAAATGAGGTGCGTTTTAGAAACCTTTCCCCATCACACGGTGTACCATCTTCTGGGTTTCTCATGCATGTTTTCGATGTAGGAAGATGCCCTTGAACCTGGAGATTTGGGACCCATGCGATGGGTAGCACGCAGTATTACTTTAAAGGGTCTGCGTTTGCTCACCCAACCTCACCAAACCTCTCAGCCCCAAGAGTGTCCACCCTTATGTCTCATCCAGCTGTGGGTCTAGATATGGTCAATCCAGGTTGCATCACAGCCCCTGAACGAATTGTGTAAGAATTTCTCTCTCTTTCCCTGTCTTTGTTTCATGGGTTTTTAAAAGTAATTTATTTTTATAATGGGGTTTAGCTGCTTTTCACGGCTGTGTTTATGCCGCTTTACACCCACTTGACACACTAACAGAGAGATATCAATACATAGGTTTTAAGATTATTACTAGTCAGATATATTCTTGTGCGGTCAATCGGGCGTGTTGAGTCCAGTTCTCTGAGCAATGAGTAGGTCTTGTCTATTACATATTGGGTTTATGGAACGGTATCTGAGCTAATTTGAAACTCTTGTTTTATGTATCACCCCACCTCACCTTTCCCGTTAAGCAGCCATAGTGTGTTTTCTGCATGTGTGACTCTGTTCTGTTTTGTAATTCAGTTCAAGTGTAACGGTTTTTACATTCCCTCTATAAGTGACACCTTATGAGAAGTGTCCTTTTCTGTGTGACTTATTTCACTTAGAATCGTCTTACCTAAATCCACTCATCATGCTGCTACTAGCCTTATGACATTGATTTCATGGCTGAGTGATATTCCATTGTACATAAGGACCACAACTTTTTTATCCATTTTTCGCTTTCCTGGGATATTTAAGGTGGAAGGAAGTGGAGGTCCTTGTCAACAGAGCAGCCCTAAACTTTGGGGTGCTTGTGTCTTGCTGATTTTCAATTTTCCCACTTTATCCCCCCATGCGTGGAAGTGCCCTATGCTCTCTAAGCTGTGTTTTTTAGATGTTTCAGGACACACCGTACACTTCTCCAGAGTGGCTGTTGGCAATTTACATCCCGCCCATCAGTGTAGCAAGGCTCCCATTTCTCCATGGCCTGTCCTGCATTTCTGGTTTTGACACTTTTTTCAGCATGGCCCTTTTGACCGATGGGAAGCGAGACTTCTTTGTAGCGCTGATTTGCCTTTCCAGGTTGCTTGGTTGGCCAAAAAGGGCGTATGCGTTTTTTCCTGAATGTATTCAGGAAAAAACGCATACGCCCTTTTTGGCCAAGGGCATCATTGTCAACGTTTTGCCGCTTTTCATGTGCTTTAAAGGCGATTCGAATCTACCTCCTGAAATCTGTTTCCTGCAATTCTGCCTTGATTTCAAATCCTCTTCTTTGCCTTCCCTCAATATATTTGTGGACGAGAGTTATCATTTATAACTCTGCAGGTTTGTGAATTGCAGTGCCCTGAAGCTCCATTTTACAAGTCGGTTTTTTGGGAGCCGGCCGCAAAAGCGCAGGATGGCTTCAGGCCCTGTTCTGGTTCAGGGGGGCAGGCTGAGCCTGTGGTTAATTCTTCTTCCTGATGGGAAAATAGAGTGACCTGTGCCTCTCCCAACACCAAGAGCTAGTCTCTCATTGGTTCCCCGTCTTCCCGTTCATCCTCAGGACAAATTGCAACCTGTACGGAACAGGATGTTAAAGGTGCTGATGCTCCAAGTAGGGAGATTGCTAGTAAAGTGGCTGGAATGGCGAACCCGAGCACAAGGAGATGAGAAATGAGGTGCGTTTTAGAAACCTTTCCCCATCACACGGTGTACCATCTTCTGGGTTTCTCATGCATGTTTTCGATGTAGGAAGATGCCCTTGAACCTGGAGATTTGGGACCCATGCGATGGGTCGCACGCAGTATTACTTTAAAGGGTCTGCGTTTGCTCACCCAACCTCACCAAACCTCTCAGCCCCAAGAGTGTCCACCCTTATGTCTCATCCAGCTGTGGGTCTAGATATGGTCAATCCAGGTTGCATCACAGCCCCTGAACGAATTGTGTAAGAATTTCTCTCTCTTTCCCTGTCTTTGTTTCATGGGTTTTTAAAAGTAATTTATTTTTATAATGGGGTTTAGCTGCTTTTCACGGCTGTGTTTAGGCCGCTTTACACCCACTTGACCCACTAACAGAGAGATATCAATACATAGGTTTTAAGATTATTACTAGTCAGATATATTCTTGTGCGGTGAATCGGGCGTGTTGAGTCCAGTTCTCTGAGCAAGGAGTAGGTCTTGTCTGTTACATATTGGGTTTATGGAACGGTATCTGAGCTAATTTGAAACTCTTGTTTTATGTATCACCCCACCTCACCTTTCCCGTTAAGCAGCCATAGTGTGTTTTCTGCATGTGTGACTCTGTTCTGTTTTGTAATTCAGTTCAAGTGTAACGGTTTTTACATTCCCTCTATAAGTGACACCTTATGAGAAGTGTCCTTTTCTGTGTGACTTATTTCACTTAGAATCGTCTTACCTAAATCCACTCATCATGCTGCTACTAGCCTTATGACATTGATTTCATGGCTGAGTGATACTCCATTGTACATAAGGACCACAACTTTTTTATCCATTTTTCGCTTTCCTGGGATATTTAAGGTGGAATGAAGTGGAGGTCCTTGTCAACAGAGCAGCCCTAAACTTTGGGGTGCTTGTGTCTTGCTGATTTTCAATTTTCCCACTTTATCCCCCCATGCGTGGAAGTGCCCTATGCTCTCTAAGCTGTGTTTTTTAGATGTTTCAGGACACACCGTACACTTCTCCAGAGTGGCTGTTGGCAATTTACATCCCGCCCATCAGTGTAGCAAGGCTCCCATTTCTCCATGGCCTGTCCTGCATTTCTGGTTTTGACACTTTTTTCAGCATGGCCCTTTTGACCGATGGGAAGCGAGACTTCTTTGTAGCGCTGATTTGCCTTTCCAGGTTGCTTGGTTGGCCAAAAAGGGCGTATGCGTTTTTTCCTGAATGTATTCAGGAAAAAACGCATACGCCCTTTTTGGCCAAGGGCATCATTGTCAACGTTTTGCCGCTTTTCATGTGCTTTAAAGGCGATTCGAATCTACCTCCTGAAATCTGTTTCCTGCAATTCTGCCTTGATTTCAAATCCTCTTCTTTGCCTTCCCTCAGTATATTTGTGGACGAGAGTTATCATTTATAACTCTGCAGGTTTGTGAATTGCAGTGCCCTGAAGCTCCATTTTACAAGTCGCTTTTTTGGGAGCCGGCCGCAAAAGCGCAGGATGGCTTCAGGCCCTGTTCTGGTTCAGGGGGGCAGGCTGAGCCTGTGGTTAATTCTTCTTCCTGATGGGAAAATAGAGTGACCTGTGCCTGTCCCAACACCAAGAGCTAGTCTCTCATTGGTTCCCCGTCTTCCCGTTCATCCTCAGGACAAATTGCAACCTGTACGGAACAGGAGGTTAAAGGTGCTGATGCTCCAAGTAGGGAGATTGCTAGTAAAGTGGCTGGAATGGCGAACCCGAGCACAAGGAGATGAGAAATGAGGTGCGTTTTAGAAACCTTTCCCCATCACACGGTGTACCATCTTCTGGGTTTCTCATGCATGTTTTCGATGTAGGAAGATGCCCTTGAACCTGGAGATTTGGGACCCATGCGATGGGTAGCACGCAGTATTACTTTAAAGGGTCTGCGTTTGCTCACCCAACCTCACCAAACCTCTCAGCCCCAAGAGTGTCCACCCTTATGTCTCATCCAGCTGTGGGTCTAGATATGGTCAATCCAGGTTGCATCACAGCCCCTGAACGAATTGTGTAAGAATTTCTCTCTCTTTCCCTGTCTTTGTTTCATGGGTTTTTAAAAGTAATTTATTTTTATTAAGGGGTTTAGCTGCTTTTCACGGCTGTGTTTATGCCGCTTTACACCCACTTGACACACTAACAGAGAGATATCAATACATAGGTTTTAAGATTATTACTAGTCAGATATATTCTTGTGCGGTCAATCGGGCGTGTTGAGTCCAGTTCTCTGAGCAATGAGTAGGTCTTGTCTATTACATATTGGGTTTATGGAACGGTATCTGAGCTAATTTGAAACTCTTGTTTTATGTATCACCCCACCTCACCTTTCCCGTTAAGCAGCCATAGTGTGTTTTCTGCATGTGTGACTCTGTTCTGTTTTGTAATTCAGTTCAAGTGTAACGGTTTTTACATTCCCTCTATAAGTGACACCTTATGAGAAGTGTCCTTTTCTGTGTGACTTATTTCACTTAGAATCGTCTTACCTAAATCCACTCATCATGCTGCTACTAGCCTTATGACATTGATTTCATGGCTGAGTGATACTCCATTGTACATAAGGACCACAACTTTTTTATCCATTTTTCGCTTTCCTGGGATATTTAAGGTGGAAGGAAGTGGAGGTCCTTGTCAACAGAGCAGCCCTAAACTTTGGGGTGCTTGTGTCTTGCTGATTTTCAATTTTCCCACTTTATCCCCCCATGCGTGGAAGTGCCCTATGCTCTCTAAGCTGTGTTTTTTAGATGTTTCAGGACACACCGTACACTTCTCCAGAGTGGCTGTTGGCAATTTACATCCCGCCCATCAGTGTAGCAAGGCTCCCATTTCTCCATGGCCTGTCCTGCATTTCTGGTTTTGACACTTTTTTCAGCATGGCCCTTTTGACCGATGGGAAGCGAGACTTCTTTGTAGCGCTGATTTGCCTTTCCAGGTTGCTTGGTTGGCCAAAAAGGGCGTATGCGTTTTTTCCTGAATGTATTCAGGAAAAAACGCATACGCCCTTTTTGGCCAAGGGCATCATTGTCAACGTTTTGCCGCTTTTCATGTGCTTTAAAGGCGATTCGAATCTACCTCCTGAAATCTGTTTCCTGCAATTCTGCCTTGATTTCAAATCCTCTTCTTTGCCTTCCCTCAGTATATTTGTGGACGAGAGTTATCATTTATAACTCTGCAGGTTTGTGAATTGCAGTGCCCTGAAGCTCCATTTTACAAGTCGCTTTTTTGGGAGCCGGCCGCAAAAGCGCAGGATGGCTTCAGGCCCTGTTCTGGTTCAGGGGGGCAGGCTGAGCCTGTGGTTAATTCTTCTTCCTGATGGGAAAATAGAGTGACCTGTGCCTGTCCCAACACCAAGAGCTAGTCTCTCATTGGTTCCCCGTCTTCCCGTTCATCCTCAGGACAAATTGCAACCTGTACGGAACAGGAGGTTAAAGGTGCTGATGCTCCAAGTAGGGAGATTGCTAGTAAAGTGGCTGGAATGGCGAACCCGAGCACAAGGAGATGAGAAATGAGGTGCGTTTTAGAAACCTTTCCCCATCACACGGTGTACCATCTTCTGGGTTTCTCATGCATGTTTTCGATGTAGGAAGATGCCCTTGAACCTGGAGATTTGGGACCCATGCGATGGGTAGCACGCAGTATTACTTTAAAGGGTCTGCGTTTGCTCACCCAACCTCACCAAACCTCTCAGCCCCAAGAGTGTCCACCCTTATGTCTCATCCAGCTGTGGGTCTAGATATGGTCAATCCAGGTTGCATCACAGCCCCTGAACGAATTGTGTAAGAATTTCTCTCTCTTTCCCTGTCTTTGTTTCATGGGTTTTTAAAAGTAATTTATTTTTATTAAGGGGTTTAGCTGCTTTTCACGGCTGTGTTTATGCCGCTTTACACCCACTTGACACACTAACAGAGAGATATCAATACATAGGTTTTAAGATTATTACTAGTCAGATATATTCTTGTGCGGTCAATCGGGCGTGTTGAGTCCAGTTCTCTGAGCAATGAGTAGGTCTTGTCTATTACATATTGGGTTTATGGAACGGTATCTGAGCTAATTTGAAACTCTTGTTTTATGTATCACCCCACCTCACCTTTCCCGTTAAGCAGCCATAGTGTGTTTTCTGCATGTGTGACTCTGTTCTGTTTTGTAATTCAGTTCAAGTGTAACGGTTTTTACATTCCCTCTATAAGTGACACCTTATGAGAAGTGTCCTTTTCTGTGTGACTTATTTCACTTAGAATCGTCTTACCTAAATCCACTCATCATGCTGCTACTAGCCTTATGACATTGATTTCATGGCTGAGTGATACTCCATTGTACATAAGGACCACAACTTTTTTATCCATTTTTCGCTTTCCTGGGATATTTAAGGTGGAAGGAAGTGGAGGTCCTTGTCAACAGAGCAGCCCTAAACTTTGGGGTGCTTGTGTCTTGCTGATTTTCAATTTTCCCACTTTATCCCCCCATGCGTGGAAGTGCCCTATGCTCTCTAAGCTGTGTTTTTTAGATGTTTCAGGACACACCGTACACTTCTCCAGAGTGGCTGTTGGCAATTTACATCCCGCCCATCAGTGTAGCAAGGCTCCCATTTCTCCATGGCCTGTCCTGCATTTCTGGTTTTGACACTTTTTTCAGCATGGCCCTTTTGACCGATGGGAAGCGAGACTTCTTTGTAGCGCTGATTTGCCTTTCCAGGTTGCTTGGTTGGCCAAAAAGGGCGTATGCGTTTTTTCCTGAATGTATTCAGGAAAAAACGCATACGCCCTTTTTGGCCAAGGGCATCATTGTCAACGTTTTGCCGCTTTTCATGTGCTTTAAAGGCGATTCGAATCTACCTCCTGAAATCTGTTTCCTGCAATTCTGCCTTGATTTCAAATCCTCTTCTTTGCCTTCCCTCAGTATATTTGTGGACGAGAGTTATCATTTATAACTCTGCAGGTTTGTGAATTGCAGTGCCCTGAAGCTCCATTTTACAAGTCGCTTTTTTGGGAGCCGGCCGCAAAAGCGCAGGATGGCTTCAGGCCCTGTTCTGGTTCAGGGGGGCAGGCTGAGCCTGTGGTTAATTCTTCTTCCTGATGGGAAAATAGAGTGACCTGTGCCTGTCCCAACACCAAGAGCTAGTCTCTCATTGGTTCCCCGTCTTCCCGTTCATCCTCAGGACAAATTGCAACCTGTACGGAACAGGAGGTTAAAGGTGCTGATGCTCCAAGTAGGGAGATTGCTAGTAAAGTGGCTGGAATGGCGAACCCGAGCACAAGGAGATGAGAAATGAGGTGCGTTTTAGAAACCTTTCCCCATCACACGGTGTACCATCTTCTGGGTTTCTCATGCATGTTTTCGATGTAGGAAGATGCCCTTGAACCTGGAGATTTGGGACCCATGCGATGGGTAGCACGCAGTATTACTTTAAAGGGTCTGCGTTTGCTCACCCAACCTCACCAAACCTCTCAGCCCCAAGAGTGTCCACCCTTATGTCTCATCCAACTGTGGGTCTAGATATGGTCAATCCAGGTTGCATCACAGCCCCTGAACGAATTGTGTAAGAATTTCTCTCTCTTTCCCTGTCTTTGTTTCATGGGTTTTTAAAAGTAATTTATTTTTATTAAGGGGTTTAGCTGCTTTTCACGGCTGTGTTTATGCCGCTTTACACCCACTTGACACACTAACAGAGAGATATCAATACATAGGTTTTAAGATTATTACTAGTCAGATATATTCTTGTGCGGTCAATCGGGCGTGTTGAGTCCAGTTCTCTGAGCAATGAGTAGGTCTTGTCTATTACATATTGGGTTTATGGAACGGTATCTGAGCTAATTTGAAACTCTTGTTTTATGTATCACCCCACCTCACCTTTCCCGTTAAGCAGCCATAGTGTGTTTTCTGCATGTGTGACTCTGTTCTGTTTTGTAATTCAGTTCAAGTGTAACGGTTTTTACATTCCCTCTATAAGTGACACCTTATGAGAAGTGTCCTTTTCTGTGTGACTTATTTCACTTAGAATCGTCTTACCTAAATCCACTCATCATGCTGCTACTAGCCTTATGACATTGATTTCATGGCTGAGTGATACTCCATTGTACATAAGGACCACAACTTTTTTATCCATTTTTCGCTTTCCTGGGATATTTAAGGTGGAAGGAAGTGGAGGTCCTTGTCAACAGAGCAGCCCTAAACTTTGGGGTGCTTGTGTCTTGCTGATTTTCAATTTTCCCACTTTATCCCCCCATGCGTGGAAGTGCCCTATGCTCTCTAAGCTGTGTTTTTTAGATGTTTCAGGACACACCGTACACTTCTCCAGAGTGGCTGTTGGCAATTTACATCCCGCCCATCAGTGTAGCAAGGCTCCCATTTCTCCATGGCCTGTCCTGCATTTCTGGTTTTGACACTTTTTTCAGCATGGCCCTTTTGACCGATGGGAAGCGAGACTTCTTTGTAGCGCTGATTTGCCTTTCCAGGTTGCTTGGTTGGCCAAAAAGGGCGTATGCGTTTTTTCCTGAATGTATTCAGGAAAAAACGCATACGCCCTTTTTGGCCAAGGGCATCATTGTCAACGTTTTGCCGCTTTTCATGTGCTTTAAAGGCGATTCGAATCTACCTCCTGAAATCTGTTTCCTGCAATTCTGCCTTGATTTCAAATCCTCTTCTTTGCCTTCCCTCAATATATTTGTGGAAGAGAGTTATCATTTATAACTCTGCAGGTTTGTGAATTGCAGTGCCCTGAAGCTCCATTTTACAAGTCGCTTTTTTGGGAGCCGGCCGCAAAAGCGCAGGATGGCTTCAGGCCCTGTTCTGGTTCAGGGGGGCAGGCTGAGCCTGTGGTTAATTCTTCTTCCTGATGGGAAAATAGAGTGACCTGTGCCTGTCCCAACACCAAGAGCTAGTCTCTCATTGGTTCCCCGTCTTCCCGTTCATCCTCAGGACAAATTGCAACCTGTACGGAAGAGGAGGTTAAAGGTGCTGATGCTCCAAGTAGGGAGATTGCTAGTAAAGTGGCTGGAATGGCGAACCCGAGCACAAGGAGATGAGAAATGAGGTGCGTTTTAGAAACCTTTCCCCATCACACGGTGTACCATCTTCTGGGTTTCTCATGCATGTTTTCGATGTAGGAAGATGCCCTTGAACCTGGAGATTTGGGACCCATGCGATGGGTAGCACGCAGTATTACTTTAAAGGGTCTGCGTTTGCTCACCCAACCTCACCAAACCTCTCAGCCCCAAGAGTGTCCACCCTTATGTCTCATCCAGCTGTGGGTCTAGATATGGTCAATCCAGGTTGCATCACAGCCCCTGAACGAATTGTGTAAGAATTTCTCTCTCTTTTCCTGTCTTTGTTTCATGGGTTTTTAAAAGTAATTTATTTTTATAATGGGGTTTAGCTGCTTTTCACGGCTGTGTTTATGCCGCTTTACACCCACTTGACACACTAACAGAGAGATATCAATACATAGGTTTTAAGATTATTACTAGTCAGATATATTCTTGTGCGGTCAATCGGGCGTGTTGAGTCCAGTTCTTTGAGCAATGAGTAGGTCTTGTCTATTACATATTGGGTTTATGGAACGGTATCTGAGCTAATTTGAAACTCTTGTTTTATGTATCACCCCACCTCACCTTTCCCGTTAAGCAGCCATAGTGTGTTTTCTGCATGTGTGACTCTGTTCTGTTTTGTAATTCAGTTCAAGTGTAACGGTTTTTACATTCCCTCTATAAGTGACACCTTATGAGAAGTGTCCTTTTCTGTGTGACTTATTTCACTTAGAATCGTCTTACCTAAATCCACTCATCATGCTGCTACTAGCCTTATGACATTGATTTCATGGCTGAGTGATATTCCATTGTACATAAGGACCACAACTTTTTTATCCATTTTTCGCTTTCCTGGGATATTTAAGGTGGAAGGAAGTGGAGGTCCTTGTCAACAGAGCAGCCCTAAACTTTGGGGTGCTTGTGTCTTGCTGATTTTCAATTTTCCCACTTTATCCCCCCATGCGTGGAAGTGCCCTATGCTCTCTAAGCTGTGTTTTTTAGATGTTTCAGGACACACCGTACACTTCTCCAGAGTGGCTGTTGGCAATTTACATCCCGCCCATCAGTGTAGCAAGGCTCCCATTTCTCCATGGCCTGTCCTGCATTTCTGGTTTTGACACTTTTTTCAGCATGGCCCTTTTGACCGATGGGAAGCGAGACTTCTTTGTAGCGCTGATTTGCCTTTCCAGGTTGCTTGGTTGGCCAAAAAGGGCGTATGCGTTTTTTCCTGAATGTATTCAGGAAAAAACGCATACGCCCTTTTTGGCCAAGGGCATCATTGTCAACGTTTTGCCGCTTTTCATGTGCTTTAAAGGCGATTCGAATCTACCTCCTGAAATCTGTTTCCTGCAATTCTGCCTTGATTTCAAATCCTCTTCTTTGCCTTCCCTCAATATATTTGTGGACGAGAGTTATCATTTATAACTCTGCAGGTTTGTGAATTGCAGTGCCCTGAAGCTCCATTTTACAAGTCGCTTTTTTGGGAGCCGGCCGCAAAAGCGCAGGATGGCTTCAGGCCCTGTTCTGGTTCAGGGGGGCAGGCTGAGCCTGTGGTTAATTCGTCTTCCTGATGGGAAAATAGAGTGACCTGTGCCTCTCCCAACACCAAGAGCTAGTCTCTCATTGGTTCCCCGTCTTCCCGTTCATCCTCAGGACAAATTGCAACCTGTACGGAACAGGAGGTTAAAGGTGCTGATGCTCCAAGTAGGGAGATTGCTAGTAAAGTGGCTGGAATGGCGAACCCGAGCACAAGGAGATGAGAAATGAGGTGCGTTTTAGAAACCTTTCCCCATCACACGGTGTACCATCTTCTGGGTTTCTCATGCATGTTTTCGATGTAGGAAGATGCCCTTGAACCTGGAGATTTGGGACCCATGCGATGGGTAGCACGCAGTATTACTTTAAAGGGTCTGCGTTTGCTCACCCAACCTCACCAAACCTCTCAGCCCCAAGAGTGTCCACCCTTATGTCTCATCCAGCTGTGGGTCTAGATATGGTCAATCCAGGTTGCATCACAGCCCCTGAACGAATTGTGTAAGAATTTCTCTCTCTTTCCCTGTCTTTGTTTCATGGGTTTTTAAAAGTAATTTATTTTTATTAAGGGGTTTAGCTGCTTTTCACGGCTGTGTTTATGCCGCTTTACACCCACTTGACACACTAACAGAGAGATATCAATACATAGGTTTTAAGATTATTACTAGTCAGATATATTCTTGTGCGGTCAATCGGGCGTGTTGAGTCCAGTTCTCTGAGCAAGGAGTAGGTCTTGTCTATTACATATTGGGTTTATGGAACGGTATCTGAGCTAATTTGAAACTCTTGTTTTATGTATCACCCCACCTCACCTTTCCCGTTAAGCAGCCATAGTGTGTTTTCTGCATGTGTGACTCTGTTCTGTTTTGTAATTCAGTTCAAGTGTAACGGTTTTTACATTCCCTCTATAAGTGACACCTTATGAGAAGTGTCCTTTTCTGTGTGACTTATTTCACTTAGAATCGTCTTACCTAAATCCACTCATCATGCTGCTACTAGCCTTATGACATTGATTTCATGGCTGAGTGATACTCCATTGTACATAAGGACCACAACTTTTTTATCCATTTTTCGCTTTCCTGGGATATTTAAGGTGGAAGGAAGTGGAGGTCCTTGTCAACAGAGCAGCCCTAACCTTTGGGGTGCTTGTGTCTTGCTGATTTTCAATTTTCCCACTTTATCCCCCCATGCGTGGAAGTGCCCTATGCTCTCTAAGCTGTGTTTTTTAGATGTTTCAGGACACACCGTACACTTCTCCAGAGTGGCTGTTGGCAATTTACATCCCGCCCATCAGTGTAGCAAGGCTCCCATTTCTCCATGGCCTGTCCTGCATTTCTGGTTTTGACACTTTTTTCAGCATGGCCCTTTTGACCGATGGGAAGCGAGACTTCTTTGTAGCGCTGATTTGCCTTTCCAGGTTGCTTGGTTGGCCAAAAAGGGCGTATGCGTTTTTTCCTGAATGTATTCAGGAAAAAACGCATACGCCCTTTTTGGCCAAGGGCATCATTGTCAACGTTTTGCCGCTTTTCATGTGCTTTAAAGGCGATTCGAATCTACCTCCTGAAATCTGTTTCCTGCAATTCTGCCTTGATTTCAAATCCTCTTCTTTGCCTTCCCTCAGTATATTTGTGGACGAGAGTTATCATTTATAACTCTGCAGGTTTGTGAATTGCAGTGCCCTGAAGCTCCATTTTACAAGTCGCTTTTTTGGGAGCCGGCCGCAAAAGCGCAGGATGGCTTCAGGCCCTGTTCTGGTTCAGGGGGGCAGGCTGAGCCTGTGGTTAATTCTTCTTCCTGATGGGAAAATAGAGTGACCTGTGCCTGTCCCAACACCAAGAGCTAGTCTCTCATTGGTTCCCCGTCTTCCCGTTCATCCTCAGGACAAATTGCAACCTGTACGGAAGAGGAGGTTAAAGGTGCTGATGCTCCAAGTAGGGAGATTGCTAGTAAAGTGGCTGGAATGGCGAACCCGAGCACAAGGAGATGAGAAATGAGGTGCGTTTTAGAAACCTTTCCCCATCACACGGTGTACCATCTTCTGGGTTTCTCATGCATGTTTTCGATGTAGGAAGATGCCCTTGAACCTGGAGATTTGGGACCCATGCGATGGGTAGCACGCAGTATTACTTTAAAGGGTCTGCGTTTGCTCACCCAACCTCACCAAACCTCTCAGCCCCAAGAGTGTCCACCCTTATGTCTCATCCAGCTGTGGGTCTAGATATGGTCAATCCAGGTTGCATCACAGCCCCTGAACGAATTGTGTAAGAATTTCTCTCTCTTTTCCTGTCTTTGTTTCATGGGTTTTTAAAAGTAATTTATTTTTATAATGGGGTTTAGCTGCTTTTCACGGCTGTGTTTATGCCGCTTTACACCCACTTGACACACTAACAGAGAGATATCAATACATAGGTTTTAAGATTATTACTAGTCAGATATATTCTTGTGCGGTCAATCGGGCGTGTTGAGTCCAGTTCTTTGAGCAATGAGTAGGTCTTGTCTATTACATATTGGGTTTATGGAACGGTATCTGAGCTAATTTGAAACTCTTGTTTTATGTATCACCCCACCTCACCTTTCCCGTTAAGCAGCCATAGTGTGTTTTCTGCATGTGTGACTCTGTTCTGTTTTGTAATTCAGTTCAAGTGTAACGGTTTTTACATTCCCTCTATAAGTGACACCTTATGAGAAGTGTCCTTTTCTGTGTGACTTATTTCACTTAGAATCGTCTTACCTAAATCCACTCATCATGCTGCTACTAGCCTTATGACATTGATTTCATGGCTGAGTGATATTCCATTGTACATAAGGACCACAACTTTTTTATCCATTTTTCGCTTTCCTGGGATATTTAAGGTGGAAGGAAGTGGAGGTCCTTGTCAACAGAGCAGCCCTAAACTTTGGGGTGCTTGTGTCTTGCTGATTTTCAATTTTCCCACTTTATCCCCCCATGCGTGGAAGTGCCCTATGCTCTCTAAGCTGTGTTTTTTAGATGTTTCAGGACACACCGTACACTTCTCCAGAGTGGCTGTTGGCAATTTACATCCCGCCCATCAGTGTAGCAAGGCTCCCATTTCTCCATGGCCTGTCCTGCATTTCTGGTTTTGACACTTTTTTCAGCATGGCCCTTTTGACCGATGGGAAGCGAGACTTTTTTGTAGCGCTGATTTGCCTTTCCAGGTTGCTTGGTTGGCCAAAAAGGGCGTATGCGTTTTTTCCTGAATGTATTCAGGAAAAAACGCATACGCCCTTTTTGGCCAAGGGCATCATTGTCAACGTTTTGCCGCTTTTCATGTGCTTTAAAGGCGATTCGAATCTACCTCCTGAAATCTGCTTCCTGCAATTCTGCCTTGATTTCAAATCCTCTTCTTTGCCTTCCCTCAATATATTTGTGGACGAGAGTTATCATTTATAACTCTGCAGGTTTGTGAATTGCAGTGCCCTGAAGCTCCATTTTACAAGTCGGTTTTTTGGGAGCCGGCCGCAAAAGCGCAGGATGGCTTCAGGCCCTGTTCTGGTTCAGGGGGGCAGGCTGAGCCTGTGGTTAATTCGTCTTCCTGATGGGAAAATAGAGTGACCTGTGCCTCTCCCAACACCAAGAGCTAGTCTCTCATTGGTTCCCCGTCTTCCCGTTCATCCTCAGGACAAATTGCAACCTGTACGGAACAGGAGGTTAAAGGTGCTGATGCTCCAAGTAGGGAGATTGCTAGTAAAGTGGCTGGAATGGCGAACCCGAGCACAAGGAGATGAGAAATGAGGTGCGTTTTAGAAACCTTTCCCCATCACACGGTGTACCATCGTCTGGGTTTCTCATGCATGTTTTCGATGTAGGAAGATGCCCTTGAACCTGGAGATTTGGGACCCATGCGATGGGTAGCACGCAGTATTACTTTAAAGGGTCTGCGTTTGCTCACCCAACCTCACCAGACCTATCAGCCCCAAGAGTGTCCACCCTTATGTCTCATCCAGCTGTGGGTCTAGATATGGTCAATCCAGGTTGCATCACAGCCCCTGAACGAATTGTGTAAGAATTTCTCTCTCTTTCCCTGTCTTTGTTTCATGGGTTTTTAAAAGTAATTTATTTTTATAATGGGGTTTAGCTGCTTTTCACGGCTGTGTTTAGGCCGTTTTACACCCACTTGACCCACTAACAGAGAGATATCAATACATAGGTTTTAAGATTATTACTAGTCAGATATATTCTTGTCCGGTGAATCGGGCGTGTTGAGTCCAGTTCTCTGAGCAAGGAGTAGGTCTTGTCTATTACATATTGGGTTTATGGAACGGTATCTGAGCTAATTTGAAACTCTTGTTTTATGTATCACCCCACCTCACCTTTCCCGTTAAGCAGCCATAGTGTGTTTTCTGCATGTGTGACTCTGTTCTGTTTTGTAATTCAGTTCAAGTGTAACGGTTTTTACATTCCCTCTATAAGTGACACCTTATGAGAAGTGTCCTTTTCTGTGTGACTTATTTCACTTAGAATCGTCTTACCTAAATCCACTCATCATGCTGCTACTAGCCTTATGACATTGATTTCATGGCTGAGTGATATTCCATTGTACATAAGGACCACAACTTTTTTATCCATTTTTCGCTTTCCTGGGATATTTAAGGTGGAAGGAAGTGGAGGTCCTTGTCAACAGAGCAGCCCTAAACTTTGGGGTGCTTGTGTCTTGCTGATTTTCAATTTTCCCACTTTATCCCCCCATGCGTGGAAGTGCCCTATGCTCTCTAAGCTGTGTTTTTTAGATGTTTCAGGACACACCGTACACTTCTCCAGAGTGGCTGTTGGCAATTTACATCCCGCCCATCAGTGTAGCAAGGCTCCCATTTCTCCATGGCCTGTCCTGCATTTCTGGTTTTGACACTTTTTTCAGCATGGCCCTTTTGACCGATGGGAAGCGAGACTTCTTTGTAGCGCTGATTTGCCTTTCCAGGTTGCTTGGTTGGACAAAAAGGGCGTATGCGTTTTTTCCTGAATGTATTCAGGAAAAAACGCATACGCCCTTTTTGGCCAAGGGCATCATTGTCAACGTTTTGCCGCTTTTCATGTGCTTTAAAGGCGATTCGAATCTACCTCCTGAAATCTGTTTCCTGCAATTCTGCCTTGATTTCAAATCCTCTTCTTTGCCTTCCCTCAATATATTTGTGGACGAGAGTTATCATTTATAACTCTGCAGGTTTGTGAATTGCAGTGCCCTGAAGCTCCATTTTACAAGTCGCTTTTTTGGGAGCTGGCCGCAAAAGCGCCGGATGGCTTCAGGCCCTGTTCTTTTTCAGGGGGGCAGGCTGAGCCTGTGGTTAATTCTTCTTCCTGATGGGAAAATAGAGTGACCTGTGCCTGTCCCAACACCAAGAGCTAGTCTCTCATTGGTTCCCCGTCTTCCCGTTCATCCTCAGGACAAATTGCAACCTGTACGGAACAGGAGGTTAAAGGTGCTGATGCTCCAAGTAGGGAGATTGCTAGTAAAGTGGCTGGAATGGCGAACCCGAGCACAAGGAGATGAGAAATGAGGTGCGTTTTAGAAACCTTTCCCCATCACACGGTGTACCATCTTCTGGGTTTCTCATGCATGTTTTCGATGTAGGAAGATGCCCTTGAACCTGGAGATTTGGGACCCATGCGATGGGTAGCACGCAGTATTACTTTAAAGGGTCTGCGTTTGCTCACCCAACCTCACCAAACCTCTCAGCCCCAAGAGTGTCCACCCTTATGTCTCATCCAGCTGTGGGTCTAGATATGGTCAATCCAGGTTGCATCACAGCCCCTGAACGAATTGTGTAAGAATTTCTCTCTCTTTCCCTGTCTTTGTTTCATGGGTTTTTAAAAGTAATTTATTTTTATAATGGGGTTTAGCTGCTTTTCACGGCTGTGTTTATGCCGCTTTACACCCACTTGACACACTAACAGAGAGATATCAATACATAGGTTTTAAGATTATTACTAGTCAGATATATTCTTGTGCGGTCAATCGGGCGTGTTGAGTCCAGTTCTCTGAGCAATGAGTAGGTCTTGTCTATTACATATTGGGTTTATGGAACGGTATCTGAGCTAATTTGAAACTCTTGTTTTATGTATCACCCCACCTCACCTTTCCCGTTAAGCAGCCATAGTGTGTTTTCTGCATGTGTGACTCTGTTCTGTTTTGTAATTCAGTTCAAGTGTAACGGTTTTTACATTCCCTCTATAAGTGACACCTTATGAGAAGTGTCCTTTTCTGTGTGACTTATTTCACTTAGAATCGTCTTACCTAAATCCACTCATCATGCTGCTACTAGCCTTATGACATTGATTTCATGGCTGAGTGATATTCCATTGTACATAAGGACCACAACTTTTTTATCCATTTTTCGCTTTCCTGGGATATTTAAGGTGGAAGGAAGTGGAGGTCCTTGTCAACAGAGCAGCCCTAAACTTTGGGGTGCTTGTGTCTTGCTGATTTTCAATTTTCCCACTTTATCCCCCCATGCGTGGAAGTGCCCTATGCTCTCTAAGCTGTGTTTTTTAGATGTTTCAGGACACACCGTACACTTCTCCAGAGTGGCTGTTGGCAATTTACATCCCGCCCATCAGTGTAGCAAGGCTCCCATTTCTCCATGGCCTGTCCTGCATTTCTGGTTTTGACACTTTTTTCAGCATGGCCCTTTTGACCGATGGGAAGCGAGACTTCTTTGTAGCGCTGATTTGCCTTTCCAGGTTGCTTGGTTGGCCAAAAAGGGCGTATGCGTTTTTTCCTGAATGTATTCAGGAAAAAACGCATACGCCCTTTTTGGCCAAGGGCATCATTGTCAACGTTTTGCCGCTTTTCATGTGCTTTAAAGGCGATTCGAATCTACCTCCTGAAATCTGTTTCCTGCAATTCTGCCTTGATTTCAAATCCTCTTCTTTGCCTTCCCTCAATATATTTGTGGACGAGAGTTATCATTTATAACTCTGCAGGTTTGTGAATTGCAGTGCCCTGAAGCTCCATTTTACAAGTCGGTTTTTTGGGAGCCGGCCGCAAAAGCGCCGGATGGCTTCAGGCCCTGTTCTGGTTCAGGGGGGCAGGCTGAGCCTGTGGTTAATTCTTCTTCCTGATGGGAAAATAGAGTGACCTGTGCCTGTCCCAACACCAAGAGCTAGTCTCTCATTGGTTCCCCGTCTTCCCGTTCATCCTCAGGACAAATTGCAACCTGTACGGAACAGGAGGTTAAAGGTGCTGATGCTCCAAGTAGGGAGATTGCTAGTAAAGTGGCTGGAATGGCGAACCCGAGCACAAGGAGATGAGAAATGAGGTGCGTTTTAGAAACCTTTCCCCATCACACGGTGTACCATCTTCTGGGTTTCTCATGCATGTTTTCGATGTAGGAAGATGCCCTTGAACCTGGAGATTTGGGACCCATGCGATGGGTCGCACGCAGTATTACTTTAAAGGGTCTGCGTTTGCTCACCCAACCTCACCAAACCTCTCAGCCCCAAGAGTGTCCACCCTTATGTCTCATCCAGCTGTGGGTCTAGATATGGTCAATCCAGGTTGCATCACAGCCCCTGAACGAATTGTGTAAGAATTTCTCTCTCTTTCCCTGTCTTTGTTTCATGGGTTTTTAAAAGTAATTTATTTTTATAATGGGGTTTAGCTGCTTTTCACGGCTGTGTTTTGGCCGCTTTACACCCACTTGACCCACTAACAGAGAGATATCAATACATAGGTTTTAAGATTATTACTAGTCAGATATATTCTTGTGCGGGGAATCGGGCGTGTTGAGTCCAGTTCTCTGAGCAAGGAGTAGGTCTTGTCTATTACATATTGGGTTTATGGAACGGTATCTGAGCTAATTTGAAACTCTTGTTTTATGTATCACCCCACCTCACCTTTCCCGTTAAGCAGCCATAGTGTGTTTTCTGCATGTGTGACTCTGTTCTGTTTTGTAATTCAGTTCAAGTGTAACGGTTTTTACATTCCCTCTATAAGTGACACCTTATGAGAAGTGTCCTTTTCTGTGTGACTTATTTCACTTAGAATCGTCTTACCTAAATCCACTCATCATGCTGCTACTAGCCTTATGACATTGATTTCATGGCTGAGTGATATTCCATTGTACATAAGGACCACAACTTTTTTATCCATTTTTCGCTTTCCTGGGATATTTAAGGTGGAAGGAAGTGGAGGTCCTTGTCAACAGAGCAGCCCTAAACTTTGGGGTGCTTGTGTCTTGCTGATTTTCAATTTTCCCACTTTATCCCCCCATGCGTGGAAGTGCCCTATGCTCTCTAAGCTGTGTTTTTTAGATGTTTCAGGACACACCGTACACTTCTCCAGAGTGGCTGTTGGCAATTTACATCCCGCCCATCAGTGTAGCAAGGCTCCCATTTCTCCATGGCCTGTCCTGCATTTCTGGTTTTGACACTTTTTTCAGCATGGCCCTTTTGACCGATGGGAAGCGAGACTTCTTTGTAGCGCTGATTTGCCTTTCCAGGTTGCTTGGTTGGCCAAAAAGGGCGTATGCGTTTTTTCCTGAATGTATTCAGGAAAAAACGCATACGCCCTTTTTGGCCAAGGGCATCATTGTCAACGTTTTGCCGCTTTTCATGTGCTTTAAAGGCGATTCGAATCTACCTCCTGAAATCTGTTTCCTGCAATTCTGCCTTGATTTCAAATCCTCTTCTTTGCCTTCCCTCAATATATTTGTGGACGAGAGTTATCATTTATAACTCTGCAGGTTTGTGAATTGCAGTGCCCTGAAGCTCCATTTTACAAGTCGGTTTTTTGGGAGCCGGCCGCAAAAGCGCAGGATGGCTTCAGGCCCTGTTCTGGTTCAGGGGGGCAGGCTGAGCCTGTGGTTAATTCTTCTTCCTGATGGGAAAATAGAGTGACCTGTGCCTCTCCCAACACCAAGAGCTAGTCTCTCATTGGTTCCCCGTCTTCCCGTTCATCCTCAGGACAAATTGCAACCTGTACGGAACAGGATGTTAAAGGTGCTGATGCTCCAAGTAGGGAGATTGCTAGTAAAGTGGCTGGAATGGCGAACCCGAGCACAAGGAGATGAGAAATGAGGTGCGTTTTAGAAACCTTTCCCCATCACACGGTGTACCATCTTCTGGGTTTCTCATGCATGTTTTCGATGTAGGAAGATGCCCTTGAACCTGGAGATTTGGGACCCATGCGATGGGTCGCACGCAGTATTACTTTAAAGGGTCTGCGTTTGCTCACCCAACCTCACCAAACCTCTCAGCCCCAAGAGTGTCCACCCTTATGTCTCATCCAGCTGTGGGTCTAGATATGGTCAATCCAGGTTGCATCACAGCCCCTGAACGAATTGTGTAAGAATTTCTCTCTCTTTCCCTGTCTTTGTTTCATGGGTTTTTAAAAGTAATTTATTTTTATAATGGGGTTTAGCTGCTTTTCACGGCTGTGTTTAGGCCGCTTTACACCCACTTGACCCACTAACAGAGAGATATCAATACATAGGTTTTAAGATTATTACTAGTCAGATATATTCTTGTGCGGGGAATCGGGCGTGTTGAGTCCAGTTCTCTGAGCAAGGAGTAGGTCTTGTCTATTACATATTGGGTTTATGGAACGGTATCTGAGCTAATTTGAAACTCTTGTTTTATGTATCACCCCACCTCACCTTTCCCGTTAAGCAGCCATAGTGTGTTTTCTGCATGTGTGACTCTGTTCTGTTTTGTAATTCAGTTCAAGTGTAACGGTTTTTACATTCCCTCTATAAGTGACACCTTATGAGAAGTGTCCTTTTCTGTGTGACTTATTTCACTTAGAATCGTCTTACCTAAATCCACTCATCATGCTGCTACTAGCCTTATGACATTGATTTCATGGCTGAGTGATATTCCATTGTACATAAGGACCACAACTTTTTTATCCATTTTTCGCTTTCCTGGGATATTTAAGGTGGAAGGAAGTGGAGGTCCTTGTCAACAGAGCAGCCCTAAACTTTGGGGTGCTTGTGTCTTGCTGATTTTCAATTTTCCCACTTTATCCCCCCATGCGTGGAAGTGCCCTATGCTCTCTAAGCTGTGTTTTTTAGATGTTTCAGGACACACCGTACACTTCTCCAGAGTGGCTGTTGGCAATTTACATCCCGCCCATCAGTGTAGCAAGGCTCCCATTTCTCCATGGCCTGTCCTGCATTTCTGGTTTTGACACTTTTTTCAGCATGGCCCTTTTGACCGATGGGAAGCGAGACTTCTTTGTAGCGCTGATTTGCCTTTCCAGGTTGCTTGGTTGGCCAAAAAGGGCGTATGCGTTTTTTCCTGAATGTATTCAGGAAAAAACGCATACGCCCTTTTTGGCCAAGGGCATCATTGTCAACGTTTTGCCGCTTTTCATGTGCTTTAAAGGCGATTCGAATCTACCTCCTGAAATCTGTTTCCTGCAATTCTGCCTTGATTTCAAATCCTCTTCTTTGCCTTCCCTCAATATATTTGTGGACGAGAGTTATCATTTATAACTCTGCAGGTTTGTGAATTGCAGTGCCCTGAAGCTCCATTTTACAAGTCGGTTTTTTGGGAGCCGGCCGCAAAAGCGCAGGATGGCTTCAGGCCCTGTTCTGGTTCAGGGGGGCAGGCTGAGCCTGTGGTTAATTCTTCTTCCTGATGGGAAAATAGAGTGACCTGTGCCTGTCCCAACACCAAGAGCTAGTCTCTCATTGGTTCCCCGTCTTCCCGTTCATCCTCAGGACAAATTGCAACCTGTACGGAAGAGGAGGTTAAAGGTGCTGATGCTCCAAGTAGGGAGATTGCTAGTAAAGTGGCTGGAATGGCGAACCCGAGCACAAGGAGATGAGAAATGAGGTGCGTTTTAGAAACCTTTCCCCATCACACGGTGTACCATCTTCTGGGTTTCTCATGCATGTTTTCGATGTAGGAAGATGCCCTTGAACTTGGAGATTTGGGACCCATGCGATGGGTCGCACGCAGTATTACTTTAAAGGGTCTGCGTTTGCTCACCCAACCTCACCAAACCTCTCAGCCCCAAGAGTGTCCACCCTTATGTCTCATCCAGCTGTGGGTCTAGATATGGTCAATCCAGGTTGCATCACAGCCCCTGAACGAATTGTGTAAGAATTTCTCTCTCTTTCCCTGTCTTTGTTTCATGGGTTTTTAAAAGTAATTTATTTTTATAATGGGGTTTAGCTGCTTTTCACGGCTGTGTTTAGGCCGCTTTACACCCACTTGACCCACTAACAGAGAGATATCAATACATAGGTTTTAAGATTATTACTAGTCAGATATATTCTTGTGCGGTGAATCGGGCGTGTTGAGTCCAGTTCTCTGAGCAATGAGTAGGTCTTGTCTGTTACATATTGGGTTTATGGAACGGTATCTGAGCTAATTTGAAACTCTTGTTTTATGTATCACCCCACCTCACCTTTCCCGTTAAGCAGCCATAGTGTGTTTTCTGCATGTGTGACTCTGTTCTGTTTTGTAATTCAGTTCAAGTGTAACGGTTTTTACATTCCCTCTATAAGTGACACCTTATGAGAAGTGTCCTTTTCTGTGTGACTTATTTCACTTAGAATCGTCTTACCTAAATCCACTCATCATGCTGCTACTAGCCTTATGACATTGATTTCATGGCTGAGTGATACTCCATTGTACATAAGGACCACAACTTTTTTATCCATTTTTCGCTTTCCTGGGATATTTAAGGTGGAATGAAGTGGAGGTCCTTGTCAACAGAGCAGCCCTAAACTTTGGGGTGCTTGTGTCTTGCTGATTTTCAATTTTCCCACTTTATCCCCCCATGCGTGGAAGTGCCCTATGCTCTCTAAGCTGTGTTTTTTAGATGTTTCAGGACACACCGTACACTTCTCCAGAGTGGCTGTTGGCAATTTACATCCCGCCCATCAGTGTAGCAAGGCTCCCATTTCTCCATGGCCTGTCCTGCATTTCTGGTTTTGACACTTTTTTCAGCATGGCCCTTTTGACCGATGGGAAGCGAGACTTCTTTGTAGCGCTGATTTGCCTTTCCAGGTTGCTTGGTTGGCCAAAAAGGGCGTATGCGTTTTTTCCTGAATGTATTCAGGAAAAAACGCATACGCCCTTTTTGGCCAAGGGCATCATTGTCAACGTTTTGCCGCTTTTCATGTGCTTTAAAGGCGATTCGAATCTACCTCCTGAAATCTGTTTCCTGCAATTCTGCCTTGATTTCAAATCCTCTTCTTTGCCTTCCCTCAGTATATTTGTGGACGAGAGTTATCATTTATAACTCTGCAGGTTTGTGAATTGCAGTGCCCTGAAGCTCCATTTTACAAGTCGCTTTTTTGGGAGCCGGCCGCAAAAGCGCAGGATGGCTTCAGGCCCTGTTCTGGTTCAGGGGGGCAGGCTGAGCCTGTGGTTAATTCTTCTTCCTGATGGGAAAATAGAGTGACCTGTGCCTGTCCCAACACCAAGAGCTAGTCTCTCATTGGTTCCCCGTCTTCCCGTTCATCCTCAGGACAAATTGCAACCTGTACGGAAGAGGAGGTTAAAGGTGCTGATGCTCCAAGTAGGGAGATTGCTAGTAAAGTGGCTGGAATGGCGAACCCGAGCACAAGGAGATGAGAAATGAGGTGCGTTTTAGAAACCTTTCCCCATCACACGGTGTACCATCTTCTGGGTTTCTCATGCATGTTTTCGATGTAGGAAGATGCCCTTGAACCTGGAGATTTGGGACCCATGCGATGGGTAGCACGCAGTATTACTTTAAAGGGTCTGCGTTTGCTCACCCAACCTCACCAAACCTCTCAGCCCCAAGAGTGTCCACCCTTATGTCTCATCCAGCTGTGGGTCTAGATATGGTCAATCCAGGTTGCATCACAGCCCCTGAACGAATTGTGTAAGAATTTCTCTCTCTTTCCCTGTCTTTGTTTCATGGGTTTTTAAAAGTAATTTATTTTTATTAAGGGGTTTAGCTGCTTTTCACGGCTGTGTTTATGCCGCTTTACACCCACTTGACACACTAACAGAGAGATATCAATACATAGGTTTTAAGATTATTACTAGTCAGATATATTCTTGTGCGGTCAATCGGGCGTGTTGAGTCCAGTTCTCTGAGCAATGAGTAGGTCTTGTCTATTACATATTGGGTTTATGGAACGGTATCTGAGCTAATTTGAAACTCTTGTTTTATGTATCACCCCACCTCACCTTTCCCGTTAAGCAGCCATAGTGTGTTTTCTGCATGTGTGACTCTGTTCTGTTTTGTAATTCAGTTCAAGTGTAACGGTTTTTACATTCCCTCTATAAGTGACACCTTATGAGAAGTGTCCTTTTCTGTGTGACTTATTTCACTTAGAATCGTCTTACCTAAATCCACTCATCATGCTGCTACTAGCCTTATGACATTGATTTCATGGCTGAGTGATACTCCATTGTACATAAGGACCACAACTTTTTTATCCATTTTTCGCTTTCCTGGGATATTTAAGGTGGAAGGAAGTGGAGGTCCTTGTCAACAGAGCAGCCCTAAACTTTGGGGTGCTTGTGTCTTGCTGATTTTCAATTTTCCCACTTTATCCCCCCATGCGTGGAAGTGCCCTATGCTCTCTAAGCTGTGTTTTTTAGATGTTTCAGGACACACCGTACACTTCTCCAGAGTGGCTGTTGGCAATTTACATCCCGCCCATCAGTGTAGCAAGGCTCCCATTTCTCCATGGCCTGTCCTGCATTTCTGGTTTTGACACTTTTTTCAGCATGGCCCTTTTGACCGATGGGAAGCGAGACTTCTTTGTAGCGCTGATTTGCCTTTCCAGGTTGCTTGGTTGGCCAAAAAGGGCGTATGCGTTTTTTCCTGAATGTATTCAGGAAAAAACGCATACGCCCTTTTTGGCCAAGGGCATCATTGTCAACGTTTTGCCGCTTTTCATGTGCTTTAAAGGCGATTCGAATCTACCTCCTGAAATCTGTTTCCTGCAATTCTGCCTTGATTTCAAATCCTCTTCTTTGCCTTCCCTCAGTATATTTGTGGACGAGAGTTATCATTTATAACTCTGCAGGTTTGTGAATTGCAGTGCCCTGAAGCTCCATTTTACAAGTCGCTTTTTTGGGAGCCGGCCGCAAAAGCGCAGGATGGCTTCAGGCCCTGTTCTGGTTCAGGGGGGCAGGCTGAGCCTGTGGTTAATTCTTCTTCCTGATGGGAAAATAGAGTGACCTGTGCCTGTCCCAACACCAAGAGCTAGTCTCTCATTGGTTCCCCGTCTTCCCGTTCATCCTCAGGACAAATTGCAACCTGTACGGAAGAGGAGGTTAAAGGTGCTGATGCTCCAAGTAGGGAGATTGCTAGTAAAGTGGCTGGAATGGCGAACCCGAGCACAAGGAGATGAGAAATGAGGTGCGTTTTAGAAACCTTTCCCCATCACACGGTGTACCATCTTCTGGGTTTCTCATGCATGTTTTCGATGTAGGAAGATGCCCTTGAACCTGGAGATTTGGGACCCATGCGATGGGTAGCACGCAGTATTACTTTAAAGGGTCTGCGTTTGCTCACCCAACCTCACCAAACCTCTCAGCCCCAAGAGTGTCCACCCTTATGTCTCATCCAGCTGTGGGTCTAGATATGGTCAATCCAGGTTGCATCACAGCCCCTGAACGAATTGTGTAAGAATTTCTCTCTCTTTCCCTGTCTTTGTTTCATGGGTTTTTAAAAGTAATTTATTTTTATTAAGGGGTTTAGCTGCTTTTCACGGCTGTGTTTATGCCGCTTTACACCCACTTGACACACTAACAGAGAGATATCAATACATAGGTTTTAAGATTATTACTAGTCAGATATATTCTTGTGCGGTCAATCGGGCGTGTTGAGTCCAGTTCTCTGAGCAATGAGTAGGTCTTGTCTATTACATATTGGGTTTATGGAACGGTATCTGAGCTAATTTGAAACTCTTGTTTTATGTATCACCCCACCTCACCTTTCCCGTTAAGCAGCCATAGTGTGTTTTCTGCATGTGTGACTCTGTTCTGTTTTGTAATTCAGTTCAAGTGTAACGGTTTTTACATTCCCTCTATAAGTGACACCTTATGAGAAGTGTCCTTTTCTGTGTGACTTATTTCACTTAGAATCGTCTTACCTAAATCCACTCATCATGCTGCTACTAGCCTTATGACATTGATTTCATGGCTGAGTGATACTCCATTGTACATAAGGACCACAACTTTTTTATCCATTTTTCGCTTTCCTGGGATATTTAAGGTGGAAGGAAGTGGAGGTCCTTGTCAACAGAGCAGCCCTAAACTTTGGGGTGCTTGTGTCTTGCTGATTTTCAATTTTCCCACTTTATCCCCCCATGCGTGGAAGTGCCCTATGCTCTCTAAGCTGTGTTTTTTAGATGTTTCAGGACACACCGTACACTTCTCCAGAGTGGCTGTTGGCAATTTACATCCCGCCCATCAGTGTAGCAAGGCTCCCATTTCTCCATGGCCTGTCCTGCATTTCTGGTTTTGACACTTTTTTCAGCATGGCCCTTTTGACCGATGGGAAGCGAGACTTCTTTGTAGCGCTGATTTGCCTTTCCAGGTTGCTTGGTTGGCCAAAAAGGGCGTATGCGTTTTTTCCTGAATGTATTCAGGAAAAAACGCATACGCCCTTTTTGGCCAAGGGCATCATTGTCAACGTTTTGCCGCTTTTCATGTGCTTTAAAGGCGATTCGAATCTACCTCCTGAAATCTGTTTCCTGCAATTCTGCCTTGATTTCAAATCCTCTTCTTTGCCTTCCCTCAGTATATTTGTGGACGAGAGTTATCATTTATAACTCTGCAGGTTTGTGAATTGCAGTGCCCTGAAGCTCCATTTTACAAGTCGCTTTTTTGGGAGCCGGCCGCAAAAGCGCAGGATGGCTTCAGGCCCTGTTCTGGTTCAGGGGGGCAGGCTGAGCCTGTGGTTAATTCTTCTTCCTGATGGGAAAATAGAGTGACCTGTGCCTGTCCCAACACCAAGAGCTAGTCTCTCATTGGTTCCCCGTCTTCCCGTTCATCCTCAGGACAAATTGCAACCTGTACGGAAGAGGAGGTTAAAGGTGCTGATGCTCCAAGTAGGGAGATTGCTAGTAAAGTGGCTGGAATGGCGAACCCGAGCACAAGGAGATGAGAAATGAGGTGCGTTTTAGAAACCTTTCCCCATCACACGGTGTACCATCTTCTGGGTTTCTCATGCATGTTTTCGATGTAGGAAGATGCCCTTGAACCTGGAGATTTGGGACCCATGCGATGGGTAGCACGCAGTATTACTTTAAAGGGTCTGCGTTTGCTCACCCAACCTCACCAAACCTCTCAGCCCCAAGAGTGTCCACCCTTATGTCTCATCCAGCTGTGGGTCTAGATATGGTCAATCCAGGTTGCATCACAGCCCCTGAACGAATTGTGTAAGAATTTCTCTCTCTTTTCCTGTCTTTGTTTCATGGGTTTTTAAAAGTAATTTATTTTTATAATGGGGTTTAGCTGCTTTTCACGGCTGTGTTTATGCCGCTTTACACCCACTTGACACACTAACAGAGAGATATCAATACATAGGTTTTAAGATTATTACTAGTCAGATATATTCTTGTGCGGTCAATCGGGCGTGTTGAGTCCAGTTCTTTGAGCAATGAGTAGGTCTTGTCTATTACATATTGGGTTTATGGAACGGTATCTGAGCTAATTTGAAACTCTTGTTTTATGTATCACCCCACCTCACCTTTCCCGTTAAGCAGCCATAGTGTGTTTTCTGCATGTGTGACTCTGTTCTGTTTTGTAATTCAGTTCAAGTGTAACGGTTTTTACATTCCCTCTATAAGTGACACCTTATGAGAAGTGTCCTTTTCTGTGTGACTTATTTCACTTAGAATCGTCTTACCTAAATCCACTCATCATGCTGCTACTAGCCTTATGACATTGATTTCATGGCTGAGTGATATTCCATTGTACATAAGGACCACAACTTTTTTATCCATTTTTCGCTTTCCTGGGATATTTAAGGTGGAAGGAAGTGGAGGTCCTTGTCAACAGAGCAGCCCTAAACTTTGGGGTGCTTGTGTCTTGCTGATTTTCAATTTTCCCACTTTATCCCCCCATGCGTGGAAGTGCCCTATGCTCTCTAGGCTGTGTTTTTTAGATGTTTCAGGACACACCGTACACTTCTCCAGAGTGGCTGTTGGCAATTTACATCCCGCCCATCAGTGTAGCAAGGCTCCCATTTCTCCATGGCCTGTCCTGCATTTCTGGTTTTGACACTTTTTTCAGCATGGCCCTTTTGACCGATGGGAAGCGAGACTTCTTTGTAGCGCTGATTTGCCTTTCCAGGTTGCTTGGTTGGCCAAAAAGGGCGTATGCGTTTTTTCCTGAATGTATTCAGGAAAAAACGCATACGCCCTTTTTGGCCAAGGGCATCATTGTCAACGTTTTGCCGCTTTTCATGTGCTTTAAAGGCGATTCGAATCTACCTCCTGAAATCTGTTTCCTGCAATTCTGCCTTGATTTCAAATCCTCTTCTTTGCCTTCCCTCAATATATTTGTGGACGAGAGTTATCATTTATAACTCTGCAGGTTTGTGAATTGCAGTGCCCTGAAGCTCCATTTTACAAGTCGCTTTTTTGGGAGCCGGCCGCAAAAGCGCAGGATGGCTTCAGGCCCTGTTCTGGTTCAGGGGGGCAGGCTGAGCCTGTGGTTAATTCGTCTTCCTGATGGGAAAATAGAGTGACCTGTGCCTCTCCCAACACCAAGAGCTAGTCTCTCATTGGTTCCCCGTCTTCCCGTTCATCCTCAGGACAAATTGCAACCTGTACGGAACAGGATGTTAAAGGTGCTGATGCTCCAAGTAGGGAGATTGCTAGTAAAGTGGCTGGAATGGCGAACCCGAGCACAAGGAGATGAGAAATGAGGTGCGTTTTAGAAACCTTTCCCCATCACACGGTGTACCATCTTCTGGGTTTCTCATGCATGTTTTCGATGTAGGAAGATGCCCTTGAACCTGGAGATTTGGGACCCATGCGATGGGTAGCACGCAGTATTACTTTAAAGGGTCTGCGTTTGCTCACCCAACCTCACCAAACCTCTCAGCCCCAAGAGTGTCCACCCTTATGTCTCATCCAGCTGTGGGTCTAGATATGGTCAATCCAGGTTGCATCACAGCCCCTGAACGAATTGTGTAAGAATTTCTCTCTCTTTCCCTGTCTTTGTTTCATGGGTTTTTAAAAGTAATTTATTTTTATAATGGGGTTTAGCTGCTTTTCACGGCTGTGTTTAGGCCGCTTTACACCCACTTCACCCACTAACAGAGAGATATCAATATATAGGTTTTAAGATTATTACTAGTCAGATATATTCTTGTGCGGTGAATCGGGCGTGTTGAGTCCAGTTCTCTGAGCAAGGAGTAGGTCTTGTCTGTTACATATTGGGTTTATGGAACGGTATCTGAGCTAATTTGAAACTCTTGTTTTATGTATCACCCCACCTCACCTTTCCCGTTAAGCAGCCATAGTGTGTTTTCTGCATGTGTGACTCTGTTCTGTTTTGTAATTCAGTTCAAGTGTAACGGTTTTTACATTCCCTCTATAAGTGACACCTTATGAGAAGTGTCCTTTTCTGTGTGACTTATTTCACTTAGAATCGTCTTACCTAAATCCACTCATCATGCTGCTACTAGCCTTATGACATTGATTTCATGGCTGAGTGATATTCCATTGTACATAAGGACCACAACTTTTTTATCCATTTTTCGCTTTCCTGGGATATTTAAGGTGGAAGGAAGTGGAGGTCCTTGTCAACAGAGCAGCCCTAACCTTTGGGGTGCTTGTGTCTTGCTGATTTTCAATTTTCCCACTTTATCCCCCCATGCGTGGAAGTGCCCTATGCTCTCTAAGCTGTGTTTTTTAGATGTTTCAGGACACACCGTACACTTCTCCAGAGTGGCTGTTGGCAATTTACATCCCGCCCATCAGTGTAGCAAGGCTCCCATTTCTCCATGGCCTGTCCTGCATTTCTGGTTTTGACACTTTTTTCAGCATGGCCCTTTTGACCGATGGGAAGCGAGACTTCTTTGTAGCGCTGATTTGCCTTTCCAGGTTGCTTGGTTGGCCAAAAAGGGCGTATGCGTTTTTTCCTGAATGTATTCAGGAAAAAACGCATACGCCCTTTTTGGCCAAGGGCATCATTGTCAACGTTTTGCCGCTTTTCATGTGCTTTAAAGGCGATTCGAATCTACCTCCTGAAATCTGTTTCCTGCAATTCTGCCTTGATTTCAAATCCTCTTCTTTGCCTTCCCTCAATATATTTGTGGACGAGAGTTATCATTTATAACTCTGCAGGTTTGTGAATTGCAGTGCCCTGAATCTCCATTTTACAAGTCGGTTTTTTGGGAGCCGGCCGCAAAAGCGCAGGATGGCTTCAGGCCCTGTTCTGGTTCAGGGGGGCAGGCTGAGCCTGTGGTTAATTCTTCTTCCTGATGGGAAAATAGAGTGACCTGTGCCTGTCCCAACACCAAGAGCTAGTCTCTCATTGGTTCCCCGTCTTCCCGTTCATCCTCAGGACAAATTGCAACCTGTACGGAACAGGAGGTTAAAGGTGCTGATGCTCCAAGTAGGGAGATTGCTAGTAAAGTGGCTGGAATGGCGAACCCGAGCACAAGGAGATGAGAAATGAGGTGCGTTTTAGAAACCTTTCCCCATCACACGGTGTACCATCGTCTGGGTTTCTCATGCATGTTTTCGATGTAGGAAGATGCCCTTGAACCTGGAGATTTGGGACCCATGCGATGGGTAGCACGCAGTATTACTTTAAAGGGTCTGCGTTTGCTCACCCAACCTCACCAAACCTCTCAGCCCCAAGAGTGTCCACCCTTATGTCTCATCCAGCTGTGGGTCTAGATATGGTCAATCCAGGTTGCATCACAGCCCCTGAACGAATTGTGTAAGAATTTCTCTCTCTTTCCCTGTCTTTGTTTCATGGGTTTTTAAAAGTAATTTATTTTTATAATGGGGTTTAGCTGCTTTTCACGGCTGTGTTTATGCCGCTTTACACCCACTTGACACACTAACAGAGAGATATCAATACATAGGTTTTAAGATTATTACTAGTCAGATATATCCTTGTGCGGTGAATCGGGCGTGTTGAGTCCAGTTCTCTGAGCAAGGAGTAGGTCTTGTCTATTACATATTGGGTTTATGGAACGGTATCTGAGCTAATTTGAAACTCTTGTTTTATGTATCACCCCACCTCACCTTTCCCGTTAAGCAGCCATAGTGTGTTTTCTGCATGTGTGACTCTGTTCTGTTTTGTAATTCAGTTCAAGTGTAACGGTTTTTACATTCCCTCTATAAGTGACACCTTATGAGAAGTGTCCTTTTCTGTGTGACTTATTTCACTTAGAATCGTCTTACCTAAATCCACTCATCATGCTGCTACTAGCCTTATGACATTGATTTCATGGCTGAGTGATATTCCATTGTACATAAGGACCACAACTTTTTTATCCATTTTTCGCTTTCCTGGGATATTTAAGGTGGAAGGAAGGGGAGGTCCTTGTCAACAGAGCAGCCCTAAACTTTGGGGTGCTTGTGTCTTGCTGATTTTCAATTTTCCCACTTTATCCCCCCATGCGTGGAAGTGCCCTATGCTCTCTAGGCTGTGTTTTTTAGATGTTTCAGGACACACCGTACACTTCTCCAGAGTGGCTGTTGGCAATTTACATCCCGCCCATCAGTGTAGCAAGGCTCCCATTTCTCCATGGCCTGTCCTGCATTTCTGGTTTTGACACTTTTTTCAGCATGGCCCTTTTGACCGATGGGAAGCGAGACTTCTTTGTAGCGCTGATTTGCCTTTCCAGGTTGCTTGGTTGGCCAAAAAGGGCGTATGCGTTTTTTCCTGAATGTATTCAGGAAAAAACGCATACGCCCTTTTTGGCCAAGGGCATCATTGTCAACGTTTTGCCGCTTTTCATGTGCTTTAAAGGCGATTCGAATCTACCTCCTGAAATCTGTTTCCTGCAATTCTGCCTTGATTTCAAATCCTCTTCTTTGCCTTCCCTCAATATATTTGTGGACGAGAGTTATCATTTATAACTCTGCAGGTTTGTGAATTGCAGTGCCCTGAAGCTCCATTTTACAAGTCGCTTTTTTGGGAGCCGGCCGCAAAAGCGCAGGATGGCTTCAGGCCCTGTTCTGGTTCAGGGGGGCAGGCTGAGCCTGTGGTTAATTCGTCTTCCTGATGGGAAAATAGAGTGACCTGTGCCTCTCCCAACACCAAGAGCTAGTCTCTCATTGGTTCCCCGTCTTCCCGTTCATCCTCAGGACAAATTGCAACCTGTACGGAACAGGATGTTAAAGGTGCTGATGCTCCAAGTAGGGAGATTGCTAGTAAAGTGGCTGGAATGGCGAACCCGAGCACAAGGAGATGAGAAATGAGGTGCGTTTTAGAAACCTTTCCCCATCACACGGTGTACCATCTTCTGGGTTTCTCATGCATGTTTTCGATGTAGGAAGATGCCCTTGAACCTGGAGATTTGGGACCCATGCGATGGGTAGCACGCAGTATTACTTTAAAGGGTCTGCGTTTGCTCACCCAACCTCACCAAACCTCTCAGCCCCAAGAGTGTCCACCCTTATGTCTCATCCAGCTGTGGGTCTAGATATGGTCAATCCAGGTTGCATCACAGCCCCTGAACGAATTGTGTAAGAATTTCTCTCTCTTTCCCTGTCTTTGTTTCATGGGTTTTTAAAAGTAATTTATTTTTATAATGGGGTTTAGCTGCTTTTCACGGCTGTGTTTAGGCCGCTTTACACCCACTTCACCCACTAACAGAGAGATATCAATATATAGGTTTTAAGATTATTACTAGTCAGATATATTCTTGTGCGGTGAATCGGGCGTGTTGAGTCCAGTTCTCTGAGCAAGGAGTAGGTCTTGTCTGTTACATATTGGGTTTATGGAACGGTATCTGAGCTAATTTGAAACTCTTGTTTTATGTATCACCCCACCTCACCTTTCCCGTTAAGCAGCCATAGTGTGTTTTCTGCATGTGTGACTCTGTTCTGTTTTGTAATTCAGTTCAAGTGTAACGGTTTTTACATTCCCTCTATAAGTGACACCTTATGAGAAGTGTCCTTTTCTGTGTGACTTATTTCACTTAGAATCGTCTTACCTAAATCCACTCATCATGCTGCTACTAGCCTTATGACATTGATTTCATGGCTGAGTGATATTCCATTGTACATAAGGACCACAACTTTTTTATCCATTTTTCGCTTTCCTGGGATATTTAAGGTGGAAGGAAGTGGAGGTCCTTGTCAACAGAGCAGCCCTAACCTTTGGGGTGCTTGTGTCTTGCTGATTTTCAATTTTCCCACTTTATCCCCCCATGCGTGGAAGTGCCCTATGCTCTCTAAGCTGTGTTTTTTAGATGTTTCAGGACACACCGTACACTTCTCCAGAGTGGCTGTTGGCAATTTACATCCCGCCCATCAGTGTAGCAAGGCTCCCATTTCTCCATGGCCTGTCCTGCATTTCTGGTTTTGACACTTTTTTCAGCATGGCCCTTTTGACCGATGGGAAGCGAGACTTCTTTGTAGCGCTGATTTGCCTTTCCAGGTTGCTTGGTTGGCCAAAAAGGGCGTATGCGTTTTTTCCTGAATGTATTCAGGAAAAAACGCATACGCCCTTTTTGGCCAAGGGCATCATTGTCAACGTTTTGCCGCTTTTCATGTGCTTTAAAGGCGATTCGAATCTACCTCCTGAAATCTGTTTCCTGCAATTCTGCCTTGATTTCAAATCCTCTTCTTTGCCTTCCCTCAATATATTTGTGGACGAGAGTTATCATTTATAACTCTGCAGGTTTGTGAATTGCAGTGCCCTGAATCTCCATTTTACAAGTCGGTTTTTTGGGAGCCGGCCGCAAAAGCGCAGGATGGCTTCAGGCCCTGTTCTGGTTCAGGGGGGCAGGCTGAGCCTGTGGTTAATTCTTCTTCCTGATGGGAAAATAGAGTGACCTGTGCCTGTCCCAACACCAAGAGCTAGTCTCTCATTGGTTCCCCGTCTTCCCGTTCATCCTCAGGACAAATTGCAACCTGTACGGAACAGGAGGTTAAAGGTGCTGATGCTCCAAGTAGGGAGATTGCTAGTAAAGTGGCTGGAATGGCGAACCCGAGCACAAGGAGATGAGAAATGAGGTGCGTTTTAGAAACCTTTCCCCATCACACGGTGTACCATCTTCTGGGTTTCTCATGCATGTTTTTGATGTAGGAAGATGCCCTTGAACCTGGAGATTTGGGACCCATGCGATGGGTAGCACGCAGTATTACTTTAAAGGGTCTGCGTTTGCTCACCCAACCTCACCAAACCTCTCAGCCCCAAGAGTGTCCACCCTTATGTCTCATCCAGCTGTGGGTCTAGATATGGTCAATCCAGGTTGCATCACAGCCCCTGAACGAATTGTGTAAGAATTTCTCTCTCTTTCCCTGTCTTTGTTTCATGGGTTTTTAAAAGTAATTTATTTTTATAATGGGGTTTAGCTGCTTTTCACGGCTGTGTTTATGCCGCTTTACACCCACTTGACACACTAACAGAGAGATATCAATACATAGGTTTTAAGATTATTACTAGTCAGATATATCCTTGTGCGGTGAATCGGGCGTGTTGAGTCCAGTTCTCTGAGCAAGGAGTAGGTCTTGTCTATTACATATTGGGTTTATGGAACGGTATCTGAGCTAATTTGAAACTCTTGTTTTATGTATCACCCCACCTCACCTTTCCCGTTAAGCAGCCATAGTGTGTTTTCTGCATGTGTGACTCTGTTCTGTTTTGTAATTCAGTTCAAGTGTAACGGTTTTTACATTCCCTCTATAAGTGACACCTTATGAGAAGTGTCCTTTTCTGTGTGACTTATTTCACTTAGAATCGTCTTACCTAAATCCACTCATCATGCTGCTACTAGCCTTATGACATTGATTTCATGGCTGAGTGATATTCCATTGTACATAAGGACCACAACTTTTTTATCCATTTTTCGCTTTCCTGGGATATTTAAGGTGGAAGGAAGGGGAGGTCCTTGTCAACAGAGCAGCCCTAAACTTTGGGGTGCTTGTGTCTTGCTGATTTTCAATTTTCCCACTTTATCCCCCCATGCGTGGAAGTGCCCTATGCTCTCTAAGCTGTGTTTTTTAGATGTTTCAGGACACACCGTACACTTCTCCAGAGTGGCTGTTGGCAATTTACATCCCGCCCATCAGTGTAGCAAGGCTCCCATTTCTCCATGGCCTGTCCTGCATTTCTGGTTTTGACACTTTTTTCAGCATGGCCCTTTTGACCGATGGGAAGCGAGACTTCTTTGTAGCGCTGATTTGCCTTTCCAGGTTGCTTGGTTGGCCAAAAAGGGCGTATGCGTTTTTTCCTGAATGTATTCAGGAAAAAACGCATACGCCCTTTTTGGCCAAGGGCATCATTGTCAACGTTTTGCCGCTTTTCATGTGCTTTAAAGGCGATTCGAATCTACCTCCTGAAATCTGTTTCCTGCAATTCTGCCTTGATTTCAAATCCTCTTCTTTGCCTTCCCTCAATATATTTGTGGACGAGAGTTATCATTTATAACTCTGCAGGTTTGTGAATTGCAGTGCCCTGAAGCTCCATTTTACAAGTCGCTTTTTTGGGAGCCGGCCGCAAAAGCGCAGGATGGCTTCAGGCCCTGTTCTGGTTCAGGGGGGCAGGCTGAGCCTGTGGTTAATTCGTCTTCCTGATGGGAAAATAGAGTGACCTGTGCCTCTCCCAACACCAAGAGCTAGTCTCTCATTGGTTCCCCGTCTTCCCGTTCATCCTCAGGACAAATTGCAACCTGTACGGAACAGGATGTTAAAGGTGCTGATGCTCCAAGTAGGGAGATTGCTAGTAAAGTGGCTGGAATGGCGAACCCGAGCACAAGGAGATGAGAAATGAGGTGCGTTTTAGAAACCTTTCCCCATCACACGGTGTACCATCTTCTGGGTTTCTCATGCATGTTTTCGATGTAGGAAGATGCCCTTGAACCTGGAGATTTGGGACCCATGCGATGGGTAGCACGCAGTATTACTTTAAAGGGTCTGCGTTTGCTCACCCAACCTCACCAAACCTCTCAGCCCCAAGAGTGTCCACCCTTATGTCTCATCCAGCTGTGGGTCTAGATATGGTCAATCCAGGTTGCATCACAGCTCCTGAACGAATTGTGTAAGAATTTCTCTCTCTTTCCCTGTCTTTGTTTCATGGGTTTTTAAAAGTAATTTATTTTTATAATGGGGTTTAGCTGCTTTTCACGGCTGTGTTTAGGCCGCTTTACACCCACTTCACCCACTAACAGAGAGATATCAATATATAGGTTTTAAGATTATTACTAGTCAGATATATTCTTGTGCGGTGAATCGGGCGTGTTGAGTCCAGTTCTCTGAGCAAGGAGTAGGTCTTGTCTGTTACATATTGGGTTTATGGAACGGTATCTGAGCTAATTTGAAACTCTTGTTTTATGTATCACCCCACCTCACCTTTCCCGTTAAGCAGCCATAGTGTGTTTTCTGCATGTGTGACTCTGTTCTGTTTTGTAATTCAGTTCAAGTGTAACGGTTTTTACATTCCCTCTATAAGTGACACCTTATGAGAAGTGTCCTTTTCTGTGTGACTTATTTCACTTAGAATCGTCTTACCTAAATCCACTCATCATGCTGCTACTAGCCTTATGACATTGATTTCATGGCTGAGTGATATTCCATTGTACATAAGGACCACAACTTTTTTATCCATTTTTCGCTTTCCTGGGATATTTAAGGTGGAAGGAAGTGGAGGTCCTTGTCAACAGAGCAGCCCTAAACTTTGGGGTGCTTGTGTCTTGCTGATTTTCAATTTTCCCACTTTATCCCCCCATGCGTGGAAGTGCCCTATGCTCTCTAAGCTGTGTTTTTTAGATGTTTCAGGACACACCGTACACTTCTCCAGAGTGGCTGTTGGCAATTTACATCCCGCCCATCAGTGTAGCAAGGCTCCCATTTCTCCATGGCCTGTCCTGCATTTCTGGTTTTGACACTTTTTTCAGCATGGCCCTTTTGACCGATGGGAAGCGAGACTTCTTTGTAGCGCTGATTTGCCTTTCCAGGTTGCTTGGTTGGCCAAAAAGGGCGTATGCGTTTTTTCCTGAATGTATTCAGGAAAAAACGCATACGCCCTTTTTGGCCAAGGGCATCATTGTCAACGTTTTGCCGCTTTTCATGTGCTTTAAAGGCGATTCGAATCTACCTCCTGAAATCTGTTTCCTGCAATTCTGCCTTGATTTCAAATCCTCTTCTTTGCCTTCCCTCAATATATTTGTGGACGAGAGTTATCATTTATAACTCTGCAGGTTTGTGAATTGCAGTGCCCTGAATCTCCATTTTACAAGTCGGTTTTTTGGGAGCTGGCCGCAAAAGCGCAGGATGGCTTCAGGCCCTGTTCTGGTTCAGGGGGGCAGGCTGAGCCTGTGGTTAATTCTTCTTCCTGATGGGAAAATAGAGTGACCTGTGCCTCTCCCAACACCAAGAGCTAGTCTCTCATTGGTTCCCCGTCTTCCCGTTCATCCTCAGGACAAATTGCAACCTGTACGGAACAGGAGGTTAAAGGTGCTGATGCTCCAAGTAGGGAGATTGCTAGTAAAGTGGCTGGAATGGCGAACCCGAGCACAAGGAGATGAGAAATGAGGTGCGTTTTAGAAACCTTTCCCCATCACACGGTGTACCATCTTCTGGGTTTCTCATGCATGTTTTCGATGTAGGAAGATGCCCTTGAACCTGGAGATTTGGGACCCATGCGATGGGTAGCACGCAGTATTATTTTAAAGGGTCTGCGTTTGCTCACCCAACCTCACCAAACCTCTCAGCCCCAAGAGTGTCCACCCTTATGTCTCATCCAGCTGTGGATCTAGATATGGTCAATCCAGGTTGCATCACAGCCCCTGAACGAATTGTGTAAGAATTTCTCTCTCTTTCCCTGTCTTTGTTTCATGGGTTTTTAAAAGTAATTTATTTTTATAATGGGGTTTAGCTGCTTTTCACGGCTGTGTTTAGGCCGCTTTACACCCACTTGACCCACTAACAGAGAGATATCAATACATAGGTTTTAAGATTATTACTAGTCAGATATATCCTTGTGCGGTGAATCGGGCGTGTTGAGTCCAGTTCTCTGAGCAAGGAGTAGGTCTTGTCTATTACATATTGGGTTTATGGAACGGTATCTGAGCTAATTTGAAACTCTTGTTTTATGTATCACCCCACCTCACCTTTCCCGTTAAGCAGCCATAGTGTGTTTTCTGCATGTGTGACTCTGTTCTGTTTTGTAATTCAGTTCAAGTGTAACGGTTTTTACATTCCCTCTATAAGTGACACCTTATGAGAAGTGTCCTTTTCTGTGTGACTTATTTCACTTAGAATCGTCTTACCTAAATCCACTCATCATGCTGCTACTAGCCTTATGACATTGATTTCATGGCTGAGTGATATTCCATTGTACATAAGGACCACAACTTTTTTATCCATTTTTCGCTTTCCTGGGATATTTAAGGTGGAATGAAGTGGAGGTCCTTGTCAACAGAGCAGCCCTAAACTTTGGGGTGCTTGTGTCTTGCTGATTTTCAATTTTCCCACTTTATCCCCCCATGCGTGGAAGTGCCCTATGCTCTCTAAGCTGTGTTTTTTAGATGTTTCAGGACACACCGTACACTTCTCCAGAGTGGCTGTTGGCAATTTACATCCCGCCCATCAGTGTAGCAAGGCTCCCATTTCTCCATGGCCTGTCCTGCATTTCTGGTTTTGACACTTTTTTCAGCATGGCCCTTTTGACCGATGGGAAGCGAGACTTCTTTGTAGCGCTGATTTGCCTTTCCAGGTTGCTTGGTTGGCCAAAAAGGGCGTATGCGTTTTTTCCTGAATGTATTCAGGAAAAAACGCATACGCCCTTTTTGGCCAAGGGCATCATTGTCAACGTTTTGCCGCTTTTCATGTGCTTTAAAGGCGATTCGAATCTACCTCCTGAAATCTGTTTCCTGCAATTCTGCCTTGATTTCAAATCCTCTTCTTTGCCTTCCCTCAATATATTTGTGGACGAGAGTTATCATTTATAACTCTGCAGGTTTGTGAATTGCAGTGCCCTGAAGCTCCATTTTACAAGTCGGTTTTTTGGGAGCTGGCCGCAAAAGCGCAGGATGGCTTCAGGCCCTGTTCTGGTTCAGGGGGGCAGGCTGAGCCTGTGGTTAATTCTTCTTCCTGATGGGAAAATAGAGTGACCTGTGCCTCTCCCAACACCAAGAGCTAGTCTCTCATTGGTTCCCCGTCTTCCCGTTCATCCTCAGGACAAATTGCAACCTGTACGGAACAGGAGGTTAAAGGTGCTGATGCTCCAAGTAGGGAGATTGCTAGTAAAGTGGCTGGAATGGCGAACCCGAGCACAAGGAGATGAGAAATTAGGTGCGTTTTAGAAACCTTTCCCCATCACACGGTGTACCATCTTCTGGGTTTCTCATGCATGTTTTCGATGTAGGAAGATGCCCTTGAACCTGGAGATTTGGGACCCATGCGATGGGTAGCACGCAGTATTACTTTAAAGGGTCTGCGTTTGCTCACCCAACCTCACCAAACCTCTCAGCCCCAAGAGTGTCCACCCTTATGAGTCATCCAGCTGTGGGTCTAGATATGGTCAATCCAGGTTGCATCACAGCTCCTGAACGAATTGTGTAAGAATTTCTCTCTCTTTCCCTGTCTTTGTTTCATGTGTTTTTTAAAGTAATTTATTTTTATAATGGGGTGTAGCTGCTTTTCACGGCTGTGTTTATGCCGCTTTACACCCCCTTGACACACTAACAGAGAGATATCAATACATAGGTTTTAAGATTATTACTAGTCAGATATATTCTTGTGCGGTGAATCGGGCGTGTTGAGTCCAGTTCTCTGAGCAAGGAGTAGGTCTTGTCTGTTACATATTGGGTTTATGGAACGGTATCTGAGCTAATTTGAAACTCTTGTTTTATGTATCACCCCACCTCACCTTTCCCGTTAAGCAGCCATAGTGTGTTTTCTGCATGTGTGACTCTGTTCTGTTTTGTAATTCAGTTCAAGTGTAACGGTTTTTACATTCCCTCTATAAGTGACACCTTATGAGAAGTGTCCTTTTCTGTGTGACTTATTTCACTTAGAATCGTCTTACCTAAATCCACTCATCATGCTGCTACTAGCCTTATGACATTGATTTCATGGCTGAGTGATATTCCATTGTACATAAGGACCACAACTTTTTTATCCATTTTTCGCTTTCCTGGGATATTTAAGGTGGAAGGAAGTGGAGGTCCTTGTCAACAGAGCAGCCCTAAACTTTGGGGTGCTTGTGTCTTGCTGATTTTCAATTTTCCCACTTTATCCCCCCATGCGTGGAAGTGCCCTATGCTCTCTAAGCTGTGTTTTTTAGATGTTTCAGGACACACCGTACACTTCTCCAGAGTGGCTGTTGGCAATTTACATCCCGCCCATCAGTGTAGCAAGGCTCCCATTTCTCCATGGCCTGTCCTGCATTTCTGGTTTTGACACTTTTTTCAGCATGGCCCTTTTGACCGATGGGAAGCGAGACTTCTTTGTAGCGCTGATTTGCCTTTCCAGGTTGCTTGGTTGGCCAAAAAGGGCGTATGCGTTTTTTCCTGAATGTATTCAGGAAAAAACGCATACGCCCTTTTTGGCCAAGGGCATCATTGTCAACGTTTTGCCGCTTTTCATGTGCTTTAAAGGCGATTCGAATCTACCTCCTGAAATCTGTTTCCTGCAATTCTGCCTTGATTTCAAATCCTCTTCTTTGCCTTCCCTCAGTATATTTGTGGACGAGAGTTATCATTTATAACTCTGCAGGTTTGTGAATTGCAGTGCCCTGAAGCTCCATTTTACAAGTCGGTTTTTTGGGAGCCGGCCGCAAAAGCGCAGGATGGCTTCAGGCCCTGTTCTGGTTCAGGGGGGCAGGCTGAGCCTGTGGTTAATTCTTCTTCCTGATGGGAAAATAGAGTGACCTGTGCCTCTCCCAACACCAAGAGCTAGTCTCTCATTGGTTCCCCGTCTTCCCGTTCATCCTCAGGACAAATTGCAACCTGTACGGAACAGGAGGTTAAAGGTGCTGATGCTCCAAGTAGGGAGATTGCTAGTAAAGTGGCTGGAATGGCGAACCCGAGCACAAGGAGATGAGAAATGAGGTGCGTTTTAGAAACCTTTCCCCATCACACGGTGTACCATCTTCTGGGTTTCTCATGCATGTTTTTGATGTAGGAAGATGCCCTTGAACCTGGAGATTTGGGACCCATGCGATGGGTAGCACGCAGTATTACTTTAAAGGGTCTGCGTTTGCTCACCCAACCTCACCAAACCTCTCAGCCCCAAGAGTGTCCACCCTTATGTCTCATCCAGCTGTGGGTCTAGATATGGTCAATCCAGGTTGCATCACAGCCCCTGAACGAATTGTGTAAGAATTTCTCTCTCTTTCCCTGTCTTTGTTTCATGGGTTTTTAAAAGTAATTTATTTTTATAATGGGGTTTAGCTGCTTTTCACGGCTGTGTTTAGGCCGCTTTACACCCACTTGACACACTAACAGAGAGATATCAATACATAGGTTTTAAGATTATTACTAGTCAGATATATCCTTGTGCGGTGAATCGGGCGTGTTGAGTCCAGTTCTCTGAGCAAGGAGTAGGTCTTGTCTATTACATATTGGGTTTATGGAACGGTATCTGAGCTAATTTGAAACTCTTGTTTTATGTATCACCCCACCTCACCTTTCCCGTTAAGCAGCCATAGTGTGTTTTCTGCATGTGTGACTCTGTTCTGTTTTGTAATTCAGTTCAAGTGTAACGGTTTTTACATTCCCTCTATAAGTGACACCTTATGAGAAGTGTCCTTTTCTGTGTGACTTATTTCACTTAGAATCGTCTTACCTAAATCCACTCATCATGCTGCTACTAGCCTTATGACATTGATTTCATGGCTGAGTGATATTCCATTGTACATAAGGACCACAACTTTTTTATCCATTTTTCGCTTTCCTGGGATATTTAAGGTGGAAGGAAGTGGAGGTCCTTGTCAACAGAGCAGCCCTAAACTTTGGGGTGCTTGTGTCTTGCTGATTTTCAATTTTCCCACTTTATCCCCCCATGCGTGGAAGTGCCCTATGCTCTCTAAGCTGTGTTTTTTAGATGTTTCAGGACACACCGTACACTTCTCCAGAGTGGCTGTTGGCAATTTACATCCCGCCCATCAGTGTAGCAAGGCTCCCATTTCTCCATGGCCTGTCCTGCATTTCTGGTTTTGACACTTTTTTCAGCATGGCCCTTTTGACCGATGGGAAGCGAGACTTCTTTGTAGCGCTGATTTGCCTTTCCAGGTTGCTTGGTTGGCCAAAAAGGGCGTATGCGTTTTTTCCTGAATGTATTCAGGAAAAAACGCATACGCCCTTTTTGGCCAAGGGCATCATTGTCAACGTTTTGCCGCTTTTCATGTGCTTTAAAGGCGATTCGAATCTACCTCCTGAAATCTGTTTCCTGCAATTCTGCCTTGATTTCAAATCCTCTTCTTTGCCTTCCCTCAATATATTTGTGGACGAGAGTTATCATTTATAACTCTGCAGGTTTGTGAATTGCAGTGCCCTGAATCTCCATTTTACAAGTCGGTTTTTTGGGAGCTGGCCGCAAAAGCGCAGGATGGCTTCAGGCCCTGTTCTGGTTCAGGGGGGCAGGCTGAGCCTGTGGTTAATTCTTCTTCCTGATGGGAAAATAGAGTGACCTGTGCCTCTCCCAACACCAAGAGCTAGTCTCTCATTGGTTCCCCGTCTTCCCGTTCATCCTCAGGACAAATTGCAACCTGTACGGAACAGGAGGTTAAAGGTGCTGATGCTCCAAGTAGGGAGATTGCTAGTAAAGTGGCTGGAATGGCGAACCCGAGCACAAGGAGATGAGAAATGAGGTGCGTTTTAGAAACCTTTCCCCATCACACGGTGTACCATCTTCTGGGTTTCTCATGCATGTTTTCGATGTAGGAAGATGCCCTTGAACCTGGAGATTTGGGACCCATGCGATGGGTAGCACGCAGTATTATTTTAAAGGGTCTGCGTTTGCTCACCCAACCTCACCAAACCTCTCAGCCCCAAGAGTGTCCACCCTTATGTCTCATCCAGCTGTGGATCTAGATATGGTCAATCCAGGTTGCATCACAGCCCCTGAACGAATTGTGTAAGAATTTCTCTCTCTTTCCCTGTCTTTGTTTCATGGGTTTTTAAAAGTAATTTATTTTTATAATGGGGTTTAGCTGCTTTTCACGGCTGTGTTTAGGCCGCTTTACACCCACTTGACCCACTAACAGAGAGATATCAATACATAGGTTTTAAGATTATTACTAGTCAGATATATTCTTGTGCGGTGAATCGGGCGTGTTGAGTCCAGTTCTCTGAGCAAGGAGTAGGTCTTGTCTATTACATATTGGGTTTATGGAACGGTATCTGAGCTAATTTGAAACTCTTGTTTTATGTATCACCCCACCTCACCTTTCCCGTTAAGCAGCCATAGTGTGTTTTCTGCATGTGTGACTCTGTTCTGTTTTGTAATTCAGTTCAAGTGTAACGGTTTTTACATTCCCTCTATAAGTGACACCTTATGAGAAGTGTCCTTTTCTGTGTGACTTATTTCACTTAGAATCGTCTTACCTAAATCCACTCATCATGCTGCTACTAGCCTTATGACATTGATTTCATGGCTGAGTGATATTCCATTGTACATAAGGACCACAACTTTTTTATCCATTTTTCGCTTTCCTGGGATATTTAAGGTGGAATGAAGTGGAGGTCCTTGTCAACAGAGCAGCCCTAAACTTTGGGGTGCTTGTGTCTTGCTGATTTTCAATTTTCCCACTTTATCCCCCCATGCGTGGAAGTGCCCTATGCTCTCTAAGCTGTGTTTTTTAGATGTTTCAGGACACACCGTACACTTCTCCAGAGTGGCTGTTGGCAATTTACATCCCGCCCATCAGTGTAGCAAGGCTCCCATTTCTCCATGGCCTGTCCTGCATTTCTGGTTTTGACACTTTTTTCAGCATGGCCCTTTTGACCGATGGGAAGCGAGACTTCTTTGTAGCGCTGATTTGCCTTTCCAGGTTGCTTGGTTGTCCAAAAAGGGCGTATGCGTTTTTTCCTGAATGTATTCAGGAAAAAACGCATACGCCCTTTTTGGCCAAGGGCATCATTGTCAACGTTTTGCCGCTTTTCATGTGCTTTAAAGGCGATTCGAATCTACCTCCTGAAATCTGTTTCCTGCAATTCTGCCTTGATTTCAAATCCTCTTCTTTGCCTTCCCTCAATATATTTGTGGACGAGAGTTATCATTTATAACTCTGCAGGTTTGTGAATTGCAGTGCCCTGAAGCTCCATTTTACAAGTCGGTTTTTTGGGAGCTGGCCGCAAAAGCGCAGGATGGCTTCAGGCCCTGTTCTGGTTCAGGGGGGCAGGCTGAGCCTGTGGTTAATTCTTCTTCCTGATGGGAAAATAGAGTGACCTGTGCCTCTCCCAACACCAAGAGCTAGTCTCTCATTGGTTCCCCGTCTTCCCGTTCATCCTCAGGACAAATTGCAACCTGTACGGAACAGGAGGTTAAAGGTGCTGATGCTCCAAGTAGGGAGATTGCTAGTAAAGTGGCTGGAATGGCGAACCCGAGCACAAGGAGATGAGAAATTAGGTGCGTTTTAGAAACCTTTCCCCATCACACGGTGTACCATCTTCTGGGTTTCTCATGCATGTTTTCGATGTAGGAAGATGCCCTTGAACCTGGAGATTTGGGACCCATGCGATGGGTAGCACGCAGTATTACTTTAAAGGGTCTGCGTTTGCTCACCCAACCTCACCAAACCTCTCAGCCCCAAGAGTGTCCACCCTTATGAGTCATCCAGCTGTGGGTCTAGATATGGTCAATCCAGGTTGCATCACAGCTCCTGAACGAATTGTGTAAGAATTTCTCTCTCTTTCCCTGTCTTTGTTTCATGTGTTTTTTAAAGTAATTTATTTTTATAATGGGGTGTAGCTGCTTTTCACGGCTGTGTTTATGCCGCTTTACACCCCCTTGACACACTAACAGAGAGATATCAATACATAGGTTTTAAGATTATTACTAGTCAGATATATTCTTGTGCGGTGAATCGGGCGTGTTGAGTCCAGTTCTCTGAGCAAGGAGTAGGTCTTGTCTGTTACATATTGGGTTTATGGAACGGTATCTGAGCTAATTTGAAACTCTTGTTTTATGTATCACCCCACCTCACCTTTCCCGTTAAGCAGCCATAGTGTGTTTTCTGCATGTGTGACTCTGTTCTGTTTTGTAATTCAGTTCAAGTGTAACGGTTTTTACATTCCCTCTATAAGTGACACCTTATGAGAAGTGTCCTTTTCTGTGTGACTTATTTCACTTAGAATCGTCTTACCTAAATCCACTCATCATGCTGCTACTAGCCTTATGACATTGATTTCATGGCTGAGTGATATTCCATTGTACATAAGGACCACAACTTTTTTATCCATTTTTCGCTTTCCTGGGATATTTAAGGTGGAAGGAAGTGGAGGTCCTTGTCAACAGAGCAGCCCTAAACTTTGGGGTGCTTGTGTCTTGCTGATTTTCAATTTTCCCACTTTATCCCCCCATGCGTGGAAGTGCCCTATGCTCTCTAAGCTGTGTTTTTTAGATGTTTCAGGACACACCGTACACTTCTCCAGAGTGGCTGTTGGCAATTTACATCCCGCCCATCAGTGTAGCAAGGCTCCCATTTCTCCATGGCCTGTCCTGCATTTCTGGTTTTGACACTTTTTTCAGCATGGCCCTTTTGACCGATGGGAAGCGAGACTTCTTTGTAGCGCTGATTTGCCTTTCCAGGTTGCTTGGTTGGCCAAAAAGGGCGTATGCGTTTTTTCCTGAATGTATTCAGGAAAAAACGCATACGCCCTTTTTGGCCAAGGGCATCATTGTCAACGTTTTGCCGCTTTTCATGTGCTTTAAAGGCGATTCGAATCTACCTCCTGAAATCTGTTTCCTGCAATTCTGCCTTGATTTCAAATCCTCTTCTTTGCCTTCCCTCAGTATATTTGTGGACGAGAGTTATCATTTATAACTCTGCAGGTTTGTGAATTGCAGTGCCCTGAAGCTCCATTTTACAAGTCGGTTTTTTGGGAGCCGGCCGCAAAAGCGCAGGATGGCTTCAGGCCCTGTTCTGGTTCAGGGGGGCAGGCTGAGCCTGTGGTTAATTCTTCTTCCTGATGGGAAAATAGAGTGACCTGTGCCTCTCCCAACACCAAGAGCTAGTCTCTCATTGGTTCCCCGTCTTCCCGTTCATCCTCAGGACAAATTGCAACCTGTACGGAACAGGAGGTTAAAGGTGCTGATGCTCCAAGTAGGGAGATTGCTAGTAAAGTGGCTGGAATGGCGAACCCGAGCACAAGGAGATGAGAAATGAGGTGCGTTTTAGAAACCTTTCCCCATCACACGGTGTACCATCTTCTGGGTTTCTCATGCATGTTTTTGATGTAGGAAGATGCCCTTGAACCTGGAGATTTGGGACCCATGCGATGGGTAGCACGCAGTATTACTTTAAAGGGTCTGCGTTTGCTCACCCAACCTCACCAAACCTCTCAGCCCCAAGAGTGTCCACCCTTATGTCTCATCCAGCTGTGGGTCTAGATATGGTCAATCCAGGTTGCATCACAGCCCCTGAACGAATTGTGTAAGAATTTCTCTCTCTTTCCCTGTCTTTGTTTCATGGGTTTTTAAAAGTAATTTATTTTTATAATGGGGTTTAGCTGCTTTTCACGGCTGTGTTTAGGCCGCTTTACACCCACTTGACCCACTAACAGAGAGATATCAATACATAGGTTTTAAGATTATTACTAGTCAGATATATTCTTGTGCGGTGAATCGGGCGTGTTGAGTCCAGTTCTCTGAGCAAGGAGTAGGTCTTGTCTATTACATATTGGGTTTATGGAACGGTATCTGAGCTAATTTGAAACTCTTGTTTTATGTATCACCCCACCTCACCTTTCCCGTTAAGCAGCCATAGTGTGTTTTCTGCATGTGTGACTCTGTTCTGTTTTGTAATTCAGTTCAAGTGTAACGGTTTTTACATTCCCTCTATAAGTGACACCTTATGAGAAGTGTCCTTTTCTGTGTGACTTATTTCACTTAGAATCGTCTTACCTAAATCCACTCATCATGCTGCTACTAGCCTTATGACATTGATTTCATGGCTGAGTGATATTCCATTGTACATAAGGACCACAACTTTTTTATCCATTTTTCACTTTCCTGGGATATTTAAGGTGGAATGAAGTGGAGGTCCTTGTCAACAGAGCAGCCCTAAACTTTGGGGTGCTTGTGTCTTGCTGATTTTCAATTTTCCCACTTTATCCCCCCATGCGTGGAAGTGCCCTATGCTCTCTAAGCTGTGTTTTTTAGATGTTTCAGGACACACCGTACACTTCTCCAGAGTGGCTGTTGGCAATTTACATCCCGCCCATCAGTGTAGCAAGGCTCCCATTTCTCCATGGCCTGTCCTGCATTTCTGGTTTTGACACTTTTTTCAGCATGGCCCTTTTGACCGATGGGAAGCGAGACTTCTTTGTAGCGCTGATTTGCCTTTCCAGGTTGTTTGGTTGGCCAAAAAGGGCGTATGCGTTTTTTCCTGAATGTATTCAGGAAAAAACGCATACGCCCTTTTTGGCCAAGGGCATCATTGTCAACGTTTTGCCGCTTTTCATGTGCTTTAAAGGCGATTCGAATCTACCTCCTGAAATCTGTTTCCTGCAATTCTGCCTTGATTTCAAATCCTCTTCTTTGCCTTCCCTCAATATATTTGTGGACGAGAGTTATCATTTATAACTCTGCAGGTTTGTGAATTGCAGTGCCCTGAATCTCCATTTTACAAGTCGGTTTTTTGGGAGCCGGCCGCAAAAGCGCAGGATGGCTTCAGGCCCTGTTCTGGTTCAGGGGGGCAGGCTGAGCCTGTGGTTAATTCTTCTTCCTGATGGGAAAATAGAGTGACCTGTGCCTCTCCCAACACCAAGAGCTAGTCTCTCATTGGTTCCCCGTCTTCCCGTTCATCCTCAGGACAAATTGCAACCTGTACGGAACAGGAGGTTAAAGGTGCTGATGCTCCAAGTAGGGAGATTGCTAGTAAAGTGGCTGGAATGGCGAACCCGAGCACAAGGAGATGAGAAATGAGGTGCGTTTTAGAAACCTTTCCCCATCACACGGTGTACCATCTTCTGGGTTTCTCATGCATGTTTTTGATGTAGGAAGATGCCCTTGAACCTGGAGATTTGGGACCCATGCGATGGGTAGCACGCAGTATTACTTTAAAGGGTCTGCGTTTGCTCACCCAACCTCACCAAACCTCTCAGCCCCAAGAGTGTCCACCCTTATGTCTCATCCAGCTGTGGGTCTAGATATGGTCAATCCAGGTTGCATCACAGCCCCTGAACGAATTGTGTAAGAATTTCTCTCTCTTTCCCTGTCTTTGTTTCATGGGTTTTTAAAAGTAATTTATTTTTATAATGGGGTTTAGCTGCTTTTCACGGCTGTGTTTAGGCCGCTTTACACCCACTTGACACACTAACAGAGAGATATCAATACATAGGTTTTAAGATTATTACTAGTCAGATATATCCTTGTGCGGTGAATCGGGCGTGTTGAGTCCAGTTCTCTGAGCAAGGAGTAGGTCTTGTCTATTACATATTGGGTTTATGGAACGGTATCTGAGCTAATTTGAAACTCTTGTTTTATGTATCACCCCACCTCACCTTTCCCGTTAAGCAGCCATAGTGTGTTTTCTGCATGTGTGACTCTGTTCTGTTTTGTAATTCAGTTCAAGTGTAACGGTTTTTACATTCCCTCTATAAGTGACACCTTATGAGAAGTGTCCTTTTCTGTGTGACTTATTTCACTTAGAATCGTCTTACCTAAATCCACTCATCATGCTGCTACTAGCCTTATGACATTGATTTCATGGCTGAGTGATATTCCATTGTACATAAGGACCACAACTTTTTTATCCATTTTTCGCTTTCCTGGGATATTTAAGGTGGAAGGAAGTGGAGGTCCTTGTCAACAGAGCAGCCCTAAACTTTGGGGTGCTTGTGTCTTGCTGATTTTCAATTTTCCCACTTTATCCCCCCATGCGTGGAAGTGCCCTATGCTCTCTAAGCTGTGTTTTTTAGATGTTTCAGGACACACCGTACACTTCTCCAGAGTGGCTGTTGGCAATTTACATCCCGCCCATCAGTGTAGCAAGGCTCCCATTTCTCCATGGCCTGTCCTGCATTTCTGGTTTTGACACTTTTTTCAGCATGGCCCTTTTGACCGATGGGAAGCGAGACTTCTTTGTAGCGCTGATTTGCCTTTCCAGGTTGCTTGGTTGGCCAAAAAGGGCGTATGCGTTTTTTCCTGAATGTATTCAGGAAAAAACGCATACGCCCTTTTTGGCCAAGGGCATCATTGTCAACGTTTTGCCGCTTTTCATGTGCTTTAAAGGCGATTCGAATCTACCTCCTGAAATCTGTTTCCTGCAATTCTGCCTTGATTTCAAATCCTCTTCTTTGCCTTCCCTCAATATATTTGTGGACGAGAGTTATCATTTATAACTCTGCAGGTTTGTGAATTGCAGTGCCCTGAATCTCCATTTTACAAGTCGGTTTTTTGGGAGCTGGCCGCAAAAGCGCAGGATGGCTTCAGGCCCTGTTCTGGTTCAGGGGGGCAGGCTGAGCCTGTGGTTAATTCTTCTTCCTGATGGGAAAATAGAGTGACCTGTGCCTCTCCCAACACCAAGAGCTAGTCTCTCATTGGTTCCCCGTCTTCCCGTTCATCCTCAGGACAAATTGCAACCTGTACGGAACAGGAGGTTAAAGGTGCTGATGCTCCAAGTAGGGAGATTGCTAGTAAAGTGGCTGGAATGGCGAACCCGAGCACAAGGAGATGAGAAATGAGGTGCGTTTTAGAAACCTTTCCCCATCACACGGTGTACCATCTTCTGGGTTTCTCATGCATGTTTTCGATGTAGGAAGATGCCCTTGAACCTGGAGATTTGGGACCCATGCGATGGGTAGCACGCAGTATTATTTTAAAGGGTCTGCGTTTGCTCACCCAACCTCACCAAACCTCTCAGCCCCAAGAGTGTCCACCCTTATGTCTCATCCAGCTGTGGATCTAGATATGGTCAATCCAGGTTGCATCACAGCCCCTGAACGAATTGTGTAAGAATTTCTCTCTCTTTCCCTGTCTTTGTTTCATGGGTTTTTAAAAGTAATTTATTTTTATAATGGGGTTTAGCTGCTTTTCACGGCTGTGTTTAGGCCGCTTTACACCCACTTGACCCACTAACAGAGAGATATCAATACATAGGTTTTAAGATTATTACTAGTCAGATATATTCTTGTGCGGTGAATCGGGCGTGTTGAGTCCAGTTCTCTGAGCAAGGAGTAGGTCTTGTCTATTACATATTGGGTTTATGGAACGGTATCTGAGCTAATTTGAAACTCTTGTTTTATGTATCACCCCACCTCACCTTTCCCGTTAAGCAGCCATAGTGTGTTTTCTGCATGTGTGACTCTGTTCTGTTTTGTAATTCAGTTCAAGTGTAACGGTTTTTACATTCCCTCTATAAGTGACACCTTATGAGAAGTGTCCTTTTCTGTGTGACTTATTTCACTTAGAATCGTCTTACCTAAATCCACTCATCATGCTGCTACTAGCCTTATGACATTGATTTCATGGCTGAGTGATATTCCATTGTACATAAGGACCACAACTTTTTTATCCATTTTTCGCTTTCCTGGGATATTTAAGGTGGAAGGAAGTGGAGGTCCTTGTCAACAGAGCAGCCCTAAACTTTGGGGTGCTTGTGTCTTGCTGATTTTCAATTTTCCCACTTTATCCCCCCATGCGTGGAAGTGCCCTATGCTCTCTAAGCTGTGTTTTTTAGATGTTTCAGGACACACCGTACACTTCTCCAGAGTGGCTGTTGGCAATTTACATCCCGCCCATCAGTGTAGCAAGGCTCCCATTTCTCCATGGCCTGTCCTGCATTTCTGGTTTTGACACTTTTTTCAGCATGGCCCTTTTGACCGATGGGAAGCGAGACTTCTTTGTAGCGCTGATTTGCCTTTCCAGGTTGCTTGGTTGGGCAAAAAGGGCGTATGCGTTTTTTCCTGAATGTATTCAGGAAAAAACGCATACGCCCTTTTTGGCCAAGGGCATCATTGTCAACGTTTTGCCGCTTTTCATGTGCTTTAAAGGCGATTCGAATCTACCTCCTGAAATCTGTTTCCTGCAATTCTGCCTTGATTTCAAATCCTCTTCTTTGCCTTCCCTCAGTATATTTGTGGAAGAGAGTTATCATTTATAACTCTGCAGGTTTGTGAATTGCAGTGCCCTGAAGCTCCATTTTACAAGTCGGTTTTTTGGGAGCCGGCCGCAAAAGCGCAGGATGGCTTCAGGCCCTGTTCTGGTTCAGGGGGGCAGGCTGAGCCTGTGGTTAATTCTTCTTCCTGATGGGAAAATAGAGTGACCTGTGCCTCTCCCAACACCAAGAGCTAGTCTCTCATTGGTTCCCCGTCTTCCCGTTCATCCTCAGGACAAATTGCAACCTGTACGGAACAGGAGGTTAAAGGTGCTGATGCTCCAAGTAGGGAGATTGCTAGTAAAGTGGCTGGAATGGCGAACCCGAGCACAAGGAGATGAGAAATGAGGTGCGTTTTAGAAACCTTTCCCCATCACACGGTGTACCATCTTCTGGGTTCCTCATGCATGTTTTTGATGTAGGAAGAGGCCCTTGAACCTGGAGATTTGGGACCCATGCGATGGGTAGCACGCAGTATTACTTTAAAGGGTCTGCGTTTGCTCACCCAACCTCACCAAACCTCTCAGCCCCAAGAGTGTCCACCCTTATGTCTCATCCAGCTGTGGGTCTAGATATGGTCAATCCAGGTTGCATCACAGCCCCTGAACGAATTGTGTAAGAATTTCTCTCTCTTTCCCTGTCTTTGTTTCATGGGTTTTTAAAAGTAATTTATTTTTATAATGGGGTTTAGCTGCTTTTCACGGCTGTGTTTATGCCGCTTTACACCCACTTGACACACTAACAGAGAGATATCAATACATAGGTTTTAAGATTATTACTAGTCAGATATATTCTTGTGCGGTGAATCGGGCGTGTTGAGTCCAGTTCTCTGAGCAAGGAGTAGGTCTTGTCTATTACATATTGGGTTTATGGAACGGTATCTGAGCTAATTTGAAACTCTTGTTTTATGTATCACCCCACCTCACCTTTCCCGTTAAGCAGCCATAGTGTGTTTTCTGCATGTGTGACTCTGTTCTGTTTTGTAATTCAGTTCAAGTGTAACGGTTTTTACATTCCCTCTATAAGTGACACCTTATGAGAAGTGTCCTTTTCTGTGTGACTTATTTCACTTAGAATCGTCTTACCTAAATCCACTCATCATGCTGCTACTAGCCTTATGACATTGATTTCATGGCTGAGTGATATTCCATTGTACATAAGGACCACAACTTTTTTATCCATTTTTCGCTTTCCTGGGATATTTAAGGTGGAAGGAAGTGGAGGTCCTTGTCAACAGAGCAGCCCTAAACTTTGGGGTGCTTGTGTCTTGCTGATTTTCAATTTTCCCACTTTATCCCCCCATGCGTGGAAGTGCCCTATGCTCTCTAAGCTGTGTTTTTTAGATGTTTCAGGACACACCGTACACTTCTCCAGAGTGGCTGTTGGCAATTTACATCCCGCCCATCAGTGTAGCAAGGCTCCCATTTCTCCATGGCCTGTCCTGCATTTCTGGTTTTGACACTTTTTTCAGCATGGCCCTTTTGACCGATGGGAAGCGAGACTTCTTTGTAGCGCTGATTTGCCTTTCCAGGTTGCTTGGTTGGCCAAAAAGGGCGTATGCGTTTTTTCCTGAATGTATTCAGGAAAAAACGCATACGCCCTTTTTGGCCAAGGGCATCATTGTCAACGTTTTGCCGCTTTTCATGTGCTTTAAAGGCGATTCGAATCTACCTCCTGAAATCTGTTTCCTGCAATTCTGCCTTGATTTCAAATCCTCTTCTTTGCCTTCCCTCAGTATATTTGTGGACGAGAGTTATCATTTATAACTCTGCAGGTTTGTGAATTGCAGTGCCCTGAATCTCCATTTTACAAGTCGGTTTTTTGGGAGCTGGCCGCAAAAGCGCAGGATGGCTTCAGGCCCTGTTCTGGTTCAGGGGGGCAGGTTGAGCCTGTGGTTAATTCTTCTTCCTGATGGGAAAATAGAGTGACCTGTGCCTCTCCCAACACCAAGAGCTAGTCTCTCATTGGTTCCCCGTCTTCCCGTTCATCCTCAGGACAAATTGCAACCTGTACGGAACAGGAGGTTAAAGGTGCTGATGCTCCAAGTAGGGAGATTGCTAGTAAAGTGGCTGGAATGGCGAACCCGAGCACAAGGAGATGAGAAATGAGGTGCGTTTTAGAAACCTTTCCCCATCACACGGTGTACCATCTTCTGGGTTTCTCATGCATGTTTTCGATGTAGGAAGATGCCCTTGAACCTGGAGATTTGGGACCCATGCGATGGGTAGCAGGCAGTATTATTTTAAAGGGTCTGCGTTTGCTCACCCAACCTCACCAAACCTCTCAGCCCCAAGAGTGTCCACCCTTATGTCTCATCCAGCTGTGGGTCTAGATATGGTCAATCCAGGTTGCATCACAGCCCCTGAACGAATTGTGTAAGAATTTCTCTCTCTTTCCCTGTCTTTGTTTCATGGGTTTTTAAAAGTAATTTATTTTTATAATGGGGTTTAGCTGCTTTTCACGGCTGTGTTTAGGCCGCTTTACACCCACTTGACCCACTAACAGAGAGATATCAATACATAGGTTTTAAGATTATTACTAGTCAGATATATTCTTGTGCGGTGAATCGGGCGTGTTGAGTCCAGTTCTCTGAGCAAGGAGTAGGTCTTGTCTATTACATATTGGGTTTATGGAACGGTATCTGAGCTAATTTGAAACTCTTGTTTTATGTATCACCCCACCTCACCTTTCCCGTTAAGCAGCCATAGTGTGTTTTCTGCATGTGTGACTCTGTTCTGTTTTGTAATTCAGTTCAAGTGTAACGGTTTTTACATTCCCTCTATAAGTGACACCTTATGAGAAGTGTCCTTTTCTGTGTGACTTATTTCACTTAGAATCGTCTTACCTAAATCCACTCATCATGCTGCTACTAGCCTTATGACATTGATTTCATGGCTGAGTGATATTCCATTGTACATAAGGACCACAACTTTTTTATCCATTTTTCGCTTTCCTGGGATATTTAAGGTGGAATGAAGTGGAGGTCCTTGTCAACAGAGCAGCCCTAAACTTTGGGGTGCTTGTGTCTTGCTGATTTTCAATTTTCCCACTTTATCCCCCCATGCGTGGAAGTGCCCTATGCTCTCTAAGCTGTGTTTTTTAGATGTTTCAGGACACACCGTACACTTCTCCAGAGTGGCTGTTGGCAATTTACATCCCGCCCATCAGTGTAGCAAGGCTCCCATTTCTCCATGGCCTGTCCTGCATTTCTGGTTTTGACACTTTTTTCAGCATGGCCCTTTTGACCGATGGGAAGCGAGACTTCTTTGTAGCGCTGATTTGCCTTTCCAGGTTGCTTGGTTGGCCAAAAAGGGCGTATGCGTTTTTTCCTGAATGTATTCAGGAAAAAACGCATACGCCCTTTTTGGCCAAGGGCATCATTGTCAACGTTTTGCCGCTTTTCATGTGCTTTAAAGGCGATTCGAATCTACCTCCTGAAATCTGTTTCCTGCAATTCTGCCTTGATTTCAAATCCTCTTCTTTGCCTTCCCTCAATATATTTGTGGACGAGAGTTATCATTTATAACTCTGCAGGTTTGTGAATTGCAGTGCCCTGAAGCTCCATTTTACAAGTCGGTTTTTTGGGAGCTGGCCGCAAAAGCGCAGGATGGCTTCAGGCCCTGTTCTGGTTCAGGGGGGCAGGCTGAGCCTGTGGTTAATTCTTCTTCCTGATGGGAAAATAGAGTGACCTGTGCCTCTCCCAACACCAAGAGCTAGTCTCTCATTGGTTCCCCGTCTTCCCGTTCATCCTCAGGACAAATTGCAACCTGTACGGAACAGGAGGTTAAAGGTGCTGATGCTCCAAGTAGGGAGATTGCTAGTAAAGTGGCTGGAATGGCGAACCCGAGCACAAGGAGATGAGAAATGAGGTGCGTTTTAGAAACCTTTCCCCATCACACGGTGTACCATCTTCTGGGTTTCTCATGCATGTTTTCGATGTAGGAAGATGCCCTTGAACCTGGAGATTTGGGACCCATGCGATGGGTAGCACGCAGTATTACTTTAAAGGGTCTGCGTTTGCTCACCCAACCTCACCAAACCTCTCAGCCCCAAGAGTGTCCACCCTTATGAGTCATCCAGCTGTGGGTCTAGATATGGTCAATCCAGGTTGCATCACAGCTCCTGAACGAATTGTGTAAGAATTTCTCTCTCTTTCCCTGTCTTTGTTTCATGTGTTTTTAAAAGTAATTTATTTTTATAATGGGGTGTAGCTGCTTTTCACGGCTGTGTTTATGCCGCTTTACACCCACTTGACACACTAACAGAGAGATATCAATACATAGGTTTTAAGATTATTACTAGTCAGATATATTCTTGTGCGGTGAATCGGGCGTGTTGAGTCCAGTTCTCTGAGCAAGGAGTAGGTCTTGTCTGTTACATATTGGGTTTATGGAACGGTATCTGAGCTAATTTGAAACTCTTGTTTTATGTATCACCCCACCTCACCTTTCCCGTTAAGCAGCCATAGTGTGTTTTCTGCATGTGTGACTCTGTTCTGTTTTGTAATTCAGTTCAAGTGTAACGGTTTTTACATTCCCTCTATAAGTGACACCTTATGAGAAGTGTCCTTTTCTGTGTGACTTATTTCACTTAGAATCGTCTTACCTAAATCCACTCATCATGCTGCTACTAGCCTTATGACATTGATTTCATGGCTGAGTGATATTCCATTGTACATAAGGACCACAACTTTTTTATCCATTTTTCGCTTTCCTGGGATATTTAAGGTGGAAGGAAGTGGAGGTCCTTGTCAACAGAGCAGCCCTAAACTTTGGGGTGCTTGTGTCTTGCTGATTTTCAATTTTCCCACTTTATCCCCCCATGCGTGGAAGTGCCCTATGCTCTCTAAGCTGTGTTTTTTAGATGTTTCAGGACACACCGTACACTTCTCCAGAGTGGCTGTTGGCAATTTACATCCCGCCCATCAGTGTAGCAAGGCTCCCATTTCTCCATGGCCTGTCCTGCATTTCTGGTTTTGACACTTTTTTCAGCATGGCCCTTTTGACCGATGGGAAGCGAGACTTCTTTGTAGCGCTGATTTGCCTTTCCAGGTTGCTTGGTTGGCCAAAAAGGGCGTATGCGTTTTTTCCTGAATGTATTCAGGAAAAAACGCATACGCCCTTTTTGGCCAAGGGCATCATTGTCAACGTTTTGCCGCTTTTCATGTGCTTTAAAGGCGATTCGAATCTACCTCCTGAAATCTGTTTCCTGCAATTCTGCCTTGATTTCAAATCCTCTTCTTTGCCTTCCCTCAGTATATTTGTGGACGAGAGTTATCATTTATAACTCTGCAGGTTTGTGAATTGCAGTGCCCTGAAGCTCCATTTTACAAGTCGGTTTTTTGGGAGCCGGCCGCAAAAGCGCAGGATGGCTTCAGGCCCTGTTCTGGTTCAGGGGGGCAGGCTGAGCCTGTGGTTAATTCTTCTTCCTGATGGGAAAATAGAGTGACCTGTGCCTCTCCCAACACCAAGAGCTAGTCTCTCATTGGTTCCCCGTCTTCCCGTTCATCCTCAGGACAAATTGCAACCTGTACGGAACAGGAGGTTAAAGGTGCTGATGCTCCAAGTAGGGAGATTGCTAGTAAAGTGGCTGGAATGGCGAACCCGAGCACAAGGAGATGAGAAATGAGGAGCGTTTTAGAAACCTTTCCCCATCACACGGTGTACCATCTTCTGGGTTTCTCATGCATGTTTTCGATGTAGGAAGATGCCCTTGAACCTGGAGATTTGGGACCCATGCGATGGGTAGCACGCAGTATTATTTTAAAGGGTCTGCGTTTGCTCACCCAACCTCACCAAACCTCTCAGCCCCAAGAGTGTCCACCCTTATGTCTCATCCAGCTGTGGGTCTAGATATGGTCAATCCAGGTTGCATCACAGCCCCTGAACGAATTGTGTAAGAATTTCTCTCTCTTTCCCTGTCTTTGTTTCATGGGTTTTTAAAAGTAATTTATTTTTATAATGGGGTTTAGCTGCTTTTCACGGCTGTGTTTAGGCCGCTTTACACCCACTTGACCCACTAACAGAGAGATATCAATACATAGGTTTTAAGATTATTACTAGTCAGATATAGTCTTGTGCGGTCAATCGGGCGTGTTGAGTCCAGTTCTCTGAGCAAGGAGTAGGTCTTGTCTATTACATATTGGGTTTATGGAACGGTATCTGAGCTAATTTGAAACTCTTGTTTTATGTATCACCCCACCTCACCTTTCCCGTTAAGCAGCCATAGTGTGTTTTCTGCATGTGTGACTCTGTTCTGTTTTGTAATTCAGTTCAAGTGTAACGGTTTTTACATTCCCTCTATAAGTGACACCTTATGAGAAGTGTCCTTTTCTGTGTGACTTATTTCACTTAGAATCGTCTTACCTAAATCCACTCATCATGCTGCTACTAGCCTTATGACATTGATTTCATGGCTGAGTGATATTCCATTGTACATAAGGACCACAACTTTTTTATCCATTTTTCGCTTTCCTGGGATATTTAAGGTGGAATGAAGTGGAGGTCCTTGTCAACAGAGCAGCCCTAAACTTTGGGGTGCTTGTGTCTTGCTGATTTTCAATTTTCCCACTTTATCCCCCCATGCGTGGAAGTGCCCTATGCTCTCTAAGCTGTGTTTTTTAGATGTTTCAGGACACACCGTACACTTCTCCAGAGTGGCTGTTGGCAATTTACATCCCGCCCATCAGTGTAGCAAGGCTCCCATTTCTCCATGGCCTGTCCTGCATTTCTGGTTTTGACACTTTTTTCAGCATGGCCCTTTTGACCGATGGGAAGCGAGACTTCTTTGTAGCGCTGATTTGCCTTTCCAGGTTGCTTGGTTGGCCAAAAAGGGCGTATGCGTTTTTTCCTGAATGTATTCAGGAAAAAACGCATACGCCCTTTTTGGCCAAGGGCATCATTGTCAACGTTTTGCCGCTTTTCATGTGCTTTAAAGGCGATTCGAATCTACCTCCTGAAATCTGTTTCCTGCAATTCTGCCTTGATTTCAAATCCTCTTCTTTGCCTTCCCTCAGTATATTTGTGGACGAGAGTTATCATTTATAACTCTGCAGGTTTGTGAATTGCAGTGCCCTGAAGCTCCATTTTACAAGTCGCTTTTTTGGGAGCCGGCCGCAAAAGCGCAGGATGGCTTCAGGCCCTGTTCTGGTTCAGGGGGGCAGGCTGAGCCTGTGGTTAATTCTTCTTCCTGATGGGAAAATAGAGTGACCTGTGCCTCTCCCAACACCAAGAGCTAGTCTCTCATTGGTTCCCCGTCTTCCCGTTCATCCTCAGGACAAATTGCAACCTGTACGGAACAGGATGTTAAAGGTGCTGATGCTCCAAGTAGGGAGATTGCTAGTAAAGTGGCTGGAATGGCGAACCCGAGCACAAGGAGATGAGAAATGAGGTGCGTTTTAGAAACCTTTCCCCATCACACGGTGTACCATCTTCTGGGTTTCTCATGCATGTTTTCGATGTAGGAAGATGCCCTTGAACCTGGAGATTTGGGACCCATGCGATGGGTAGCACGCAGTATTACTTTAAAGGGTCTGCGTTTGCTCACCCAACCTCACCAAACCTCTCAGCCCCAAGAGTGTCCACCCTTATGTCTCATCCAGCTGTGGGTCTAGATATGGTCAATCCAGGTTGCATCACAGCCCCTGAACGAATTGTGTAAGAATTTCTCTCTCTTTCCCTGTCTTTGTTTCATGGGTTTTTAAAAGTAATTTATTTTTATAATGGGGTTTAGCTGCTTTTCACGGCTGTGTTTATGCCGCTTTACACCCACTTGACACACTAACAGAGAGATATCAATACATAGGTTTTAAGATTATTACTAGTCAGATATATTCTTGTGCGGTCAATCGGGCGTGTTGAGTCCAGTTCTCTGAGCAAGGGGTAGGTCTTGTCTATTACATATTGGGTTTATGGAACGGTATCTGAGCTAATTTGAAACTCTTGTTTTATGTATCACCCCACCTCACCTTTCCCGTTAAGCAGCCATAGTGTGTTTTCTGCATGTGTGACTCTGTTCTGTTTTGTAATTCAGTTCAAGTGTAACGGTTTTTACATTCCCTCTATAAGTGACACCTTATGAGAAGTGTCCTTTTCTGTGTGACTTATTTCACTTAGAATCGTCTTACCTAAATCCACTCATCATGCTGCTACTAGCCTTATGACATTGATTTCATGGCTGAGTGATATTCCATTGTACATAAGGACCACAACTTTTTTATCCATTTTTCGCTTTCCTGGGATATTTAAGGTGGAATGAAGTGGAGGTCCTTGTCAACAGAGCAGCCCTAAACTTTGGGGTGCTTGTGTCTTGCTGATTTTCAATTTTCCCACTTTATCCCCCCATGCGTGGAAGTGCCCTATGCTCTCTAAGCTGTGTTTTTTAGATGTTTCAGGACACACCGTACACTTCTCCAGAGTGGCTGTTGGCAATTTACATCCCGCCCATCAGTGTAGCAAGGCTCCCATTTCTCCATGGCCTGTCCTGCATTTCTGGTTTTGACACTTTTTTCAGCATGGCCCTTTTGACCGATGGGAAGCGAGACTTCTTTGTAGCGCTCATTTGCCTTTCCAGGTTGCTTGGTTGGCCAAAAAGGGCGTATGCGTTTTTTCCTGAATGTATTCAGGAAAAAACGCATACGCCCTTTTTGGCCAAGGGCATCATTGTCAACGTTTTGCCGCTTTTCATGTGCTTTAAAGGCGATTCGAATCTACCTCCTGAAATCTGTTTCCTGCAATTCTGCCTTGATTTCAAATCCTCTTCTTTGCCTTCCCTCAGTATATTTGTGGACGAGAGTTATCATTTATAACTCTGCAGGTTTGTGAATTGCAGTGCCCTGAAGCTCCATTTTACAAGTCGCTTTTTTGGGAGCCGGCCGCAAAAGCGCAGGATGTCTTCAGGCCCTGTTCTGTTTCAGGGGGGCAGGCTGAGCCTGTGGTTAATTCTTCTTCCTGATGGGAAAATAGAGTGACCTGTGCCTCTCCCAACACCAAGAGCTAGTCTCTCATTGGTTCCCCGTCTTCCCGTTCATCCTCAGGACAAATTGCAACCTGTACGGAACAGGATGTTAAAGGTGCTGATGCTCCAAGTAGGGAGATTGCTAGTAAAGTGGCTGGAATGGCGAACCCGAGCACAAGGAGATGAGAAATGAGGTGCGTTTTAGAAACCTTTCCCCATCACACGGTGTACCATCTTCTGGGTTTCTCATGCATGTTTTCGATGTAGGAAGATGCCCTTGAACCTGGAGATTTGGGACCCATGCGATGGGTAGCACGCAGTATTACTTTAAAGGGTCTGCGTTTGCTCACCCAACCTCACCAAACCTCTCAGCCCCAAGAGTGTCCACCCTTATGTCTCATCCAGCTGTGGGTCTAGATATGGTCAATCCAGGTTGCATCACAGCCCCTGAACGAATTGTGTAAGAATTTCTCTCTCTTTCCCTGTCTTTGTTTCATGGGTTTTTAAAAGTAATTTATTTTTATAATGGGGTTTAGCTGCTTTTCACGGCTGTGTTTATGCCGCTTTACACCCACTTGACACACTAACAGAGAGATATCAATACATAGGTTTTAAGATTATTACTAGTCAGATATATTCTTGTGCGGTCAATCGGGCGTGTTGAGTCCAGTTCTCTGAGCAAGGAGTAGGTCTTGTCTATTACATATTGGGTTTATGGAACGGTATCTGAGCTAATTTGAAACTCTTGTTTTATGTATCACCCCACCTCACCTTTCCCGTTAAGCAGCCATAGTGTGTTTTCTGCATGTGTGACTCTGTTCTGTTTTGTAATTCAGTTCAAGTGTAACGGTTTTTACATTCCCTCTATAAGTGACACCTTATGAGAAGTGTCCTTTTCTGTGTGACTTATTTCACTTAGAATCGTCTTACCTAAATCCACTCATCATGCTGCTACTAGCCTTATGACATTGATTTCATGGCTGAGTGATATTCCATTGTACATAAGGACCACAACTTTTTTATCCATTTTTCGCTTTCCTGGGATATTTAAGGTGGAAGGAAGTGGAGGTCCTTGTCAACAGAGCAGCCCTAAACTTTGGGGTGCTTGTGTCTTGCTGATTTTCAATTTTCCCACTTTATCCCCCCATGCGTGGAAGTGCCCTATGCTCTCTAAGCTGTGTTTTTTAGATGTTTCAGGACACACCGTACACTTCTCCAGAGTGGCTGTTGGCAATTTACATCCCGCCCATCAGTGTAGCAAGGCTCCCATTTCTCCATGGCCTGTCCTGCATTTCTGGTTTTGACACTTTTTTCAGCATGGCCCTTTTGACCGATGGGAAGCGAGACTTCTTTGTAGCGCTGATTTGCCTTTCCAGGTTGCTTGGTTGGCCAAAAAGGGCGTATGCGTTTTTTCCTGAATGTATTCAGGAAAAAACGCATACGCCCTTTTTGGCCAAGGGCATCATTGTCAACGTTTTGCCGCTTTTCATGTGCTGTAAAGGCGATTCGAATCTACCTCCTGAAATCTGTTTCCTGCAATTCTGCCTTGATTTCAAATCCTCTTCTTTGCCTTCCCTCAATATATTTGTGGACGAGAGTTATCATTTATAACTCTGCAGGTTTGTGAATTGCAGTGCCCTGAAGCTCCATTTTACAAGTCGGTTTTTTGGGAGCTGGCCGCAAAAGGGCAGGATGGCTTCAGGCCCTGTTCTGGTTCAGGGGGGCAGGCTGAGCCTGTGGTTAATTCTTCTTCCTGATGGGAAAATAGAGTGACCTGTGCCTCTCCCAACACCAAGAGCTAGTCTCTCATTGGTTCCCCGTCTTCCCATTCATCCTCAGGACAAATTGCAACCTGTACGGAACAGGATGTTAAAGGTGCTGATGCTCCAAGTAGGGAGATTGCTAGTAAAGTGGCTGGAATGGCGAACCCGAGCACAAGGAGATGAGAAATGAGGTGCGTTTTAGAAACCTTTCCCCATCACACGGTGTACCATCTTCTGGGTTTCTCATGCATGTTTTCGATGTAGGAAGATGCCCTTGAACCTGGAGATTTGGGACCCATGCGATGGGTAGCACGCAGTATTACTTTAAAGGGTCTGCGTTTGCTCACCCAACCTCACCAAACCTCTCAGCCCCAAGAGTGTCCACCCTTATGTCTCATCCAGCTGTGGGTCTAGATATGGTCAATCCAGGTTGCATCACAGCCCCTGAACGAATTGTGTAAGAATTTCTCTCTCTTTCCCTGTCTTTGTTTCATGGGTTTTTAAAAGTAATTTATTTTTATAATGGGGTTTAGCTGCTTTTCACGGCTGTGTTTAGGCCGCTTTACACCCACTTGACCCACTAACAGAGAGATATCAATACATAGGTTTTAAGATTATTACTAGTCAGATATATTCTTGTGCGGTGAATCGGGCGTGTTGAGTCCAGTTCTCTGAGCAAGGAGTAGGTCTTGTCTGTTACATATTGGGTTTATGGAACGGTATCTGAGCTAATTTGAAACTCTTGTTTTATGTATCACCCCACCTCACCTTTCCCGTTAAGCAGCCATAGTGTGTCTTCTGCATGTGTGACTCTGTTCTGTTTTGTAATTCAGTTCAAGTGTAACGGTTTTTACATTCCCTCTATAAGTGACACCTTATGAGAAGTGTCCTTTTCTGTGTGACTTATTTCACTTAGAATCGTCTTACCTAAATCCACTCATCATGCTGCTACTAGCCTTATGACATTGATTTCATGGCTGAGTGATATTCCATTGTACATAAGGACCACAACTTTTTTATCCATTTTTCGCTTTCCTGGGATATTTAAGGTGGAAGGAAGTGGAGGTCCTTGTCAACAGAGCAGCCCTAAACTTTGGGGTGCTTGTGTCTTGCTGATTTTCAATTTTCCCACTTTATCCCCCCATGCGTGGAAGTGCCCTATGCTCTCTAAGCTGTGTTTTTTAGATGTTTCAGGACACACCGTACACTTCTCCAGAGTGGCTGTTGGCAATTTACATCCCGCCCATCAGTGTAGCAAGGCTCCCATTTCTCCATGGCCTGTCCTGCATTTCTGGTTTTGACACTTTTTTCAGCATGGCCCTTTTGACCGATGGGAAGCGAGACTTCTTTGTAGCGCTGATTTGCCTTTCCAGGTTGCTTGGTTGGCCAAAAAGGGCGTATGCGTTTTTTCCTGAATGTATTCAGGAAAAAACGCATACGCCCTTTTTGGCCAAGGGCATCATTGTCAACGTTTTGCCGCTTTTCATGTGCTTTAAAGGCGATTCGAATCTACCTCCTGAAATCTGTTTCCTGCAATTCTGCCTTGATTTCAAATCCTCTTCTTTGCCTTCCCTCAATATATTTGTGGACGAGAGTTATCATTTATAACTCTGCAGGTTTGTGAATTGCAGTGCCCTGAAGCTCCATTTTACAAGTCGGTTTTTTGGGAGCCGGCCGCAAAAGCGCAGGATGGCTTCAGGCCCTGTTCTGGTTCAGGGGGGCAGGCTGAGCCTGTGGTTAATTCTTCTTCCTGATGGGAAAATAGAGTGACCTGTGCCTCTCCCAACACCAAGAGCTAGTCTCTCATTGGTTCCCCGTCTTCCCGTTCATCCTCAGGACAAATTGCAACCTGTACGGAACAGGAGGTTAAAGGTGCTGATGCTCCAAGTAGGGAGATTGCTAGTAAAGTGGCTGGAATGGCGAACCCGAGCACAAGGAGATGAGAAATGAGGTGCGTTTTAGAAACCTTTCCCCATCACACGGTGTACCATCTTCTGGGTTTCTCATGCATGTTTTCGATGTAGGAAGATGCCCTTGAACCTGGAGATTTGGGACCCATGCGATGGGTAGCACGCAGTATTACTTTAAAGGGTCTGCGTTTGCTCACCCAACCTCACCAAACCTCTCAGCCCCAAGAGTGTCCACCCTTATGTCTCATCCAGCTGTGGGTCTAGATATGGTCAATCCAGGTTGCATCACAGCCCCTGAACGAATTGTGTAAGAATTTCTCTCTCTTTCCCTGTCTTTGTTTCATGGGTTTTTAAAAGTAATTTATTTTTATAATGGGGTTTAGCTGCTTTTCACGGCTGTGTTTAGGCCGCTTTACACCCACTTGACCCACTAACAGAGAGATATCAATACATAGGTTTTAAGATTATTACTAGTCAGATATATTCTTGTGCGGTGAATCGGGCGTGTTGAGTCCAGTTCTCTGAGCAAGGAGTAGGTCTTGTCTGTTACATATTGGGTTTATGGAACGGTATCTGAGCTAATTTGAAACTCTTGTTTTATGTATCACCCCACCTCACCTTTCCCGTTAAGCAGCCATAGTGTGTCTTCTGCATGTGTGACTCTGTTCTGTTTTGTAATTCAGTTCAAGTGTAACGGTTTTTACATTCCCTCTATAAGTGACACCTTATGAGAAGTGTCCTTTTCTGTGTGACTTATTTCACTTAGAATCGTCTTACCTAAATCCACTCATCATGCTGCTACTAGCCTTATGACATTGATTTCATGGCTGAGTGATATTCCATTGTACATAAGGACCACAACTTTTTTATCCATTTTTCGCTTTCCTGGGATATTTAAGGTGGAAGGAAGTGGAGGTCCTTGTCAACAGAGCAGCCCTAAACTTTGGGGTGCTTGTGTCTTGCTGATTTTCAATTTTCCCACTTTATCCCCCCATGCGTGGAAGTGCCCTATGCTCTCTAAGCTGTGTTTTTTAGATGTTTCAGGACACACCGTACACTTCTCCAGAGTGGCTGTTGGCAATTTACATCCCGCCCATCAGTGTAGCAAGGCTCCCATTTCTCCATGGCCTGTCCTGCATTTCTGGTTTTGACACTTTTTTCAGCATGGCCCTTTTGACCGATGGGAAGCGAGACTTCTTTGTAGCGCTGATTTGCCTTTCCAGGTTGCTTGGTTGGCCAAAAAGGGCGTATGCGTTTTTTCCTGAATGTATTCAGGAAAAAACGCATACGCCCTTTTTGGCCAAGGGCATCATTGTCAACGTTTTGCCGCTTTTCATGTGCTTTAAAGGCGATTCGAATCTACCTCCTGAAATCTGTTTCCTGCAATTCTGCCTTGATTTCAAATCCTCTTCTTTGCCTTCCCTCAATATATTTGTGGACGAGAGTTATCATTTATAACTCTGCAGGTTTGTGAATTGCAGTGCCCTGAAGCTCCATTTTACAAGTCGGTTTTTTGGGAGCCGGCCGCAAAAGCGCAGGATGGCTTCAGGCCCTGTTCTGGTTCAGGGGGGCAGGCTGAGCCTGTCGTTAATTCTTCTTCCTGATGGGAAAATAGAGTGACCTGTGCCTGTCCCAACACCAAGAGCTAGTCTCTCATTGGTTCCCCGTCTTCCCGTTCATCCTCAGGACAAATTGCAACCTGTACGGAACAGGAGGTTAAAGGTGCTGATGCTCCAAGTAGGGAGATTGCTAGTAAAGTGGCTGGAATGGCGAACCCGAGCACAAGGAGATGAGAAATGAGGTGCGTTTTAGAAACCTTTCCCCATCACACGGTGTACCATCTTCTGGGTTTCTCATGCATGTTTTCGATGTAGGAAGATGCCCTTGAACCTGGAGATTTGGGACCCATGCGATGGGTAGCACGCAGTATTATTTTAAAGGGTCTGCGTTTGCTCACCCAACCTCACCAAACCTCTCAGCCCCAACAGTGTCCACCCTTATGTCTCATCCAGCTGTGGGTCTAGATATGGTCAATCCAGGTTGCATCACAGCCCCTGAACGAATTGTGTAAGAATTTCTCTCTCTTTCCCTGTCTTTGTTTCATGGGTTTTTAAAAGTAATTTATTTTTATAATGGGGTTTAGCTGCTTTTCACGGCTGTGTTTAGGCCGCTTTACACCCACTTGACCCACTAACAGAGAGATATCAATACATAGGTTTTAAGATTATTACTAGTCAGATATATTCTTGTGCGGTGAATCGGGCGTGTTGAGTCCAGTTCTCTGAGCAAGGAGTAGGTCTTGTCTATTCCATATTGGGTTTATGGAACGGTATCTGAGCTAATTTGAAACTCTTGTTTTATGTATCACCCCACCTCACCTTTCCCGTTAAGCAGCCATAGTGTGTCTTCTGCATGTGTGACTCTGTTCTGTTTTGTAATTCAGTTCAAGTGTAACGGTTTTTACATTCCCTCTATAAGTGACACCTTATGAGAAGTGTCCTTTTCTGTGTGACTTATTTCACTTAGAATCGTCTTACCTTAATCCACTCATCATGCTGCTACTAGCCTTATGACATTGATTTCATGGCTGAGTGATATTCCATTGTACATAAGGACCACAACTTTTTTATCCATTTTTCGCTTTCCTGGGATATTTAAGGTGGAAGGAAGTGGAGGTCCTTGTCAACAGAGCAGCCCTAAACTTTGGGGTGCTTGTGTCTTGCTGATTTTCAATTTTCCCACTTTATCCCCCCATGCGTGGAAGTGCCCTATGCTCTCTAAGCTGTGTTTTTTAGATGTTTCAGGACACACCGTACACTTCTCCAGAGTGGCTGTTGGCAATTTACATCCCGCCCATCAGTGTAGCAAGGCTCCCATTTCTCCATGGCCTGTCCTGCATTTCTGGTTTTGACACTTTTTTCAGCATGGCCCTTTTGACCGATGGGAAGCGAGACTTCTTTGTAGCGCTGATTTGCCTTTCCAGGTTGCTTGGTTGGCCAAAAAGGGCGTATGCGTTTTTTCCTGAATGTATTCAGGAAAAAACGCATACGCCCTTTTTGGCCAAGGGCATCATTGTCAACGTTTTGCCGCTTTTCATGTGCTTTAAAGGCGATTCGAATCTACCTCCTGAAATCTGTTTCCTGCAATTCTGCCTTGATTTCAAATCCTCTTCTTTGCCTTCCCTCAATATATTTGTGGACGAGAGTTATCATTTATAACTCTGCAGGTTTGTGAATTGCAGTGCCCTGAAGCTCCATTTTACAAGTCGGTTTTTTGGGAGCTGGCCGCAAAAGCGCAGGATGGCTTCAGGCCCTGTTCTGGTTCAGGGGGGCAGGCTGAGCCTGTGGTTAATTCTTCTTCCTGATGGGAAAATAGAGTGACCTGTGCCTGTCCCAACACCAAGAGCTAGTCTCTCATTGGTTCCCCGTCTTCCCGTTCATCCTCAGGACAAATTGCAACCTGTACGGAACAGGAGGTTAAAGGTGCTGATGCTCCAAGTAGGGAGATTGCTAGTAAAGTGGCTGGAATGGCGAACCCGAGCACAAGGAGATGAGAAATGAGGTGCGTTTTAGAAACCTTTCCCCATCACACGGTGTACCATCTTCTGGGTTTCTCATGCATGTTTTCGATGTAGGAAGATGCCCTTGAACCTGGAGATTTGGGACCCATGCGATGGGTAGCACGCAGTATTACTTTAAATGGTCTGCGTTTGCTCACCCAACCTCACCAAACCTCTCAGCCCCAAGAGTGTCCACCCTTATGAGTCATCCAGCTGTGGGTCTAGATATGGTCAATCCAGGTTGCATCACAGCTCCTGAACGAATTGTGTAAGAATTTCTCTCTCTTTCCCTGTCTTTGTTTCATGGGTTTTTAAAAGTAATTTATTTTTATAATGGGGTGTAGCTGCTTTTCACGGCTGTGTTTATGCCGCTTTACACCCACTTGACACACTAACAGAGAGATATCAATACATAGGTTTTAAGATTATTACTAGTCAGATATATTCTTGTGCGGTGAATCGGGCGTGTTGAGTCCAGTTCTCTGAGCAAGGAGTAGGTCTTGTCTGTTACATATTGGGTTTATGGAACGGTATCTGAGCTAATTTGAAACTCTTGTTTTATGTATCACCCCACCTCACCTTTCCCGTTAAGCAGCCATAGTGTGTTTTCTGCATGTGTGACTCTGTTCTGTTTTGTAATTCAGTTCAAGTGTAACGGTTTTTACATTCCCTCTATAAGTGACACCTTATGAGAAGTGTCCTTTTCTGTGTGACTTATTTCACTTAGAATCGTCTTACCTAAATCCACTCATCATGTGTTACTAGCCTTATGACATTGATTTCATGGCTGAGTGATATTCCATTGTACATAAGGACCACAACTTTTTTATCCATTTTTCGCTTTCCTGGGATATTTAAGGTGGAAGGAAGTGGAGGTCCTTGTCAACAGAGCAGCCCTAAACTTTGGGGTGCTTGTGTCTTGCTGATTTTCAATTTTCCCACTTTATCCCCCCATGCGTGGAAGTGCCCTATGCTCTCTAAGCTGTGTTTTTTAGATGTTTCAGGACACACCGTACACTTCTCCAGAGTGGCTGTTGGCAATTTACATCCCGCCCATCAGTGTAGCAAGGCTCCCATTTCTCCATGGCCTGTCCTGCATTTCTGGTTTTGACACTTTTTTCAGCATGGCCCTTTTGACCGATGGGAAGCGAGACTTCTTTGTAGCGCTGATTTGCCTTTCCAGGTTGCTTGGTTGGCCAAAAAGGGCGTATGCGTTTTTTCCTGAATATATTCAGGAAGAAACGCATATGCCCTTTTTGGCCAAGGGCATCATTGTCAACGTTTTGCCGCTTTTCATGTGCTTTAAAGGCGATACGAATCTACCTCCTGAAATCTGTTTCCTGCAATTCTGCCTTGATTTCAAATCCTCTTCTTTGCCTTCCCTCAATATATTTGTGGACGAGAGTTATCATTTATAACTCTGCAGGTTTGTGAATTGCAGTGCCCTGAAGCTCCATTTTACAAGTCGGTTTTTTGGGAGCCGGCCGCAAAAGCGCAGGATGGCTTCAGGCCCTGTTCTGGTTCAGGGGGGCAGGCTGAGCCTGTGGTTAATTCTTCTTCCTGATGGGAAAATAGAGTGACCTGTGCCTCTCCCAACACCAAGAGCTAGTCTCTCATTGGTTCCCCGTCTTCCCGTTCATCCTCAGGACAAATTGCAACCTGTACGGAACAGGAGGTTAAAGGTGCTGATGCTCCAAGTAGGGAGATTGCTAGTAAAGTGGCTGGAATGGCGAACCCGAGCACAAGGAGATGAGAAATTAGGTGCGTTTTAGAAACCTTTCCCCATCACACGGTGTACCATCTTCTGGGTTTCTCATGCATGTTTTCGATGTAGGAAGATGCCCTTGAACCTGGAGATTTGGGACCCATGCGATGGGTAGCACGCAGTATTACTTTAAATGGTCTGCGTTTGCTCACCCAACCTCACCAAACCTCTCAGCCCCAAGAGTGTCCACCCTTATGTCTCATCCAGCTGTGGGTCTAGATATGGTCAATCCAGGTTGCATCACAGCTCCTGAACGAATTGTGTAAGAATTTCTCTCTCTTTCCCTGTCTTTGTTTCATGGGTTTTTAAAAGTAATTTATTTTTATAATGGGGTGTAGCTGCTTTTCACGGCTGTGTTTAGGCCGCTTTACACCCACTTGACACACTAACAGAGAGATATCAATACATAGGTTTTAAGATTATTACTAGTCAGATATATTCTTGTGCGGTGAATCGGGCGTGTTGAGTCCAGTTCTCTGAGCAAGGAGTAGGTCTTGTCTGTTACATATTGGGTTTATGGAACGGTATCTGAGCTAATTTGAAACTCTTGTTTTATGTATCACCCCACCTCACCTTTCCCGTTAAGCAGCCATAGTGTGTTTTCTGCATGTGTGACTCTGTTCTGTTTTGTAATTCAGTTCAAGTGTAACGGTTTTTACATTCCCTCTATAAGTGACACCTTATGAGAAGTGTCCTTTTCTGTGTGACTTATTTCACTTAGAATCGTCTTACCTAAATCCACTCATCATGCTGCTACTAGCCTTATGACATTGATTTCATGGCTGAGTGATATTCCATTGTACATAAGGACCACAACTTTTTTATCCATTTTTCGCTTTCCTGGGATATTTAAGGTGGAAGGAAGTGGAGGTCCTTGTCAACAGAGCAGCCCTAAACTTTGGGGTGCTTGTGTCTTGCTGATTTTCAATTTTCCCACTTTATCCCCCCATGCGTGGAAGTGCCCTATGCTCTCTAAGCTGTGTTTTTTAGATGTTTCAGGACACACCGTACACTTCTCCAGAGTGGCTGTTGGCAATTTACATCCCGCCCATCAGTGTAGCAAGGCTCCCATTTCTCCATGGCCTGTCCTGCATTTCTGGTTTTGACACTTTTTTCAGCATGGCCCTTTTGACCGATGGGAAGCGAGACTTCTTTGTAGCGCTGATTTGCCTTTCCAGGTTGCTTGGTTGGCCAAAAAGGGCGTATGCGTTTTTTCCTGAATATATTCAGGAAAAAACGCATACGCCCTTTTTGGCCAAGGGCATCATTGTCAACGTTTTGCCGCTTTTCATGTGCTTTAAAGGCGATTCGAATCTACCTCCTGAAATCTGTTTCCTGCAATTCTGCCTTGATTTCAAATCCTCTTCTTTGCCTTCCCTCAATATATTTGTGGACGAGAGTTATCATTTATAACTCTGCAGGTTTGTGAATTGCAGTGCCCTGAAGCTCCATTTTACAAGTCGGTTTTTTGGGAGCCGGCCGCAAAAGCGCAGGATGGCTTCAGGCCCTGTTCTGGTTCAGGGGGGCAGGCTGAGCCTGTGGTTAATTCTTCTTCCTGATGGGAAAATAGAGTGACCTGTGCCTCTCCCAACACCAAGAGCTAGTCTCTCATTGGTTCCCCGTCTTCCCGTTCATCCTCAGGACAAATTGCAACCTGTACGGAACAGGAGGTTAAAGGTGCTGATGCTCCAAGTAGGGAGATTGCTAGTAAAGTGGCTGGAATGGCGAACCCGAGCACAAGGAGATGAGAAATGAGGTGCGTTTTAGAAACCTTTCCCCATCACACGGTGTACCATCTTCTGGGTTTCTCATGCATGTTTTCGATGTAGGAAGATGCCCTTGAACCTGGAGATTTGGGACCCATGCGATGGGTAGCACGCAGTATTATTTTAAAGGGTCTGCGTTTGCTCACCCAACCTCACCAAACCTCTCAGCCCCAAGAGTGTCCACCCTTATGTCTCATCCAGCTGTGGGTCTAGATATGGTCAATCCAGGTTGCATCACAGCCCCTGAACGAATTGTGTAAGAATTTCTCTCTCTTTCCCTGTCTTTGTTTCATGGGTTTTTAAAAGTAATTTATTTTTATAATGGGGTTTAGCTGCTTTTCACGGCTGTGTTTAGGCCGCTTTACACCCACTTGACCCACTAACAGAGAGATATCAATACATAGGTTTTAAGATTATTACTAGTCAGATATATTCTTGTGCGGTGAATCGGGCGTGTTGAGTCCAGTTCTCTGAGCAAGGAGTAGGTCTTGTCTGTTACATATTGGGTTTATGGAACGGTATCTGAGCTAATTTGAAACTCTTGTTTTATGTATCACCCCACCTCACCTTTCCCGTTAAGCAGCCATAGTGTGTTTTCTGCATGTGTGACTCTGTTCTGTTTTGTAATTCAGTTCAAGTGTAACGGTTTTTACATTCCCTCTATAAGTGACACCTTATGAGAAGTGTCCTTTTCTGTGTGACTTATTTCACTTAGAATCGTCTTACCTAAATCCACTCATCATGCTGCTACTAGCCTTATGACATTGATTTCATGGCTGAGTGATATTCCATTGTACATAAGGACCACAACTTTTTTATCCATTTTTCGCTTTCCTGGGATATTTAAGGTGGAAGGAAGTGGAGGTCCTTGTCAACAGAGCAGCCCTAAACTTTGGGGTGCTTGTGTCTTGCTGATTTTCAATTTTCCCACTTTATCCCCCCATGCGTGGAAGTGCCCTATGCTCTCTAAGCTGTGTTTTTTAGATGTTTCAGGACACACCGTACACTTCTCCAGAGTGGCTGTTGGCAATTTACATCCCGCCCATCAGTGTAGCAAGGCTCCCATTTCTCCATGGCCTGTCCTGCATTTCTGGTTTTGACACTTTTTTCAGCATGGCCCTTTTGACCGATGGGAAGCGAGACTTCTTTGTAGCGCTGATTTGCCTTTCCAGGTTGCTTGGTTGGCCAAAAAGGGCGTATGCGTTTTTTCCTGAATGTATTCAGGAAAAAACGCATACGCCCTTTTTGGCCAAGGGCATCATTGTCAACGTTTTGCCGCTTTTCATGTGCTTTAAAGGCGATTCGAATCTACCTCCTGAAATCTGTTTCCTGCAATTCTGCCTTGATTTCAAATCCTCTTCTTTGCCTTCCCTCAATATATTTGTGGACGAGAGTTATCATTTATAACTCTGCAGGTTTGTGAATTGCAGTGCCCTGAAGCTCCATTTTACAAGTCGGTTTTTTGGGAGCTGGCCGCAAAAGCGCAGGATGGCTTCAGGCCCTGTTCTGGTTCAGGGGGGCAGGCTGAGCCTGTGGTTAATTCTTCTTCCTGATGGGAAAATAGAGTGACCTGTGCCTCTCCCAACACCAAGAGCTAGTCTCTCATTGGTTCCCCGTCTTCCCGTTCATCCTCAGGACAAATTGCAACCTGTACGGAACAGGAGGTTAAAGGTGCTGATGCTCCAAGTAGGGAGATTGCTAGTAAAGTGGCTGGAATGGCGAACCCGAGCACAAGGAGATGAGAAATGAGGTGCGTTTTAGAAACCTTTCCCCATCACACGGTGTACCATCTTCTGGGTTTCTCATGCATGTTTTCGATGTAGGAAGATGCCCTTGAACCTGGAGATTTGGGACCCATGCGATGGGTAGCACGCAGTATTACTTTAAATGGTCTGCGTTTGCTAACCCAACCTCACCAAACCTCTCAGCCCCAAGAGTGTCCACCCTTATGAGTCATCCAGCTGTGGGTCTAGATATGGTCAATCCAGGTTGCATCACAGCTCCTGAACGAATTGTGTAAGAATTTCTCTCTCTTTCCCTGTCTTTGTTTCATGGGTTTTTAAAAGTAATTTATTTTTATAATGGGGTGTAGCTGCTTTTCACGGCTGTGTTTAGGCCGCTTTACACCCACTTGACACACTAACAGAGAGATATCAATACATAGGTTTTAAGATTATTACTAGTCAGATATATTCTTGTGCGGTGAATCGGGCGTGTTGAGTCCAGTTCTCTGAGCAAGGAGTAGGTCTTGTCTGTTACATATTGGGTTTATGGAACGGTATCTGAGCTAATTTGAAACTCTTGTTTTATGTATCACCCCACCTCACCTTTCCCGTTAAGCAGCCATAGTGTGTTTTCTGCATGTGTGACTCTGTTCTGTTTTGTAATTCAGTTCAAGTGTAACGGTTTTTACATTCCCTCTATAAGTGACACCTTATGAGAAGTGTCCTTTTCTGTGTGACTTATTTCACTTAGAATCGTCTTACCTAAATCCACTCATCATGCTGCTACTAGCCTTATGACATTGATTTCATGGCTGAGTGATATTCCATTGTACATAAGGACCACAACTTTTTTATCCATTTTTCGCTTTCCTGGGATATTTAAGGTGGAAGGAAGTGGAGGTCCTTGTCAACAGAGCAGCCCTAAACTTTGGGGTGCTTGTGTCTTGCTGATTTTCAATTTTCCCACTTTATCCCCCCATGCGTGGAAGTGCCCTATGCTCTCTAAGCTGTGTTTTTTAGATGTTTCAGGACACACCGTACACTTCTCCAGAGTGGCTGTTGGCAATTTACATCCCGCCCATCAGTGTAGCAAGGCTCCCATTTCTCCATGGCCTGTCCTGCATTTCTGGTTTTGACACTTTTTTCAGCATGGCCCTTTTGACCGATGGGAAGCGAGACTTCTTTGTAGCGCTGATTTGCCTTTCCAGGTTGCTTGGTTGGCCAAAAAGGGCGTATGCGTTTTTTCCTGAATATATTCAGGAAAAAACGCATACGCCCTTTTTGGCCAAGGGCATCATTGTCAACGTTTTGCCGCTTTTCATGTGCTTTAAAGGCGATTCGAATCTACCTCCTGAAATCTGTTTCCTGCAATTCTGCCTTGATTTCAAATCCTCTTCTTTGCCTTCCCTCAATATATTTGTGGACGAGAGTTATCATTTATAACTCTGCAGGTTTGTGAATTGCAGTGCCCTGAAGCTCCATTTTACAAGTCGGTTTTTTGGGAGCCGGCCGCAAAAGCGCAGGATGGCTTCAGGCCCTGTTCTGGTTCAGGGGGGCAGGCTGAGCCTGTGGTTAATTCTTCTTCCTGATGGGAAAATAGAGTGACCTGTGCCTCTCCCAACACCAAGAGCTAGTCTCTCATTGGTTCCCCGTCTTCCCGTTCATCCTCAGGACAAATTGCAACCTGTACGGAACAGGAGGTTAAAGGTGCTGATGCTCCAAGTAGGGAGATTGCTAGTAAAGTGGCTGGAATGGCGAACCCGAGCACAAGGAGATGAGAAATGAGGTGCGTTTTAGAAACCTTTCCCCATCACACGGTGTACCATCTTCTGGGTTTCTCATGCATGTTTTCGATGTAGGAAGATGCCCTTGAACCTGGAGATTTGGGACCCATGCGATGGGTAGCACGCAGTATTATTTTAAAGGGTCTGCGTTTGCTCACCCAACCTCACCAAACCTCTCAGCCCCAAGAGTGTCCACCCTTATGTCTCATCCAGCTGTGGGTCTAGATATGGTCAATCCAGGTTGCATCACAGCCCCTGAACGAATTGTGTAAGAATTTCTCTCTCTTTCCCTGTCTTTGTTTCATGGGTTTTTAAAAGTAATTTATTTTTATAATGGGGTTTAGCTGCTTTTCACGGCTGTGTTTAGGCCGCTTTACACCCACTTGACCCACTAACAGAGAGATATCAATACATAGGTTTTAAGATTATTACTAGTCAGATATATTCTTGTGCGGTGAATCGGGCGTGTTGAGTCCAGTTCTCTGAGCAAGGAGTAGGTCTTGTCTGTTACATATTGGGTTTATGGAACGGTATCTGAGCTAATTTGAAACTCTTGTTTTATGTATCACCCCACCTCACCTTTCCCGTTAAGCAGCCATAGTGTGTTTTCTGCATGTGTGACTCTGTTCTGTTTTGTAATTCAGTTCAAGTGTAACGGTTTTTACATTCCCTCTATAAGTGACACCTTATGAGAAGTGTCCTTTTCTGTGTGACTTATTTCACTTAGAATCGTCTTACCTAAATCCACTCATCATGCTGCTACTAGCCTTATGACATTGATTTCATGGCTGAGTGATATTCCATTGTACATAAGGACCACAACTTTTTTATCCATTTTTCGCTTTCCTGGGATATTTAAGGTGGAAGGAAGTGGAGGTCCTTGTCAACAGAGCAGCCCTAAACTTTGGGGTGCTTGTGTCTTGCTGATTTTCAATTTTCCCACTTTATCCCCCCATGCGTGGAAGTGCCCTATGCTCTCTAAGCTGTGTTTTTTAGATGTTTCAGGACACACCGTACACTTCTCCAGAGTGGCTGTTGGCAATTTACATCCCGCCCATCAGTGTAGCAAGGCTCCCATTTCTCCATGGCCTGTCCTGCATTTCTGGTTTTGACACTTTTTTCAGCATGGCCCTTTTGACCGATGGGAAGCGAGACTTCTTTGTAGCGCTGATTTGCCTTTCCAGGTTGCTTGGTTGGCCAAAAAGGGCGTATGCGTTTTTTCCTGAATATATTCAGGAAAAAACGCATACGCCCTTTTTGGCCAAGGGCATCATTGTCAACGTTTTGCCGCTTTTCATGTGCTTTAAAGGCGATTCGAATCTACCTCCTGAAATCTGTTTCCTGCAATTCTGCCTTGATTTCAAATCCTCTTCTTTGCCTTCCCTCAATATATTTGTGGACGAGAGTTATCATTTATAACTCTGCAGGTTTGTGAATTGCAGTGCCCTGAAGCTCCATTTTACAAGTCGGTTTTTTGGGAGCCGGCCGCAAAAGCGCAGGATGGCTTCAGGCCCTGTTCTGGTTCAGGGGGGCAGGCTGAGCCTGTGGTTAATTCTTCTTCCTGATGGGAAAATAGAGTGACCTGTGCCTCTCCCAACACCAAGAGCTAGTCTCTCATTGGTTCCCCGTCTTCCCGTTCATCCTCAGGACAAATTGCAACCTGTACGGAACAGGAGGTTAAAGGTGCTGATGCTCCAAGTAGGGAGATTGCTAGTAAAGTGGCTGGAATGGCGAACCCGAGCACAAGGAGATGAGAAATGAGGTGCGTTTTAGAAACCTTTCCCCATCACACGGTGTACCATCTTCTGGGTTTCTCATGCATGTTTTCGATGTAGGAAGATGCCCTTGAACCTGGAGATTTGGGACCCATGCGATGGGTAGCACGCAGTATTATTTTAAAGGGTCTGCGTTTGCTCACCCAACCTCACCAAACCTCTCAGCCCCAAGAGTGTCCACCCTTATGTCTCATCCAGCTGTGGGTCTAGATATGGTCAATCCAGGTTGCATCACAGCCCCTGAACGAATTGTGTAAGAATTTCTCTCTCTTTCCCTGTCTTTGTTTCATGGGTTTTTAAAAGTAATTTATTTTTATAATGGGGTTTAGCTGCTTTTCACGGCTGTGTTTAGGCCGCTTTACACCCACTTGACCCACTAACAGAGAGATATCAATACATAGGTTTTAAGATTATTACTAGTCAGATATATTCTTGTGCGGTGAATCGGGCGTGTTGAGTCCAGTTCTCTGAGCAAGGAGTAGGTCTTGTCTGTTACATATTGGGTTTATGGAACGGTATCTGAGCTAATTTGAAACTCTTGTTTTATGTATCACCCCACCTCACCTTTCCCGTTAAGCAGCCATAGTGTGTTTTCTGCATGTGTGACTCTGTTCTGTTTTGTAATTCAGTTCAAGTGTAACGGTTTTTACATTCCCTCTATAAGTGACACCTTATGAGAAGTGTCCTTTTCTGTGTGACTTATTTCACTTAGAATCGTCTTACCTAAATCCACTCATCATGCTGCTACTAGCCTTATGACATTGATTTCATGGCTGAGTGATATTCCATTGTACATAAGGACCACAACTTTTTTATCCATTTTTCGCTTTCCTGGGATATTTAAGGTGGAAGGAAGTGGAGGTCCTTGTCAACAGAGCAGCCCTAAACTTTGGGGTGCTTGTGTCTTGCTGATTTTCAATTTTCCCACTTTATCCCCCCATGCGTGGAAGTGCCCTATGCTCTCTAAGCTGTGTTTTTTAGATGTTTCAGGACACACCGTACACTTCTCCAGAGTGGCTGTTGGCAATTTACATCCCGCCCATCAGTGTAGCAAGGCTCCCATTTCTCCATGGCCTGTCCTGCATTTCTGGTTTTGACACTTTTTTCAGCATGGCCCTTTTGACCGATGGGAAGCGAGACTTCTTTGTAGCGCTGATTTGCCTTTCCAGGTTGCTTGGTTGGCCAAAAAGGGCGTATGCGTTTTTTCCTGAATGTATTCAGGAAAAAACGCATACGCCCTTTTTGGCCAAGGGCATCATTGTCAACGTTTTGCCGCTTTTCATGTGCTTTAAAGGCGATTCGAATCTACCTCCTGAAATCTGTTTCCTGCAATTCTGCCTTGATTTCAAATCCTCTTCTTTGCCTTCCCTCAATATATTTGTGGACGAGAGTTATCATTTATAACTCTGCAGGTTTGTGAATTGCAGTGCCCTGAAGCTCCATTTTACAAGTCGGTTTTTTGGGAGCCGGCCGCAAAAGCGCAGGATGGCTTCAGGCCCTGTTCTGGTTCAGGGGGGCAGGCTGAGCCTGTGGTTAATTCTTCTTCCTGATGGGAAAATAGAGTGACCTGTGCCTCTCCCAACACCAAGAGCTAGTCTCTCATTGGTTCCCCGTCTTCCCGTTCATCCTCAGGACAAATTGCAACCTGTACGGAACAGGAGGTTAAAGGTGCTGATGCTCCAAGTAGGGAGATTGCTAGTAAAGTGGCTGGAATGGCGAACCCGAGCACAAGGAGATGAGAAATGAGGTGCGTTTTAGAAACCTTTCCCCATCACACGGTGTACCATCTTCTGGGTTTCTCATGCATGTTTTCGATGTAGGAAGATGCCCTTGAACCTGGAGATTTGGGACCCATGCGATGGGTAGCACGCAGTATTACTTTAAATGGTCTGCGTTTGCTCACCCAACCTCACCAAACCTCTCAGCCCCAAGAGTGTCCACCCTTATGTCTCATCCAGCTGTGGGTCTAGATATGGTCAATCCAGGTTGCATCACAGCTCCTGAACGAATTGTGTAAGAATTTCTCTCTCTTTCCCTGTCTTTGTTTCATGGGTTTTTAAAAGTAATTTATTTTTATAATGGGGTGTAGCTGCTTTTCACGGCTGTGTTTAGGCCGCTTTACACCCACTTGACACACTAACAGAGAGATATCAATACATAGGTTTTAAGATTATTACTAGTCAGATATATTCTTGTGCGGTGAATCGGGCGTGTTGAGTCCAGTTCTCTGAGCAAGGAGTAGGTCTTGTCTGTTACATATTGGGTTTATGGAACGGTATCTGAGCTAATTTGAAACTCTTGTTTTATGTATCACCCCACCTCACCTTTCCCGTTAAGCAGCCATAGTGTGTTTTCTGCATGTGTGACTCTGTTCTGTTTTGTAATTCAGTTCAAGTGTAACGGTTTTTACATTCCCTCTATAAGTGACACCTTATGAGAAGTGTCCTTTTCTGTGTGACTTATTTCACTTAGAATCGTCTTACCTAAATCCACTCATCATGCTGCTACTAGCCTTATGACATTGATTTCATGGCTGAGTGATATTCCATTGTACATAAGGACCACAACTTTTTTATCCATTTTTCGCTTTCCTGGGATATTTAAGGTGGAAGGAAGTGGAGGTCCTTGTCAACAGAGCAGCCCTAAACTTTGGGGTGCTTGTGTCTTGCTGATTTTCAATTTTCCCACTTTATCCCCCCATGCGTGGAAGTGCCCTATGCTCTCTAAGCTGTGTTTTTTAGATGTTTCAGGACACTCCGTACACTTCTCCAGAGTGGCTGTTGGCAATTTACATCCCGCCCATCAGTGTAGCAAGGCTCCCATTTCTCCATGGCCTGTCCTGCATTTCTGGTTTTGACACTTTTTTCAGCATGGCCCTTTTGACCGATGGGAAGCGAGACTTCTTTGTAGCGCTGATTTGCCTTTCCAGGTTGCTTGGTTGGCCAAAAAGGGCGTATGCGTTTTTTCCTGAATATATTCAGGAAAAAACGCATACGCCCTTTTTGGCCAAGGGCATCATTGTCAACGTTTTGCCGCTTTTCATGTGCTTTAAAGGCGATTCGAATCTACCTCCTGAAATCTGTTTCCTGCAATTCTGCCTTGATTTCAAATCCTCTTCTTTGCCTTCCCTCAATATATTTGTGGACGAGAGTTATCATTTATAACTCTGCAGGTTTGTGAATTGCAGTGCCCTGAAGCTCCATTTTACAAGTCGGTTTTTTGGGAGCCGGCCGCAAAAGCGCAGGATGGCTTCAGGCCCTGTTCTGGTTCAGGGGGGCAGGCTGAGCCTGTGGTTAATTCTTCTTCCTGATGGGAAAATAGAGTGACCTGTGCCTCTCCCAACACCAAGAGCTAGTCTCTCATTGGTTCCCCGTCTTCCCGTTCATCCTCAGGACAAATTGCAACCTGTACGGAACAGGAGGTTAAAGGTGCTGATGCTCCAAGTAGGGAGATTGCTAGTAAAGTGGCTGGAATGGCGAACCCGAGCACAAGGAGATGAGAAATGAGGTGCGTTTTAGAAACCTTTCCCCATCACACGGTGTACCATCTTCTGGGTTTCTCATGCATGTTTTCGATGTAGGAAGATGCCCTTGAACCTGGAGATTTGGGACCCATGCGATGGGTAGCACGCAGTATTATTTTAAAGGGTCTGCGTTTGCTCACCCAACCTCACCAAACCTCTCAGCCCCAAGAGTGTCCACCCTTATGTCTCATCCAGCTGTGGGTCTAGATATGGTCAATCCAGGTTGCATCACAGCCCCTGAACGAATTGTGTAAGAATTTCTCTCTCTTTCCCTGTCTTTGTTTCATGGGTTTTTAAAAGTAATTTATTTTTATAATGGGGTTTAGCTGCTTTTCACGGCTGTGTTTAGGCCGCTTTACACCCACTTGACCCACTAACAGAGAGATATCAATACATAGGTTTTAAGATTATTACTAGTCAGATATATTCTTGTGCGGTGAATCGGGCGTGTTGAGTCCAGTTCTCTGAGCAAGGAGTAGGTCTTGTCTGTTACATATTGGGTTTATGGAACGGTATCTGAGCTAATTTGAAACTCTTGTTTTATGTATCACCCCACCTCACCTTTCCCGTTAAGCAGCCATAGTGTGTTTTCTGCATGTGTGACTCTGTTCTGTTTTGTAATTCAGTTCAAGTGTAACGGTTTTTACATTCCCTCTATAAGTGACACCTTATGAGAAGTGTCCTTTTCTGTGTGACTTATTTCACTTAGAATCGTCTTACCTAAATCCACTCATCATGCTGCTACTAGCCTTATGACATTGATTTCATGGCTGAGTGATATTCCATTGTACATAAGGACCACAACTTTTTTATCCATTTTTCGCTTTCCTGGGATATTTAAGGTGGAAGGAAGTGGAGGTCCTTGTCAACAGAGCAGCCCTAAACTTTGGGGTGCTTGTGTCTTGCTGATTTTCAATTTTCCCACTTTATCCCCCCATGCGTGGAAGTGCCCTATGCTCTCTAAGCTGTGTTTTTTAGATGTTTCAGGACACACCGTACACTTCTCCAGAGTGGCTGTTGGCAATTTACATCCCGCCCATCAGTGTAGCAAGGCTCCCATTTCTCCATGGCCTGTCCTGCATTTCTGGTTTTGACACTTTTTTCAGCATGGCCCTTTTGACCGATGGGAAGCGAGACTTCTTTGTAGCGCTGATTTGCCTTTCCAGGTTGCTTGGTTGGCCAAAAAGGGCGTATGCGTTTTTTCCTGAATGTATTCAGGAAAAAACGCATACGCCCTTTTTGGCCAAGGGCATCATTGTCAACGTTTTGCCGCTTTTCATGTGCTTTAAAGGCGATTCGAATCTACCTCCTGAAATCTGTTTCCTGCAATTCTGCCTTGATTTCAAATCCTCTTCTTTGCCTTCCCTCAATATATTTGTGGACGAGAGTTATCATTTATAACTCTGCAGGTTTGTGAATTGCAGTGCCCTGAAGCTCCATTTTACAAGTCGGTTTTTTGGGAGCTGGCCGCAAAAGCGCAGGATGGCTTCAGGCCCTGTTCTGGTTCAGGGGGGCAGGCTGAGCCTGTGGTTAATTCTTCTTCCTGATGGGAAAATAGAGTGACCTGTGCCTCTCCCAACACCAAGAGCTAGTCTCTCATTGGTTCCCCGTCTTCCCGTTCATCCTCAGGACAAATTGCAACCTGTACGGAACAGGAGGTTAAAGGTGCTGATGCTCCAAGTAGGGAGATTGCTAGTAAAGTGGCTGGAATGGCGAACCCGAGCACAAGGAGATGAGAAATGAGGTGCGTTTTAGAAACCTTTCCCCATCACACGGTGTACCATCTTCTGGGTTTCTCATGCATGTTTTCGATGTAGGAAGATGCCCTTGAACCTGGAGATTTGGGACCCATGCGATGGGTAGCACGCAGTATTACTTTAAATGGTCTGCGTTTGCTAACCCAACCTCACCAAACCTCTCAGCCCCAAGAGTGTCCACCCTTATGAGTCATCCAGCTGTGGGTCTAGATATGGTCAATCCAGGTTGCATCACAGCTCCTGAACGAATTGTGTAAGAATTTCTCTCTCTTTCCCTGTCTTTGTTTCATGGGTTTTTAAAAGTAATTTATTTTTATAATGGGGTGTAGCTGCTTTTCACGGCTGTGTTTAGGCCGCTTTACACCCACTTGACACACTAACAGAGAGATATCAATACATAGGTTTTAAGATTATTACTAGTCAGATATATTCTTGTGCGGTGAATCGGGCGTGTTGAGTCCAGTTCTCTGAGCAAGGAGTAGGTCTTGTCTGTTACATATTGGGTTTATGGAACGGTATCTGAGCTAATTTGAAACTCTTGTTTTATGTATCACCCCACCTCACCTTTCCCGTTAAGCAGCCATAGTGTGTTTTCTGCATGTGTGACTCTGTTCTGTTTTGTAATTCAGTTCAAGTGTAACGGTTTTTACATTCCCTCTATAAGTGACACCTTATGAGAAGTGTCCTTTTCTGTGTGACTTATTTCACTTAGAATCGTCTTACCTAAATCCACTCATCATGCTGCTACTAGCCTTATGACATTGATTTCATGGCTGAGTGATATTCCATTGTACATAAGGACCACAACTTTTTTATCCATTTTTCGCTTTCCTGGGATATTTAAGGTGGAAGGAAGTGGAGGTCCTTGTCAACAGAGCAGCCCTAAACTTTGGGGTGCTTGTGTCTTGCTGATTTTCAATTTTCCCACTTTATCCCCCCATGCGTGGAAGTGCCCTATGCTCTCTAAGCTGTGTTTTTTAGATGTTTCAGGACACACCGTACACTTCTCCAGAGTGGCTGTTGGCAATTTACATCCCGCCCATCAGTGTAGCAAGGCTCCCATTTCTCCATGGCCTGTCCTGCATTTCTGGTTTTGACACTTTTTTCAGCATGGCCCTTTTGACCGATGGGAAGCGAGACTTCTTTGTAGCGCTGATTTGCCTTTCCAGGTTGCTTGGTTGGCCAAAAAGGGCGTATGCGTTTTTTCCTGAATATATTCAGGAAAAAACGCATACGCCCTTTTTGGCCAAGGGCATCATTGTCAACGTTTTGCCGCTTTTCATGTGCTTTAAAGGCGATTCGAATCTACCTCCTGAAATCTGTTTCCTGCAATTCTGCCTTGATTTCAAATCCTCTTCTTTGCCTTCCCTCAATATATTTGTGGACGAGAGTTATCATTTATAACTCTGCAGGTTTGTGAATTGCAGTGCCCTGAAGCTCCATTTTACAAGTCGGTTTTTTGGGAGCCGGCCGCAAAAGCGCAGGATGGCTTCAGGCCCTGTTCTGGTTCAGGGGGGCAGGCTGAGCCTGTGGTTAATTCTTCTTCCTGATGGGAAAATAGAGTGACCTGTGCCTCTCCCAACACCAAGAGCTAGTCTCTCATTGGTTCCCCGTCTTCCCGTTCATCCTCAGGACAAATTGCAACCTGTACGGAACAGGAGGTTAAAGGTGCTGATGCTCCAAGTAGGGAGATTGCTAGTAAAGTGGCTGGAATGGCGAACCCGAGCACAAGGAGATGAGAAATGAGGTGCGTTTTAGAAACCTTTCCCCATCACACGGTGTACCATCTTCTGGGTTTCTCATGCATGTTTTCGATGTAGGAAGATGCCCTTGAACCTGGAGATTTGGGACCCATGCGATGGGTAGCACGCAGTATTATTTTAAAGGGTCTGCGTTTGCTCACCCAACCTCACCAAACCTCTCAGCCCCAAGAGTGTCCACCCTTATGTCTCATCCAGCTGTGGGTCTAGATATGGTCAATCCAGGTTGCATCACAGCCCCTGAACGAATTGTGTAAGAATTTCTCTCTCTTTCCCTGTCTTTGTTTCATGGGTTTTTAAAAGTAATTTATTTTTATAATGGGGTTTAGCTGCTTTTCACGGCTGTGTTTAGGCCGCTTTACACCCACTTGACCCACTAACAGAGAGATATCAATACATAGGTTTTAAGATTATTACTAGTCAGATATATTCTTGTGCGGTGAATCGGGCGTGTTGAGTCCAGTTCTCTGAGCAAGGAGTAGGTCTTGTCTGTTACATATTGGGTTTATGGAACGGTATCTGAGCTAATTTGAAACTCTTGTTTTATGTATCACCCCACCTCACCTTTCCCGTTAAGCAGCCATAGTGTGTTTTCTGCATGTGTGACTCTGTTCTGTTTTGTAATTCAGTTCAAGTGTAACGGTTTTTACATTCCCTCTATAAGTGACACCTTATGAGAAGTGTCCTTTTCTGTGTGACTTATTTCACTTAGAATCGTCTTACCTAAATCCACTCATCATGCTGCTACTAGCCTTATGACATTGATTTCATGGCTGAGTGATATTCCATTGTACATAAGGACCACAACTTTTTTATCCATTTTTCGCTTTCCTGGGATATTTAAGGTGGAAGGAAGTGGAGGTCCTTGTCAACAGAGCAGCCCTAAACTTTGGGGTGCTTGTGTCTTGCTGATTTTCAATTTTCCCACTTTATCCCCCCATGCGTGGAAGTGCCCTATGCTCTCTAAGCTGTGTTTTTTTAGATGTTTCAGGACACACCGTACACTTCTCCAGAGTGGCTGTTGGCAATTTACATCCCGCCCATCAGTGTAGCAAGGCTCCCATTTCTCCATGGCCTGTCCTGCATTTCTGGTTTTGACACTTTTTTCAGCATGGCCCTTTTGACCGATGGGAAGCGAGACTTCTTTGTAGCGCTGATTTGCCTTTCCAGGTTGCTTGGTTGGCCAAAAAGGGCGTATGCGTTTTTTCCTGAATGTATTCAGGAAAAAACGCATACGCCCTTTTTGGCCAAGGGCATCATTGTCAACGTTTTGCCGCTTTTCATGTGCTTTAAAGGCGATTCGAATCTACCTCCTGAAATCTGTTTCCTGCAATTCTGCCTTGATTTCAAATCCTCTTCTTTGCCTTCCCTCAATATATTTGTGGACGAGAGTTATCATTTATAACTCTGCAGGTTTGTGAATTGCAGTGCCCTGAAGCTCCATTTTACAAGTCGGTTTTTTGGGAGCCGGCCGCAAAAGCGCAGGATGGCTTCAGGCCCTGTTCTGGTTCAGGGGGGCAGGCTGAGCCTGTGGTTAATTCTTCTTCCTGATGGGAAAATAGAGTGACCTGTGCCTCTCCCAACACCAAGAGCTAGTCTCTCATTGGTTCCCCGTCTTCCCGTTCATCCTCAGGACAAATTGCAACCTGTACGGAACAGGAGGTTAAAGGTGCTGATGCTCCAAGTAGGGAGATTGCTAGTAAAGTGGCTGGAATGGCGAACCCGAGCACAAGGAGATGAGAAATGAGGTGCGTTTTAGAAACCTTTCCCCATCACACGGTGTACCATCTTCTGGGTTTCTCATGCATGTTTTCGATGTAGGAAGATGCCCTTGAACCTGGAGATTTGGGACCCATGCGATGGGTAGCACGCAGTATTACTTTAAATGGTCTGCGTTTGCTCACCCAACCTCACCAAACCTCTCAGCCCCAAGAGTGTCCACCCTTATGTCTCATCCAGCTGTGGGTCTAGATATGGTCAATCCAGGTTGCATCACAGCTCCTGAACGAATTGTGTAAGAATTTCTCTCTCTTTCCCTGTCTTTGTTTCATGGGTTTTTAAAAGTAATTTATTTTTATAATGGGGTGTAGCTGCTTTTCACGGCTGTGTTTAGGCCGCTTTACACCCACTTGACACACTAACAGAGAGATATCAATACATAGGTTTTAAGATTATTACTAGTCAGATATATTCTTGTGCGGTGAATCGGGCGTGTTGAGTCCAGTTCTCTGAGCAAGGAGTAGGTCTTGTCTGTTACATATTGGGTTTATGGAACGGTATCTGAGCTAATTTGAAACTCTTGTTTTATGTATCACCCCACCTCACCTTTCCCGTTAAGCAGCCATAGTGTGTTTTCTGCATGTGTGACTCTGTTCTGTTTTGTAATTCAGTTCAAGTGTAACGGTTTTTACATTCCCTCTATAAGTGACACCTTATGAGAAGTGTCCTTTTCTGTGTGACTTATTTCACTTAGAATCGTCTTACCTAAATCCACTCATCATGTGTTACTAGCCTTATGACATTGATTTCATGGCTGAGTGATATTCCATTGTACATAAGGACCACAACTTTTTTATCCATTTTTCGCTTTCCTGGGATATTTAAGGTGGAAGGAAGTGGAGGTCCTTGTCAACAGAGCAGCCCTAAACTTTGGGGTGCTTGTGTCTTGCTGATTTTCAATTTTCCCACTTTATCCCCCCATGCGTGGAAGTGCCCTATGCTCTCTAAGCTGTGTTTTTTAGATGTTTCAGGACACACCGTACACTTCTCCAGAGTGGCTGTTGGCAATTTACATCCCGCCCATCAGTGTAGCAAGGCTCCCATTTCTCCATGGCCTGTCCTGCATTTCTGGTTTTGACACTTTTTTCAGCATGGCCCTTTTGACCGATGGGAAGCGAGACTTCTTTGTAGCGCTGATTTGCCTTTCCAGGTTGCTTGGTTGGCCAAAAAGGGCGTATGCGTTTTTTCCTGAATATATTCAGGAAGAAACGCATATGCCCTTTTTGGCCAAGGGCATCATTGTCAACGTTTTGCCGCTTTTCATGTGCTTTAAAGGCGATACGAATCTACCTCCTGAAATCTGTTTCCTGCAATTCTGCCTTGATTTCAAATCCTCTTCTTTGCCTTCCCTCAATATATTTGTGGACGAGAGTTATCATTTATAACTCTGCAGGTTTGTGAATTGCAGTGCCCTGAAGCTCCATTTTACAAGTCGGTTTTTTGGGAGCCGGCCGCAAAAGCGCAGGATGGCTTCAGGCCCTGTTCTGGTTCAGGGGGGCAGGCTGAGCCTGTGGTTAATTCTTCTTCCTGATGGGAAAATAGAGTGACCTGTGCCTCTCCCAACACCAAGAGCTAGTCTCTCATTGGTTCCCCGTCTTCCCGTTCATCCTCAGGACAAATTGCAACCTGTACGGAACAGGAGGTTAAAGGTGCTGATGCTCCAAGTAGGGAGATTGCTAGTAAAGTGGCTGGAATGGCGAACCCGAGCACAAGGAGATGAGAAATTAGGTGCGTTTTAGAAACCTTTCCCCATCACACGGTGTACCATCTTCTGGGTTTCTCATGCATGTTTTCGATGTAGGAAGATGCCCTTGAACCTGGAGATTTGGGACCCATGCGATGGGTAGCACGCAGTATTACTTTAAATGGTCTGCGTTTGCTCACCCAACCTCACCAAACCTCTCAGCCCCAAGAGTGTCCACCCTTATGTCTCATCCAGCTGTGGGTCTAGATATGGTCAATCCAGGTTGCATCACAGCTCCTGAACGAATTGTGTAAGAATTTCTCTCTCTTTCCCTGTCTTTGTTTCATGGGTTTTTAAAAGTAATTTATTTTTATAATGGGGTGTAGCTGCTTTTCACGGCTGTGTTTAGGCCGCTTTACACCCACTTGACACACTAACAGAGAGATATCAATACATAGGTTTTAAGATTATTACTAGTCAGATATATTCTTGTGCGGTGAATCGGGCGTGTTGAGTCCAGTTCTCTGAGCAAGGAGTAGGTCTTGTCTGTTACATATTGGGTTTATGGAACGGTATCTGAGCTAATTTGAAACTCTTGTTTTATGTATCACCCCACCTCACCTTTCCCGTTAAGCAGCCATAGTGTGTTTTCTGCATGTGTGACTCTGTTCTGTTTTGTAATTCAGTTCAAGTGTAACGGTTTTTACATTCCCTCTATAAGTGACACCTTATGAGAAGTGTCCTTTTCTGTGTGACTTATTTCACTTAGAATCGTCTTACCTAAATCCACTCATCATGCTGCTACTAGCCTTATGACATTGATTTCATGGCTGAGTGATATTCCATTGTACATAAGGACCACAACTTTTTTATCCATTTTTCGCTTTCCTGGGATATTTAAGGTGGAAGGAAGTGGAGGTCCTTGTCAACAGAGCAGCCCTAAACTTTGGGGTGCTTGTGTCTTGCTGATTTTCAATTTTCCCACTTTATCCCCCCATGCGTGGAAGTGCCCTATGCTCTCTAAGCTGTGTTTTTTAGATGTTTCAGGACACACCGTACACTTCTCCAGAGTGGCTGTTGGCAATTTACATCCCGCCCATCAGTGTAGCAAGGCTCCCATTTCTCCATGGCCTGTCCTGCATTTCTGGTTTTGACACTTTTTTCAGCATGGCCCTTTTGACCGATGGGAAGCGAGACTTCTTTGTAGCGCTGATTTGCCTTTCCAGGTTGCTTGGTTGGCCAAAAAGGGCGTATGCGTTTTTTCCTGAATATATTCAGGAAAAAACGCATACGCCCTTTTTGGCCAAGGGCATCATTGTCAACGTTTTGCCGCTTTTCATGTGCTTTAAAGGCGATTCGAATCTACCTCCTGAAATCTGTTTCCTGCAATTCTGCCTTGATTTCAAATCCTCTTCTTTGCCTTCCCTCAATATATTTGTGGACGAGAGTTATCATTTATAACTCTGCAGGTTTGTGAATTGCAGTGCCCTGAAGCTCCATTTTACAAGTCGGTTTTTTGGGAGCCGGCCGCAAAAGCGCAGGATGGCTTCAGGCCCTGTTCTGGTTCAGGGGGGCAGGCTGAGCCTGTGGTTAATTCTTCTTCCTGATGGGAAAATAGAGTGACCTGTGCCTCTCCCAACACCAAGAGCTAGTCTCTCATTGGTTCCCCGTCTTCCCGTTCATCCTCAGGACAAATTGCAACCTGTACGGAACAGGAGGTTAAAGGTGCTGATGCTCCAAGTAGGGAGATTGCTAGTAAAGTGGCTGGAATGGCGAACCCGAGCACAAGGAGATGAGAAATGAGGTGCGTTTTAGAAACCTTTCCCCATCACACGGTGTACCATCTTCTGGGTTTCTCATGCATGTTTTCGATGTAGGAAGATGCCCTTGAACCTGGAGATTTGGGACCCATGCGATGGGTAGCACGCAGTATTATTTTAAAGGGTCTGCGTTTGCTCACCCAACCTCACCAAACCTCTCAGCCCCAAGAGTGTCCACCCTTATGTCTCATCCAGCTGTGGGTCTAGATATGGTCAATCCAGGTTGCATCACAGCCCCTGAACGAATTGTGTAAGAATTTCTCTCTCTTTCCCTGTCTTTGTTTCATGGGTTTTTAAAAGTAATTTATTTTTATAATGGGGTTTAGCTGCTTTTCACGGCTGTGTTTAGGCCGCTTTACACCCACTTGACCCACTAACAGAGAGATATCAATACATAGGTTTTAAGATTATTACTAGTCAGATATATTCTTGTGCGGTGAATCGGGCGTGTTGAGTCCAGTTCTCTGAGCAAGGAGTAGGTCTTGTCTGTTACATATTGGGTTTATGGAACGGTATCTGAGCTAATTTGAAACTCTTGTTTTATGTATCACCCCACCTCACCTTTCCCGTTAAGCAGCCATAGTGTGTTTTCTGCATGTGTGACTCTGTTCTGTTTTGTAATTCAGTTCAAGTGTAACGGTTTTTACATTCCCTCTATAAGTGACACCTTATGAGAAGTGTCCTTTTCTGTGTGACTTATTTCACTTAGAATCGTCTTACCTAAATCCACTCATCATGCTGCTACTAGCCTTATGACATTGATTTCATGGCTGAGTGATATTCCATTGTACATAAGGACCACAACTTTTTTATCCATTTTTCGCTTTCCTGGGATATTTAAGGTGGAAGGAAGTGGAGGTCCTTGTCAACAGAGCAGCCCTAAACTTTGGGGTGCTTGTGTCTTGCTGATTTTCAATTTTCCCACTTTATCCCCCCATGCGTGGAAGTGCCCTATGCTCTCTAAGCTGTGTTTTTTAGATGTTTCAGGACACACCGTACACTTCTCCAGAGTGGCTGTTGGCAATTTACATCCCGCCCATCAGTGTAGCAAGGCTCCCATTTCTCCATGGCCTGTCCTGCATTTCTGGTTTTGACACTTTTTTCAGCATGGCCCTTTTGACCGATGGGAAGCGAGACTTCTTTGTAGCGCTGATTTGCCTTTCCAGGTTGCTTGGTTGGCCAAAAAGGGCGTATGCGTTTTTTCCTGAATGTATTCAGGAAAAAACGCATACGCCCTTTTTGGCCAAGGGCATCATTGTCAACGTTTTGCCGCTTTTCATGTGCTTTAAAGGCGATTCGAATCTACCTCCTGAAATCTGTTTCCTGCAATTCTGCCTTGATTTCAAATCCTCTTCTTTGCCTTCCCTCAATATATTTGTGGACGAGAGTTATCATTTATAACTCTGCAGGTTTGTGAATTGCAGTGCCCTGAAGCTCCATTTTACAAGTCGGTTTTTTGGGAGCTGGCCGCAAAAGCGCAGGATGGCTTCAGGCCCTGTTCTGGTTCAGGGGGGCAGGCTGAGCCTGTGGTTAATTCTTCTTCCTGATGGGAAAATAGAGTGACCTGTGCCTCTCCCAACACCAAGAGCTAGTCTCTCATTGGTTCCCCGTCTTCCCGTTCATCCTCAGGACAAATTGCAACCTGTACGGAACAGGAGGTTAAAGGTGCTGATGCTCCAAGTAGGGAGATTGCTAGTAAAGTGGCTGGAATGGCGAACCCGAGCACAAGGAGATGAGAAATGAGGTGCGTTTTAGAAACCTTTCCCCATCACACGGTGTACCATCTTCTGGGTTTCTCATGCATGTTTTCGATGTAGGAAGATGCCCTTGAACCTGGAGATTTGGGACCCATGCGATGGGTAGCACGCAGTATTACTTTAAATGGTCTGCGTTTGCTAACCCAACCTCACCAAACCTCTCAGCCCCAAGAGTGTCCACCCTTATGAGTCATCCAGCTGTGGGTCTAGATATGGTCAATCCAGGTTGCATCACAGCTCCTGAACGAATTGTGTAAGAATTTCTCTCTCTTTCCCTGTCTTTGTTTCATGGGTTTTTAAAAGTAATTTATTTTTATAATGGGGTGTAGCTGCTTTTCACGGCTGTGTTTAGGCCGCTTTACACCCACTTGACACACTAACAGAGAGATATCAATACATAGGTTTTAAGATTATTACTAGTCAGATATATTCTTGTGCGGTGAATCGGGCGTGTTGAGTCCAGTTCTCTGAGCAAGGAGTAGGTCTTGTCTGTTACATATTGGGTTTATGGAACGGTATCTGAGCTAATTTGAAACTCTTGTTTTATGTATCACCCCACCTCACCTTTCCCGTTAAGCAGCCATAGTGTGTTTTCTGCATGTGTGACTCTGTTCTGTTTTGTAATTCAGTTCAAGTGTAACGGTTTTTACATTCCCTCTATAAGTGACACCTTATGAGAAGTGTCCTTTTCTGTGTGACTTATTTCACTTAGAATCGTCTTACCTAAATCCACTCATCATGCTGCTACTAGCCTTATGACATTGATTTCATGGCTGAGTGATATTCCATTGTACATAAGGACCACAACTTTTTTATCCATTTTTCGCTTTCCTGGGATATTTAAGGTGGAAGGAAGTGGAGGTCCTTGTCAACAGAGCAGCCCTAAACTTTGGGGTGCTTGTGTCTTGCTGATTTTCAATTTTCCCACTTTATCCCCCCATGCGTGGAAGTGCCCTATGCTCTCTAAGCTGTGTTTTTTAGATGTTTCAGGACACACCGTACACTTCTCCAGAGTGGCTGTTGGCAATTTACATCCCGCCCATCAGTGTAGCAAGGCTCCCATTTCTCCATGGCCTGTCCTGCATTTCTGGTTTTGACACTTTTTTCAGCATGGCCCTTTTGACCGATGGGAAGCGAGACTTCTTTGTAGCGCTGATTTGCCTTTCCAGGTTGCTTGGTTGGCCAAAAAGGGCGTATGCGTTTTTTCCTGAATATATTCAGGAAAAAACGCATACGCCCTTTTTGGCCAAGGGCATCATTGTCAACGTTTTGCCGCTTTTCATGTGCTTTAAAGGCGATTCGAATCTACCTCCTGAAATCTGTTTCCTGCAATTCTGCCTTGATTTCAAATCCTCTTCTTTGCCTTCCCTCAATATATTTGTGGACGAGAGTTATCATTTATAACTCTGCAGGTTTGTGAATTGCAGTGCCCTGAAGCTCCATTTTACAAGTCGGTTTTTTGGGAGCCGGCCGCAAAAGCGCAGGATGGCTTCAGGCCCTGTTCTGGTTCAGGGGGGCAGGCTGAGCCTGTGGTTAATTCTTCTTCCTGATGGGAAAATAGAGTGACCTGTGCCTCTCCCAACACCAAGAGCTAGTCTCTCATTGGTTCCCCGTCTTCCCGTTCATCCTCAGGACAAATTGCAACCTGTACGGAACAGGAGGTTAAAGGTGCTGATGCTCCAAGTAGGGAGATTGCTAGTAAAGTGGCTGGAATGGCGAACCCGAGCACAAGGAGATGAGAAATGAGGTGCGTTTTAGAAACCTTTCCCCATCACACGGTGTACCATCTTCTGGGTTTCTCATGCATGTTTTCGATGTAGGAAGATGCCCTTGAACCTGGAGATTTGGGACCCATGCGATGGGTAGCACGCAGTATTATTTTAAAGGGTCTGCGTTTGCTCACCCAACCTCACCAAACCTCTCAGCCCCAAGAGTGTCCACCCTTATGTCTCATCCAGCTGTGGGTCTAGATATGGTCAATCCAGGTTGCATCACAGCCCCTGAACGAATTGTGTAAGAATTTCTCTCTCTTTCCCTGTCTTTGTTTCATGGGTTTTTAAAAGTAATTTATTTTTATAATGGGGTTTAGCTGCTTTTCACGGCTGTGTTTAGGCCGCTTTACACCCACTTGACCCACTAACAGAGAGATATCAATACATAGGTTTTAAGATTATTACTAGTCAGATATATTCTTGTGCGGTGAATCGGGCGTGTTGAGTCCAGTTCTCTGAGCAAGGAGTAGGTCTTGTCTGTTACATATTGGGTTTATGGAACGGTATCTGAGCTAATTTGAAACTCTTGTTTTATGTATCACCCCACCTCACCTTTCCCGTTAAGCAGCCATAGTGTGTTTTCTGCATGTGTGACTCTGTTCTGTTTTGTAATTCAGTTCAAGTGTAACGGTTTTTACATTCCCTCTATAAGTGACACCTTATGAGAAGTGTCCTTTTCTGTGTGACTTATTTCACTTAGAATCGTCTTACCTAAATCCACTCATCATGCTGCTACTAGCCTTATGACATTGATTTCATGGCTGAGTGATATTCCATTGTACATAAGGACCACAACTTTTTTATCCATTTTTCGCTTTCCTGGGATATTTAAGGTGGAAGGAAGTGGAGGTCCTTGTCAACAGAGCAGCCCTAAACTTTGGGGTGCTTGTGTCTTGCTGATTTTCAATTTTCCCACTTTATCCCCCCATGCGTGGAAGTGCCCTATGCTCTCTAAGCTGTGTTTTTTAGATGTTTCAGGACACACCGTACACTTCTCCAGAGTGGCTGTTGGCAATTTACATCCCGCCCATCAGTGTAGCAAGGCTCCCATTTCTCCATGGCCTGTCCTGCATTTCTGGTTTTGACACTTTTTTCAGCATGGCCCTTTTGACCGATGGGAAGCGAGACTTCTTTGTAGCGCTGATTTGCCTTTCCAGGTTGCTTGGTTGGCCAAAAAGGGCGTATGCGTTTTTTCCTGAATATATTCAGGAAAAAACGCATACGCCCTTTTTGGCCAAGGGCATCATTGTCAACGTTTTGCCGCTTTTCATGTGCTTTAAAGGCGATTCGAATCTACCTCCTGAAATCTGTTTCCTGCAATTCTGCCTTGATTTCAAATCCTCTTCTTTGCCTTCCCTCAATATATTTGTGGACGAGAGTTATCATTTATAACTCTGCAGGTTTGTGAATTGCAGTGCCCTGAAGCTCCATTTTACAAGTCGGTTTTTTGGGAGCCGGCCGCAAAAGCGCAGGATGGCTTCAGGCCCTGTTCTGGTTCAGGGGGGCAGGCTGAGCCTGTGGTTAATTCTTCTTCCTGATGGGAAAATAGAGTGACCTGTGCCTCTCCCAACACCAAGAGCTAGTCTCTCATTGGTTCCCCGTCTTCCCGTTCATCCTCAGGACAAATTGCAACCTGTACGGAACAGGAGGTTAAAGGTGCTGATGCTCCAAGTAGGGAGATTGCTAGTAAAGTGGCTGGAATGGCGAACCCGAGCACAAGGAGATGAGAAATGAGGTGCGTTTTAGAAACCTTTCCCCATCACACGGTGTACCATCTTCTGGGTTTCTCATGCATGTTTTCGATGTAGGAAGATGCCCTTGAACCTGGAGATTTGGGACCCATGCGATGGGTAGCACGCAGTATTATTTTAAAGGGTCTGCGTTTGCTCACCCAACCTCACCAAACCTCTCAGCCCCAAGAGTGTCCACCCTTATGTCTCATCCAGCTGTGGGTCTAGATATGGTCAATCCAGGTTGCATCACAGCCCCTGAACGAATTGTGTAAGAATTTCTCTCTCTTTCCCTGTCTTTGTTTCATGGGTTTTTAAAAGTAATTTATTTTTATAATGGGGTTTAGCTGCTTTTCACGGCTGTGTTTAGGCCGCTTTACACCCACTTGACCCACTAACAGAGAGATATCAATACATAGGTTTTAAGATTATTACTAGTCAGATATATTCTTGTGCGGTGAATCGGGCGTGTTGAGTCCAGTTCTCTGAGCAAGGAGTAGGTCTTGTCTGTTACATATTGGGTTTATGGAACGGTATCTGAGCTAATTTGAAACTCTTGTTTTATGTATCACCCCACCTCACCTTTCCCGTTAAGCAGCCATAGTGTGTTTTCTGCATGTGTGACTCTGTTCTGTTTTGTAATTCAGTTCAAGTGTAACGGTTTTTACATTCCCTCTATAAGTGACACCTTATGAGAAGTGTCCTTTTCTGTGTGACTTATTTCACTTAGAATCGTCTTACCTAAATCCACTCATCATGCTGCTACTAGCCTTATGACATTGATTTCATGGCTGAGTGATATTCCATTGTACATAAGGACCACAACTTTTTTATCCATTTTTCGCTTTCCTGGGATATTTAAGGTGGAAGGAAGTGGAGGTCCTTGTCAACAGAGCAGCCCTAAACTTTGGGGTGCTTGTGTCTTGCTGATTTTCAATTTTCCCACTTTATCCCCCCATGCGTGGAAGTGCCCTATGCTCTCTAAGCTGTGTTTTTTAGATGTTTCAGGACACACCGTACACTTCTCCAGAGTGGCTGTTGGCAATTTACATCCCGCCCATCAGTGTAGCAAGGCTCCCATTTCTCCATGGCCTGTCCTGCATTTCTGGTTTTGACACTTTTTTCAGCATGGCCCTTTTGACCGATGGGAAGCGAGACTTCTTTGTAGCGCTGATTTGCCTTTCCAGGTTGCTTGGTTGGCCAAAAAGGGCGTATGCGTTTTTTCCTGAATGTATTCAGGAAAAAACGCATACGCCCTTTTTGGCCAAGGGCATCATTGTCAACGTTTTGCCGCTTTTCATGTGCTTTAAAGGCGATTCGAATCTACCTCCTGAAATCTGTTTCCTGCAATTCTGCCTTGATTTCAAATCCTCTTCTTTGCCTTCCCTCAATATATTTGTGGACGAGAGTTATCATTTATAACTCTGCAGGTTTGTGAATTGCAGTGCCCTGAAGCTCCATTTTACAAGTCGGTTTTTTGGGAGCCGGCCGCAAAAGCGCAGGATGGCTTCAGGCCCTGTTCTGGTTCAGGGGGGCAGGCTGAGCCTGTGGTTAATTCTTCTTCCTGATGGGAAAATAGAGTGACCTGTGCCTCTCCCAACACCAAGAGCTAGTCTCTCATTGGTTCCCCGTCTTCCCGTTCATCCTCAGGACAAATTGCAACCTGTACGGAACAGGAGGTTAAAGGTGCTGATGCTCCAAGTAGGGAGATTGCTAGTAAAGTGGCTGGAATGGCGAACCCGAGCACAAGGAGATGAGAAATGAGGTGCGTTTTAGAAACCTTTCCCCATCACACGGTGTACCATCTTCTGGGTTTCTCATGCATGTTTTCGATGTAGGAAGATGCCCTTGAACCTGGAGATTTGGGACCCATGCGATGGGTAGCACGCAGTATTACTTTAAATGGTCTGCGTTTGCTCACCCAACCTCACCAAACCTCTCAGCCCCAAGAGTGTCCACCCTTATGTCTCATCCAGCTGTGGGTCTAGATATGGTCAATCCAGGTTGCATCACAGCTCCTGAACGAATTGTGTAAGAATTTCTCTCTCTTTCCCTGTCTTTGTTTCATGGGTTTTTAAAAGTAATTTATTTTTATAATGGGGTGTAGCTGCTTTTCACGGCTGTGTTTAGGCCGCTTTACACCCACTTGACACACTAACAGAGAGATATCAATACATAGGTTTTAAGATTATTACTAGTCAGATATATTCTTGTGCGGTGAATCGGGCGTGTTGAGTCCAGTTCTCTGAGCAAGGAGTAGGTCTTGTCTGTTACATATTGGGTTTATGGAACGGTATCTGAGCTAATTTGAAACTCTTGTTTTATGTATCACCCCACCTCACCTTTCCCGTTAAGCAGCCATAGTGTGTTTTCTGCATGTGTGACTCTGTTCTGTTTTGTAATTCAGTTCAAGTGTAACGGTTTTTACATTCCCTCTATAAGTGACACCTTATGAGAAGTGTCCTTTTCTGTGTGACTTATTTCACTTAGAATCGTCTTACCTAAATCCACTCATCATGCTGCTACTAGCCTTATGACATTGATTTCATGGCTGAGTGATATTCCATTGTACATAAGGACCACAACTTTTTTATCCATTTTTCGCTTTCCTGGGATATTTAAGGTGGAAGGAAGTGGAGGTCCTTGTCAACAGAGCAGCCCTAAACTTTGGGGTGCTTGTGTCTTGCTGATTTTCAATTTTCCCACTTTATCCCCCCATGCGTGGAAGTGCCCTATGCTCTCTAAGCTGTGTTTTTTAGATGTTTCAGGACACTCCGTACACTTCTCCAGAGTGGCTGTTGGCAATTTACATCCCGCCCATCAGTGTAGCAAGGCTCCCATTTCTCCATGGCCTGTCCTGCATTTCTGGTTTTGACACTTTTTTCAGCATGGCCCTTTTGACCGATGGGAAGCGAGACTTCTTTGTAGCGCTGATTTGCCTTTCCAGGTTGCTTGGTTGGCCAAAAAGGGCGTATGCGTTTTTTCCTGAATATATTCAGGAAAAAACGCATACGCCCTTTTTGGCCAAGGGCATCATTGTCAACGTTTTGCCGCTTTTCATGTGCTTTAAAGGCGATTCGAATCTACCTCCTGAAATCTGTTTCCTGCAATTCTGCCTTGATTTCAAATCCTCTTCTTTGCCTTCCCTCAATATATTTGTGGACGAGAGTTATCATTTATAACTCTGCAGGTTTGTGAATTGCAGTGCCCTGAAGCTCCATTTTACAAGTCGGTTTTTTGGGAGCCGGCCGCAAAAGCGCAGGATGGCTTCAGGCCCTGTTCTGGTTCAGGGGGGCAGGCTGAGCCTGTGGTTAATTCTTCTTCCTGATGGGAAAATAGAGTGACCTGTGCCTCTCCCAACACCAAGAGCTAGTCTCTCATTGGTTCCCCGTCTTCCCGTTCATCCTCAGGACAAATTGCAACCTGTACGGAACAGGAGGTTAAAGGTGCTGATGCTCCAAGTAGGGAGATTGCTAGTAAAGTGGCTGGAATGGCGAACCCGAGCACAAGGAGATGAGAAATGAGGTGCGTTTTAGAAACCTTTCCCCATCACACGGTGTACCATCTTCTGGGTTTCTCATGCATGTTTTCGATGTAGGAAGATGCCCTTGAACCTGGAGATTTGGGACCCATGCGATGGGTAGCACGCAGTATTATTTTAAAGGGTCTGCGTTTGCTCACCCAACCTCACCAAACCTCTCAGCCCCAAGAGTGTCCACCCTTATGTCTCATCCAGCTGTGGGTCTAGATATGGTCAATCCAGGTTGCATCACAGCCCCTGAACGAATTGTGTAAGAATTTCTCTCTCTTTCCCTGTCTTTGTTTCATGGGTTTTTAAAAGTAATTTATTTTTATAATGGGGTTTAGCTGCTTTTCACGGCTGTGTTTAGGCCGCTTTACACCCACTTGACCCACTAACAGAGAGATATCAATACATAGGTTTTAAGATTATTACTAGTCAGATATATTCTTGTGCGGTGAATCGGGCGTGTTGAGTCCAGTTCTCTGAGCAAGGAGTAGGTCTTGTCTGTTACATATTGGGTTTATGGAACGGTATCTGAGCTAATTTGAAACTCTTGTTTTATGTATCACCCCACCTCACCTTTCCCGTTAAGCAGCCATAGTGTGTTTTCTGCATGTGTGACTCTGTTCTGTTTTGTAATTCAGTTCAAGTGTAACGGTTTTTACATTCCCTCTATAAGTGACACCTTATGAGAAGTGTCCTTTTCTGTGTGACTTATTTCACTTAGAATCGTCTTACCTAAATCCACTCATCATGCTGCTACTAGCCTTATGACATTGATTTCATGGCTGAGTGATATTCCATTGTACATAAGGACCACAACTTTTTTATCCATTTTTCGCTTTCCTGGGATATTTAAGGTGGAAGGAAGTGGAGGTCCTTGTCAACAGAGCAGCCCTAAACTTTGGGGTGCTTGTGTCTTGCTGATTTTCAATTTTCCCACTTTATCCCCCCATGCGTGGAAGTGCCCTATGCTCTCTAAGCTGTGTTTTTTAGATGTTTCAGGACACACCGTACACTTCTCCAGAGTGGCTGTTGGCAATTTACATCCCGCCCATCAGTGTAGCAAGGCTCCCATTTCTCCATGGCCTGTCCTGCATTTCTGGTTTTGACACTTTTTTCAGCATGGCCCTTTTGACCGATGGGAAGCGAGACTTCTTTGTAGCGCTGATTTGCCTTTCCAGGTTGCTTGGTTGGCCAAAAAGGGCGTATGCGTTTTTTCCTGAATGTATTCAGGAAAAAACGCATACGCCCTTTTTGGCCAAGGGCATCATTGTCAACGTTTTGCCGCTTTTCATGTGCTTTAAAGGCGATTCGAATCTACCTCCTGAAATCTGTTTCCTGCAATTCTGCCTTGATTTCAAATCCTCTTCTTTGCCTTCCCTCAATATATTTGTGGACGAGAGTTATCATTTATAACTCTGCAGGTTTGTGAATTGCAGTGCCCTGAAGCTCCATTTTACAAGTCGGTTTTTTGGGAGCTGGCCGCAAAAGCGCAGGATGGCTTCAGGCCCTGTTCTGGTTCAGGGGGGCAGGCTGAGCCTGTGGTTAATTCTTCTTCCTGATGGGAAAATAGAGTGACCTGTGCCTCTCCCAACACCAAGAGCTAGTCTCTCATTGGTTCCCCGTCTTCCCGTTCATCCTCAGGACAAATTGCAACCTGTACGGAACAGGAGGTTAAAGGTGCTGATGCTCCAAGTAGGGAGATTGCTAGTAAAGTGGCTGGAATGGCGAACCCGAGCACAAGGAGATGAGAAATGAGGTGCGTTTTAGAAACCTTTCCCCATCACACGGTGTACCATCTTCTGGGTTTCTCATGCATGTTTTCGATGTAGGAAGATGCCCTTGAACCTGGAGATTTGGGACCCATGCGATGGGTAGCACGCAGTATTACTTTAAATGGTCTGCGTTTGCTAACCCAACCTCACCAAACCTCTCAGCCCCAAGAGTGTCCACCCTTATGAGTCATCCAGCTGTGGGTCTAGATATGGTCAATCCAGGTTGCATCACAGCTCCTGAACGAATTGTGTAAGAATTTCTCTCTCTTTCCCTGTCTTTGTTTCATGGGTTTTTAAAAGTAATTTATTTTTATAATGGGGTGTAGCTGCTTTTCACGGCTGTGTTTAGGCCGCTTTACACCCACTTGACACACTAACAGAGAGATATCAATACATAGGTTTTAAGATTATTACTAGTCAGATATATTCTTGTGCGGTGAATCGGGCGTGTTGAGTCCAGTTCTCTGAGCAAGGAGTAGGTCTTGTCTGTTACATATTGGGTTTATGGAACGGTATCTGAGCTAATTTGAAACTCTTGTTTTATGTATCACCCCACCTCACCTTTCCCGTTAAGCAGCCATAGTGTGTTTTCTGCATGTGTGACTCTGTTCTGTTTTGTAATTCAGTTCAAGTGTAACGGTTTTTACATTCCCTCTATAAGTGACACCTTATGAGAAGTGTCCTTTTCTGTGTGACTTATTTCACTTAGAATCGTCTTACCTAAATCCACTCATCATGCTGCTACTAGCCTTATGACATTGATTTCATGGCTGAGTGATATTCCATTGTACATAAGGACCACAACTTTTTTATCCATTTTTCGCTTTCCTGGGATATTTAAGGTGGAAGGAAGTGGAGGTCCTTGTCAACAGAGCAGCCCTAAACTTTGGGGTGCTTGTGTCTTGCTGATTTTCAATTTTCCCACTTTATCCCCCCATGCGTGGAAGTGCCCTATGCTCTCTAAGCTGTGTTTTTTAGATGTTTCAGGACACACCGTACACTTCTCCAGAGTGGCTGTTGGCAATTTACATCCCGCCCATCAGTGTAGCAAGGCTCCCATTTCTCCATGGCCTGTCCTGCATTTCTGGTTTTGACACTTTTTTCAGCATGGCCCTTTTGACCGATGGGAAGCGAGACTTCTTTGTAGCGCTGATTTGCCTTTCCAGGTTGCTTGGTTGGCCAAAAAGGGCGTATGCGTTTTTTCCTGAATATATTCAGGAAAAAACGCATACGCCCTTTTTGGCCAAGGGCATCATTGTCAACGTTTTGCCGCTTTTCATGTGCTTTAAAGGCGATTCGAATCTACCTCCTGAAATCTGTTTCCTGCAATTCTGCCTTGATTTCAAATCCTCTTCTTTGCCTTCCCTCAATATATTTGTGGACGAGAGTTATCATTTATAACTCTGCAGGTTTGTGAATTGCAGTGCCCTGAAGCTCCATTTTACAAGTCGGTTTTTTGGGAGCCGGCCGCAAAAGCGCAGGATGGCTTCAGGCCCTGTTCTGGTTCAGGGGGGCAGGCTGAGCCTGTGGTTAATTCTTCTTCCTGATGGGAAAATAGAGTGACCTGTGCCTCTCCCAACACCAAGAGCTAGTCTCTCATTGGTTCCCCGTCTTCCCGTTCATCCTCAGGACAAATTGCAACCTGTACGGAACAGGAGGTTAAAGGTGCTGATGCTCCAAGTAGGGAGATTGCTAGTAAAGTGGCTGGAATGGCGAACCCGAGCACAAGGAGATGAGAAATGAGGTGCGTTTTAGAAACCTTTCCCCATCACACGGTGTACCATCTTCTGGGTTTCTCATGCATGTTTTCGATGTAGGAAGATGCCCTTGAACCTGGAGATTTGGGACCCATGCGATGGGTAGCACGCAGTATTATTTTAAAGGGTCTGCGTTTGCTCACCCAACCTCACCAAACCTCTCAGCCCCAAGAGTGTCCACCCTTATGTCTCATCCAGCTGTGGGTCTAGATATGGTCAATCCAGGTTGCATCACAGCCCCTGAACGAATTGTGTAAGAATTTCTCTCTCTTTCCCTGTCTTTGTTTCATGGGTTTTTAAAAGTAATTTATTTTTATAATGGGGTTTAGCTGCTTTTCACGGCTGTGTTTAGGCCGCTTTACACCCACTTGACCCACTAACAGAGAGATATCAATACATAGGTTTTAAGATTATTACTAGTCAGATATATTCTTGTGCGGTGAATCGGGCGTGTTGAGTCCAGTTCTCTGAGCAAGGAGTAGGTCTTATCTGTTACATATTGGGTTTATGGAACGGTATCTGAGCTAATTTGAAACTCTTGTTTTATGTATCACCCCACCTCACCTTTCCCGTTAAGCAGCCATAGTGTGTTTTCTGCATGTGTGACTCTGTTCTGTTTTGTAATTCAGTTCAAGTGTAACGGTTTTTACATTCCCTCTATAAGTGACACCTTATGAGAAGTGTCCTTTTCTGTGTGACTTATTTCACTTAGAATCGTCTTACCTAAATCCACTCATCATGCTGCTACTAGCCTTATGACATTGATTTCATGGCTGAGTGATATTCCATTGTACATAAGGACCACAACTTTTTTATCCATTTTTCGCTTTCCTGGGATATTTAAGGTGGAAGGAAGTGGAGGTCCTTGTCAACAGAGCAGCCCTAAACTTTGGGGTGCTTGTGTCTTGCTGATTTTCAATTTTCCCACTTTATCCCCCCATGCGTGGAAGTGCCCTATGCTCTCTAAGCTGTGTTTTTTAGATGTTTCAGGACACACCGTACACTTCTCCAGAGTGGCTGTTGGCAATTTACATCCCGCCCATCAGTGTAGCAAGGCTCCCATTTCTCCATGGCCTGTCCTGCATTTCTGGTTTTGACACTTTTTTCAGCATGGCCCTTTTGACCGATGGGAAGCGAGACTTCTTTGTAGCGCTGATTTGCCTTTCCAGGTTGCTTGGTTGGCCAAAAAGGGCGTATGCGTTTTTTCCTGAATGTATTCAGGAAAAAACGCATACGCCCTTTTTGGCCAAGGGCATCATTGTCAACGTTTTGCCGCTTTTCATGTGCTTTAAAGGCGATTCGAATCTACCTCCTGAAATCTGTTTCCTGCAATTCTGCCTTGATTTCAAATCCTCTTCTTTGCCTTCCCTCAATATATTTGTGGACGAGAGTTATCATTTATAACTCTGCAGGTTTGTGAATTGCAGTGCCCTGAAGCTCCATTTTACAAGTCGGTTTTTTGGGAGCCGGCCGCAAAAGCGCAGGATGGCTTCAGGCCCTGTTCTGGTTCAGGGGGGCAGGCTGAGCCTGTGGTTAATTCTTCTTCCTGATGGGAAAATAGAGTGACCTGTGCCTCTCCCAACACCAAGAGCTAGTCTCTCATTGGTTCCCCGTCTTCCCGTTCATCCTCAGGACAAATTGCAACCTGTACGGAACAGGAGGTTAAAGGTGCTGATGCTCCAAGTAGGGAGATTGCTAGTAAAGTGGCTGGAATGGCGAACCCGAGCACAAGGAGATGAGAAATGAGGTGCGTTTTAGAAACCTTTCCCCATCACACGGTGTACCATCTTCTGGGTTTCTCATGCATGTTTTCGATGTAGGAAGATGCCCTTGAACCTGGAGATTTGGGACCCATGCGATGGGTAGCACGCAGTATTATTTTAAAGGGTCTGCGTTTGCTCACCCAACCTCACCAAACCTCTCAGCCCCAAGAGTGTCCACCCTTATGTCTCATCCAGCTGTGGGTCTAGATATGGTCAATCCAGGTTGCATCACAGCCCCTGAACGAATTGTGTAAGAATTTCTCTCTCTTTCCCTGTCTTTGTTTCATGGGTTTTTAAAAGTAATTTATTTTTATAATGGGGTTTAGCTGCTTTTCACGGCTGTGTTTAGGCCGCTTTACACCCACTTGACCCACTAACAGAGAGATATCAATACATAGGTTTTAAGATTATTACTAGTCAGATATATTCTTGTGCGGTGAATCGGGCGTGTTGAGTCCAGTTCTCTGAGCAAGGAGTAGGTCTTGTCTGTTACATATTGGGTTTATGGAACGGTATCTGAGCTAATTTGAAACTCTTGTTTTATGTATCACCCCACCTCACCTTTCCCGTTAAGCAGCCATAGTGTGTTTTCTGCATGTGTGACTCTGTTCTGTTTTGTAATTCAGTTCAAGTGTAACGGTTTTTACATTCCCTCTATAAGTGACACCTTATGAGAAGTGTCCTTTTCTGTGTGACTTATTTCACTTAGAATCGTCTTACCTAAATCCACTCATCATGCTGCTACTAGCCTTATGACATTGATTTCATGGCTGAGTGATATTCCATTGTACATAAGGACCACAACTTTTTTATCCATTTTTCGCTTTCCTGGGATATTTAAGGTGGAAGGAAGTGGAGGTCCTTGTCAACAGAGCAGCCCTAAACTTTGGGGTGCTTGTGTCTTGCTGATTTTCAATTTTCCCACTTTATCCCCCCATGCGTGGAAGTGCCCTATGCTCTCTAAGCTGTGTTTTTTAGATGTTTCAGGACACACCGTACACTTCTCCAGAGTGGCTGTTGGCAATTTACATCCCGCCCATCAGTGTAGCAAGGCTCCCATTTCTCCATGGCCTGTCCTGCATTTCTGGTTTTGACACTTTTTTCAGCATGGCCCTTTTGACCGATGGGAAGCGAGACTTCTTTGTAGCGCTGATTTGCCTTTCCAGGTTGCTTGGTTGGCCAAAAAGGGCGTATGCGTTTTTTCCTGAATGTATTCAGGAAAAAACGCATACGCCCTTTTTGGCCAAGGGCATCATTGTCAACGTTTTGCCGCTTTTCATGTGCTTTAAAGGCGATTCGAATCTACCTCCTGAAATCTGTTTCCTGCAATTCTGCCTTGATTTCAAATCCTCTTCTTTGCCTTCCCTCAATATATTTGTGGACGAGAGTTATCATTTATAACTCTGCAGGTTTGTGAATTGCAGTGCCCTGAAGCTCCATTTTACAAGTCGGTTTTTTGGGAGCCGGCCGCAAAAGCGCAGGATGGCTTCAGGCCCTGTTCTGGTTCAGGGGGGCAGGCTGAGCCTGTGGTTAATTCTTCTTCCTGATGGGAAAATAGAGTGACCTGTGCCTCTCCCAACACCAAGAGCTAGTCTCTCATTGGTTCCCCGTCTTCCCGTTCATCCTCAGGACAAATTGCAACCTGTACGGAACAGGAGGTTAAAGGTGCTGATGCTCCAAGTAGGGAGATTGCTAGTAAAGTGGCTGGAATGGCGAACCCGAGCACAAGGAGATGAGAAATGAGGTGCGTTTTAGAAACCTTTCCCCATCACACGGTGTACCATCTTCTGGGTTTCTCATGCATGTTTTCGATGTAGGAAGATGCCCTTGAACCTGGAGATTTGGGACCCATGCGATGGGTAGCACGCAGTATTACTTTAAATGGTCTGCGTTTGCTCACCCAACCTCACCAAACCTCTCAGCCCCAAGAGTGTCCACCCTTATGTCTCATCCAGCTGTGGGTCTAGATATGGTCAATCCAGGTTGCATCACAGCTCCTGAACGAATTGTGTAAGAATTTCTCTCTCTTTCCCTGTCTTTGTTTCATGGGTTTTTAAAAGTAATTTATTTTTATAATGGGGTGTAGCTGCTTTTCACGGCTGTGTTTAGGCCGCTTTACACCCACTTGACACACTAACAGAGAGATATCAATACATAGGTTTTAAGATTATTACTAGTCAGATATATTCTTGTGCGGTGAATCGGGCGTGTTGAGTCCAGTTCTCTGAGCAAGGAGTAGGTCTTGTCTGTTACATATTGGGTTTATGGAACGGTATCTGAGCTAATTTGAAACTCTTGTTTTATGTATCACCCCACCTCACCTTTCCCGTTAAGCAGCCATAGTGTGTTTTCTGCATGTGTGACTCTGTTCTGTTTTGTAATTCAGTTCAAGTGTAACGGTTTTTACATTCCCTCTATAAGTGACACCTTATGAGAAGTGTCCTTTTCTGTGTGACTTATTTCACTTAGAATCGTCTTACCTAAATCCACTCATCATGCTGCTACTAGCCTTATGACATTGATTTCATGGCTGAGTGATATTCCATTGTACATAAGGACCACAACTTTTTTATCCATTTTTCGCTTTCCTGGGATATTTAAGGTGGAAGGAAGTGGAGGTCCTTGTCAACAGAGCAGCCCTAAACTTTGGGGTGCTTGTGTCTTGCTGATTTTCAATTTTCCCACTTTATCCCCCCATGCGTGGAAGTGCCCTATGCTCTCTAAGCTGTGTTTTTTAGATGTTTCAGGACACTCCGTACACTTCTCCAGAGTGGCTGTTGGCAATTTACATCCCGCCCATCAGTGTAGCAAGGCTCCCATTTCTCCATGGCCTGTCCTGCATTTCTGGTTTTGAATCTTTTTTCAGCATGGCCCTTTTGACCGATGGGAAGCGAGACTTCTTTGTAGCGCTGATTTGCCTTTCCAGGTTGCTTGGTTGGCCAAAAAGGGCGTATGCGTTTTTTCCTGAATATATTCAGGAAAAAACGCATACGCCCTTTTTGGCCAAGGGCATCATTGTCAACGTTTTGCCGCTTTTCATGTGCTTTAAAGGCGATTCGAATCTACCTCCTGAAATCTGTTTCCTGCAATTCTGCCTTGATTTCAAATCCTCTTCTTTGCCTTCCCTCAATATATTTGTGGACGAGAGTTATCATTTATAACTCTGCAGGTTTGTGAATTGCAGTGCCCTGAAGCTCCATTTTACAAGTCGGTTTTTTGGGAGCCAGCCGCAAAAGCGCAGGATGGCTTCAGGCCCTGTTCTGCTTCAGGGGGGCAGGCTGAGCCTGTGGTTAATTCTTCTTCCTGATGGGAAAATAGAGTGACCTGTGCCTCTCCCAACACCAAGAGCTAGTCTCTCATTGGTTCCCCGTCTTCCCGTTCATCCTCAGGACAAATTGCAACCTGTACGGAACAGGAGGTTAAAGGTGCTGATGCTCCAAGTAGGGAGATTGCTAGTAAAGTGGCTGGAATGGCGAACCCGAGCACAAGGAGATGAGAAATGAGGTGCGTTTTAGAAACCTTTCCCCATCACACGGTGTACCATCTTCTGGGTTTCTCATGCATGTTTTCGATGTAGGAAGATGCCCTTGAACCTGGAGATTTGGGACCCATGCGATGGGTAGCACGCAGTATTACTTTAAATGGTCTGCGTTTGCTCACCCAACCTCACCAAACCTCTCAGCCCCAAGAGTGTCCACCCTTATGTCTCATCCAGCTGTGGGTCTAGATATGGTCAATCCAGGTTGCATCACAGCTCCTGAACGAATTGTGTAAGAATTTCTCTCTCTTTCCCTGTCTTTGTTTCATGGGTTTTTAAAAGTAATTTATTTTTATAATGGGGTGTAGCTGCTTTTCACGGCTGTGTTTAGGCCGCTTTACACCCACTTGACACACTAACAGAGAGATATCAATACATAGGTTTTAAGATTATTACTAGTCAGATATATTCTTGTGCGGTGAATCGGGCGTGTTGAGTCCAGTTCTCTGAGCAAGGAGTAGGTCTTGTCTGTTACATATTGGGTTTATGGAACGGTATCTGAGCTAATTTGAAACTCTTGTTTTATGTATCACCCCACCTCACCTTTCCCGTTAAGCAGCCATAGTGTGTTTTCTGCATGTGTGACTCTGTTCTGTTTTGTAATTCAGTTCAAGTGTAACGGTTTTTACATTCCCTCTATAAGTGACACCTTATGAGAAGTGTCCTTTTCTGTGTGACTTATTTCACTTAGAATCGTCTTACCTAAATCCACTCATCATGCTGCTACTAGCCTTATGACATTGATTTCATGGCTGAGTGATATTCCATTGTACATAAGGACCACAACTTTTTTATCCATTTTTCGCTTTCCTGGGATATTTAAGGTGGAAGGAAGTGGAGGTCCTTGTCAACAGAGCAGCCCTAAACTTTGGGGTGCTTGTGTCTTGCTGATTTTCAATTTTCCCACTTTATCCCCCCATGCGTGGAAGTGCCCTATGCTCTCTAAGCTGTGTTTTTTAGATGTTTCAGGACACACCGTACACTTCTCCAGAGTGGCTGTTGGCAATTTACATCCCGCCCATCAGTGTAGCAAGGCTCCCATTTCTCCATGGCCTGTCCTGCATTTCTGGTTTTGACACTTTTTTCAGCATGGCCCTTTTGACCGATGGGAAGCGAGACTTCTTTGTAGCGCTGATTTGCCTTTCCAGGTTGCTTGGTTGGCCAAAAAGGGCGTATGCGTTTTTTCCTGAATATATTCAGGAAAAAACGCATACGCCCTTTTTGGCCAAGGGCATCATTGTCAACGTTTTGCCGCTTTTCATGTGCTTTAAAGGCGATTCGAATCTACCTCCTGAAATCTGTTTCCTGCAATTCTGCCTTGATTTCAAATCCTCTTCTTTGCCTTCCCTCAATATATTTGTGGACGAGAGTTATCATTTATAACTCTGCAGGTTTGTGAATTGCAGTGCCCTGAAGCTCCATTTTACAAGTCGGTTTTTTGGGAGCCGGCCGCAAAAGCGCAGGATGGCTTCAGGCCCTGTTCTGGTTCAGGGGGGCAGGCTGAGCCTGTGGTTAATTCTTCTTCCTGATGGGAAAATAGAGTGACCTGTGCCTCTCCCAACACCAAGAGCTAGTCTCTCATTGGTTCCCCGTCTTCCCGTTCATCCTCAGGACAAATTGCAACCTGTACGGAACAGGAGGTTAAAGGTGCTGATGCTCCAAGTAGGGAGATTGCTAGTAAAGTGGCTGGAATGGCGAACCCGAGCACAAGGAGATGAGAAATGAGGTGCGTTTTAGAAACCTTTCCCCATCACACGGTGTACCATCTTCTGGGTTTCTCATGCATGTTTTCGATGTAGGAAGATGCCCTTGAACCTGGAGATTTGGGACCCATGCGATGGGTAGCACGCAGTATTATTTTAAAGGGTCTGCGTTTGCTCACCCAACCTCACCAAACCTCTCAGCCCCAAGAGTGTCCACCCTTATGTCTCATCCAGCTGTGGGTCTAGATATGGTCAATCCAGGTTGCATCACAGCCCCTGAACGAATTGTGTAAGAATTTCTCTCTCTTTCCCTGTCTTTGTTTCATGGGTTTTTAAAAGTAATTTATTTTTATAATGGGGTTTAGCTGCTTTTCACGGCTGTGTTTAGGCCGCTTTACACCCACTTGACCCACTAACAGAGAGATATCAATACATAGGTTTTAAGATTATTACTAGTCAGATATATTCTTGTGCGGTGAATCGGGCGTGTTGAGTCCAGTTCTCTGAGCAAGGAGTAGGTCTTGTCTGTTACATATTGGGTTTATGGAACGGTATCTGAGCTAATTTGAAACTCTTGTTTTATGTATCACCCCACCTCACCTTTCCCGTTAAGCAGCCATAGTGTGTTTTCTGCATGTGTGACTCTGTTCTGTTTTGTAATTCAGTTCAAGTGTAACGGTTTTTACATTCCCTCTATAAGTGACACCTTATGAGAAGTGTCCTTTTCTGTGTGACTTATTTCACTTAGAATCGTCTTACCTAAATCCACTCATCATGCTGCTACTAGCCTTATGACATTGATTTCATGGCTGAGTGATATTCCATTGTACATAAGGACCACAACTTTTTTATCCATTTTTCGCTTTCCTGGGATATTTAAGGTGGAAGGAAGTGGAGGTCCTTGTCAACAGAGCAGCCCTAAACTTTGGGGTGCTTGTGTCTTGCTGATTTTCAATTTTCCCACTTTATCCCCCCATGCGTGGAAGTGCCCTATGCTCTCTAAGCTGTGTTTTTTAGATGTTTCAGGACACACCGTACACTTCTCCAGAGTGGCTGTTGGCAATTTACATCCCGCCCATCAGTGTAGCAAGGCTCCCATTTCTCCATGGCCTGTCCTGCATTTCTGGTTTTGACACTTTTTTCAGCATGGCCCTTTTGACCGATGGGAAGCGAGACTTCTTTGTAGCGCTGATTTGCCTTTCCAGGTTGCTTGGTTGGCCAAAAAGGGCGTATGCGTTTTTTCCTGAATATATTCAGGAAAAAACGCATACGCCCTTTTTGGCCAAGGGCATCATTGTCAACGTTTTGCCGCTTTTCATGTGCTTTAAAGGCGATTCGAATCTACCTCCTGAAATCTGTTTCCTGCAATTCTGCCTTGATTTCAAATCCTCTTCTTTGCCTTCCCTCAATATATTTGTGGACGAGAGTTATCATTTATAACTCTGCAGGTTTGTGAATTGCAGTGCCCTGAAGCTCCATTTTACAAGTCGGTTTTTTGGGAGCCGGCCGCAAAAGCGCAGGATGGCTTCAGGCCCTGTTCTGGTTCAGGGGGGCAGGCTGAGCCTGTGGTTAATTCTTCTTCCTGATGGGAAAATAGAGTGACCTGTGCCTCTCCCAACACCAAGAGCTAGTCTCTCATTGGTTCCCCGTCTTCCCGTTCATCCTCAGGACAAATTGCAACCTGTACGGAACAGGAGGTTAAAGGTGCTGATGCTCCAAGTAGGGAGATTGCTAGTAAAGTGGCTGGAATGGCGAACCCGAGCACAAGGAGATGAGAAATGAGGTGCGTTTTAGAAACCTTTCCCCATCACACGGTGTACCATCTTCTGGGTTTCTCATGCATGTTTTCGATGTAGGAAGATGCCCTTGAACCTGGAGATTTGGGACCCATGCGATGGGTAGCACGCAGTATTATTTTAAAGGGTCTGCGTTTGCTCACCCAACCTCACCAAACCTCTCAGCCCCAAGATTGTCCACCCTTATGTCTCATCCAGCTGTGGGTCTAGATATGGTCAATCCAGGTTGCATCACAGCCCCTGAACGAATTGTGTAAGAATTTCTCTCTCTTTCCCTGTCTTTGTTTCATGGGTTTTTAAAAGTAATTTATTTTTATAATGGGGTTTAGCTGCTTTTCACGGCTGTGTTTAGGCCGCTTTACACCCACTTGACCCACTAACAGAGAGATATCAATACATAGGTTTTAAGATTATTACTAGTCAGATATATTCTTGTGCGGTGAATCGGGCGTGTTGAGTCCAGTTCTCTGAGCAAGGAGTAGGTCTTGTCTGTTACATATTGGGTTTATGGAACGGTATCTGAGCTAATTTGAAACTCTTGTTTTATGTATCACCCCACCTCACCTTTCCCGTTAAGCAGCCATAGTGTGTTTTCTGCATGTGTGACTCTGTTCTGTTTTGTAATTCAGTTCAAGTGTAACGGTTTTTACATTCCCTCTATAAGTGACACCTTATGAGAAGTGTCCTTTTCTGTGTGACTTATTTCACTTAGAATCGTCTTACCTAAATCCACTCATCATGCTGCTACTAGCCTTATGACATTGATTTCATGGCTGAGTGATATTCCATTGTACATAAGGACCACAACTTTTTTATCCATTTTTCGCTTTCCTGGGATATTTAAGGTGGAATGAAGTGGAGGTCCTTGTCAACAGAGCAGCCCTAAACTTTGGGGTGCTTGTGTCTTGCTGATTTTCAATTTTCCCACTTTATCCCCCCATGCGTGGAAGTGCCCTATGCTCTCTAAGCTGTGTTTTTTAGATGTTTCAGGACACACCGTACACTTCTCCAGAGTGGCTGTTGGCAATTTACATCCCGCCCATCAGTGTAGCAAGGCTCCCATTTCTCCATGGCCTGTCCTGCATTTCTGGTTTTGACACTTTTTTCAGCATGGCCCTTTTGACCGATGGGAAGCGAGACTTCTTTGTAGCGCTGATTTGCCTTTCCAGGTTGCTTGGTTGGCCAAAAAGGGCGTATGCGTTTTTTCCTGAATGTATTCAGGAAAAAACGCATACGCCCTTTTTGGCCAAGGGCATCATTGTCAACGTTTTGCCGCTTTTCATGTGCTTTAAAGGCGATTCGAATCTACCTCCTGAAATCTGTTTCCTGCAATTCTGCCTTGATTTCAAATCCTCTTCTTTGCCTTCCCTCAATATATTTGTGGACGAGAGTTATCATTTATAACTCTGCAGGTTTGTGAATTGCAGTGCCCTGAAGCTCCATTTTACAAGTCGGTTTTTTGGGAGCCGGCCGCAAAAGCGCAGGATGGCTTCAGGCCCTGTTCTGGTTCAGGGGGGCAGGCTGAGCCTGTGGTTAATTCTTCTTCCTGATGGGAAAATAGAGTGACCTGTGCCTGTCCCAACACCAAGAGCTAGTCTCTCATTGGTTCCCCGTCTTCCCGTTCATCCTCAGGACAAATTGCAACCTGTACGGAACAGGAGGTTAAAGGTGCTGATGCTCCAAGTAGGGAGATTGCTAGTAAAGTGGCTGGAATGGCGAACCCGAGCACAAGGAGATGAGAAATGAGGTGCGTTTTAGAAACCTTTCCCCATCACACGGTGTACCATCTTCTGGGTTTCTCATGCATGTTTTCGATGTAGGAAGATGCCCTTGAACCTGGAGATTTGGGACCCATGCGATGGGTAGCACGCAGTATTACTTTAAAGGGTCTGCGTTTGCTCACCCAACCTCACCAAACCTCTCAGCCCCAAGAGTGTCCACCCTTATGTCTCATCCAGCTGTGGGTCTAGATATGGTCAATCCAGGTTGCATCACAGCCCCTGAACGAATTGTGTAAGAATTTCTCTCTCTTTCCCTGTCTTTGTTTCATGGGTTTTTAAAAGTAATTTATTTTTATAATGGGGTTTAGCTGCTTTTCACGGCTGTGTTTAGGCCGCTTTACACCCACTTGACCCACTAACAGAGAGATATCAATACATAGGTTTTAAGATTATTACTAGTCAGATATATTCTTGTGCGGTGAATCGGGCGTGTTGAGTCCAGTTCTCTGAGCAAGGAGTAGGTCTTATCTATTACATATTGGGTTTATGGAACGGTATCTGAGCTAATTTGAAACTCTTGTTTTATGTATCACCCCACCTCACCTTTCCCGTTAAGCAGCCATAGTGTGTTTTCTGCATGTGTGACTCTGTTCTGTTTTGTAATTCAGTTCAAGTGTAACGGTTTTTACATTCCCTCTATAAGTGACACCTTATGAGAAGTGTCCTTTTCTGTGTGACTTATTTCACTTAGAATCGTCTTACCTAAATACACTCATCATGCTGCTACTAGCCTTATGACATTGATTTCATGGCTGAGTGATATTCCATTGTACATAAGGACCACAACTTTTTTATCCATTTTTCGCTTTCCTGGGATATTTAAGGTGGAATGAAGTGGAGGTCCTTGTCAACAGAGCAGCCCTAAACTTTGGGGTGCTTGTGTCTTGCTGATTTTCAATTTTCCCACTTTATCCCCCCATGCGTGGAAGTGCCCTATGCTCTCTAAGCTGTGTTTTTTAGATGTTTCAGGACACACCGTACACTTCTCCAGAGTGGCTGTTGGCAATTTACATCCCGCCCATCAGTGTAGCAAGGCTCCCATTTCTCCATGGCCTGTCCTGCATTTCTGGTTTTGACACTTTTTTCAGCATGGCCCTTTTGACCGATGGGAAGCGAGACTTCTTTGTAGCGCTGATTTGCCTTTCCAGGTTGCTTGGTTGGCCAAAAAGGGCGTATGCGTTTTTTCCTGAATGTATTCAGGAGAAAACGCATACGCCCTTTTTGGCCAAGGGCATCATTGTCAACGTTTTGCCGCTTTTCATGTGCTTTAAAGGCGATTCGAATCTACCTCCTGAAATCTGTTTCCTGCAATTCTGCCTTGATTTCAAATCCTCTTCTTTGCCTTCCCTCAATATATTTGTGGACGAGAGTTATCATTTATAACTCTGCAGGTTTGTGAATTGCAGTGCCCTGAAGCTCCATTTTACAAGTCGGTTTTTTGGGAGCCGGCCGCAAAAGCGCAGGATGGCTTCAGGCCCTGTTCTGGTTCAGGGGGGCAGGCTGAGCCTGTGGTTAATTCTTCTTCCTGATGGGAAAATAGAGTGACCTGTGCCTCTCCCAACACCAAGAGCTAGTCTCTCATTGGTTCCCCGTCTTCCCGTTCATCCTCAGGACAAATTGCAACCTGTACGGAACAGGAGGTTAAAGGTGCTGATGCTCCAAGTAGGGAGATTGCTAGTAAAGTGGCTGGAATGGCGAACCCGAGCACAAGGAGATGAGAAATGAGGTGCGTTTTAGAAACCTTTCCCCATCACACGGTGTACCATCTTCTGGGTTTCTCATGCATGTTTTCGATGTAGGAAGATGCCCTTGAACCTGGAGATTTGGGACCCATGCGATGGGTAGCACGCAGTATTACTTTAAAGGGTCTGCGTTTGCTCACCCAACCTCACCAAACCTCTCATCCCCAAGAGTGTCCACCCTTATGTCTCATCCAGCTGTGGGTCTAGATATGGTCAATCCAGGTTGCATGACAGCCCCTGAACGAATTGTGTAAGAATTTCTCTCTCTTTCCCTGTCTTTGTTTCATGGGTTTTTAAAAGTAATTTATTTTTATAATGGGGTTTAGCTGCTTTTCACGGCTGTGTTTAGGCCGCTTTACACCCACTTGACCCACTAACAGAGAGATATCAATACATAGGTTTTAAGATTATTACTAGTCAGATATATTCTTGTGCGGTGAATCGGGCGTGTTGAGTCCAGTTCTCTGAGCAAGGAGTAGGTCTTGTCTGTTACATATTGGGTTTATGGAACGGTATCTGAGCTAATTTGAAACTCTTGTTTTATGTATCACCCCACCTCACCTTTCCCGTTAAGCAGCCATAGTGTGTTTTCTGCATGTGTGACTCTGTTCTGTTTTGTAATTCAGTTCAAGTGTAACGGTTTTTACATTCCCTCTATAAGTGACACCTTATGAGAAGTGTCCTTTTCTGTGTGACTTATTTCACTTAGAATCGTCTTACCTAAATCCACTCATCATGCTGCTACTAGCCTTATGACATTGATTTCATGGCTGAGTGATATTCCATTGTACATAAGGACCACAACTTTTTTATCCATTTTTCGCTTTCCTGGGATATTTAAGGTGGAATGAAGTGGGGGTCCTTGTCAACAGAGCAGCCCTAAACTTTGGGGTGCTTGTGTCTTGCTGATTTTCAATTTTCCCACTTTATCCCCCCATGCGTGGAAGTGCCCTATGCTCTCTAAGCTGTGTTTTTTAGATGTTTCAGGACACACCGTACACTTCTCCAGAGTGGCTGTTGGCAATTTACATCCCGCCCATCAGTGTAGCAAGGCTCCCATTTCTCCATGGCCTGTCCTGCATTTCTGGTTTTGACACTTTTTTCAGCATGGCCCTTTTGACCGATGGGAAGCGAGACTTCTTTGTAGCGCTGATTTGCCTTTCCAGGTTGCTTGGTTGGCCAAAAAGGGCGTATGCGTTTTTTCCTGAATGTATTCAGGAAAAAACGCATACGCCCTTTTTGGCCAAGGGCATCATTGTCAACGTTTTGCCGCTTTTCATGTGCTTTAAAGGCGATTCGAATCTACCTCCTGAAATCTGTTTCCTGCAATTCTGCCTTGATTTCAAATCCTCTTCTTTGCCTTCCCTCAATATATTTGTGGACGAGAGTTATCATTTATAACTCTGCAGGTTTGTGAATTGCAGTGCCCTGAAGCTCCATTTTACAAGTCGGTTTTTTGGGAGCCGGCCGCAAAAGCGCAGGATGGCTTCAGGCCCTGTTCTGGTTCAGGGGGGCAGGCTGAGCCTGTGGTTAATTCTTCTTCCTGATGGGAAAATAGAGTGACCTGTGCCTCTCCCAGCACCAAGAGCTAGTCTCTCATTGGTTCCCCGTCTTCCCGTTCATCCTCAGGACAAATTGCAACCTGTACGGAACAGGAGGTTAAAGGTGCTGATGCTCCAAGTAGGGAGATTGCTAGTAAAGTGGCTGGAATGGCGAACCCGAGCACAAGGAGATGAGAAATGAGGTGCGTTTTAGAAACCTTTCCCCATCACACGGTGTACCATCTTCTGGGTTTCTCATGCATGTTTTCGATGTAGGAAGATGCCCTTGAACCTGGAGATTTGGGACCCATGCGATGGGTAGCACGCAGTATTACTTTAAAGGGTCTGCGTTTGCTCACCCAACCTCACCAAACCTCTCAGCCCCAAGAGTGTCCACCCTTATGTCTCATCCAGCTGTGGGTCTAGATATGGTCAATCCAGGTTGCATGACAGCCCCTGAACGAATTGTGTAAGAATTTCTCTCTCTTTCCCTGTCTTTGTTTCATGGGTTTTTAAAAGTAATTTATTTTTATAATGGGGTTTAGCTGCTTTTCACGGCTGTGTTTAGGCCGCTTTACACCCACTTGACCCACTAACAGAGAGATATCAATACATAGGTTTTAAGATTATTACTAGTCAGATATATTCTTGTGCGGTGAATCGGGCGTGTTGAGTCCAGTTCTCTGAGCAAGGAGTAGGTCTTGTCTGTTACATATTGGGTTTATGGAACGGTATCTGAGCTAATTTGAAACTCTTGTTTTATGTATCACCCCACCTCACCTTTCCCGTTAAGCAGCCATAGTGTGTTTTCTGCATGTGTGACTCTGTTCTGTTTTGTAATTCAGTTCAAGTGTAACGGTTTTTACATTCCCTCTATAAGTGACACCTTATGAGAAGTGTCCTTTTCTGTGTGACTTATTTCACTTAGAATCGTCTTACCTAAATCCACTCATCATGCTGCTACTAGCCTTATGACATTGATTTCATGGCTGAGTGATATTCCATTGTACATAAGGACCACAACTTTTTTATCCATTTTTCGCTTTCCTGGGATATTTAAGGTGGAAGGAAGTGGAGGTCCTTGTCAACAGAGCAGCCCTAAACTTTGGGGTGCTTGTGTCTTGCTGATTTTCAATTTTCCCACTTTATCCCCCCATGCGTGGAAGTGCCCTATGCTCTCTAAGCTGTGTTTTTTAGATGTTTCAGGACACACCGTACACTTCTCCAGAGTGGCTGTTGGCAATTTACATCCCGCCCATCAGTGTAGCAAGGCTCCCATTTCTCCATGGCCTGTCCTGCATTTCTGGTTTTGACACTTTTTTCAGCATGGCCCTTTTGACCGATGGGAAGCGAGACTTCTTTGTAGCGCTGATTTGCCTTTCCAGGTTGCTTGGTTGGCCAAAAAGGGCGTATGCGTTTTTTCCTGAATGTATTCAGGAAAAAACGCATACGCCCTTTTTGGCCAAGGGCATCATTGTCAACGTTTTGCCGCTTTTCATGTGCTTTAAAGGCGATTCGAATCTACCTCCTGAAATCTGTTTCCTGCAATTCTGCCTTGATTTCAAATCCTCTTCTTTGCCTTCCCTCAATATATTTGTGGACGAGAGTTATCATTTATAACTCTGCAGGTTTGTGAATTGCAGTGCCCTGAAGCTCCATTTTACAAGTCGGTTTTTTGGGAGCCGGCCGCAAAAGCGCAGGATGGCTTCAGGCCCTGTTCTGGTTCAGGGGGGCAGGCTGAGCCTGTGGTTAATTCTTCTTCCTGATGGGAAAATAGAGTGACCTGTGCCTCTCCCAACACCAAGAGCTAGTCTCTCATTGGTTCCCCGTCTTCCCGTTCATCCTCAGGACAAATTGCAACCTGTACGGAACAGGAGGTTAAAGGTGCTGATGCTCCAAGTAGGGAGATTGCTAGTAAAGTGGCTGGAATGGCGAACCCGAGCACAAGGAGATGAGACATGAGGTGCGTTTTAGAAACCTTTCCCCATCACACGGTGTACCATCTTCTGGGTTTCTCATGCATGTTATCGATGTAGGAAGATGCCCTTGAACCTGGAGATTTGGGACCCATGCGATGGGTAGCACGCAGTATTACTTTAAAGGGTCTGCGTTTGCTCACCCAACCTCACCAAACCTCTCAGCCCCAAGAGTGTCCACCCTTATGTCTCATCCAGCTGTGGGTCTAGATATGGTCAATCCAGGTTGCATCACAGCCCCTGAACGAATTGTGTAAGAATTTCTCTCTCTTTCCCTGTCTTTGTTTCATGGGTTTTTAAAAGTAATTTATTTTTATAATGGGGTTTAGCTGCTTTTCACGGCTGTGTTTAGGCCGCTTTACACCCACTTGACCCACTAACAGAGAGATATCAATACATAGGTTTTAAGATTATTACTAGTCAGATATATTCTTGTGCGGTGAATCGGGCGTGTTGAGTCCAGTTCTCTGAGCAAGGAGTAGGTCTTGTCTGTTCCATATTGGGTTTATGGAACGGTATCTGAGCTAATTTGAAACTCTTGTTTTATGTATCACCCCACCTCACCTTTCCCGTTAAGCAGCCATAGTGTGTTTTCTGCATGTGTGACTCTGTTCTGTTTTGTAATTCAGTTCAAGTGTAACGGTTTTTACATTCCCTCTATAAGTGACACCTTATGAGAAGTGTCCTTTTCTGTGTGACTTATTTCACTTAGAATCGTCTTACCTAAATCCACTCATCATGCTGCTACTAGCCTTATGACATTGATTTCATGGCTGAGTGATATTCCATTGTACATAAGGACCACAACTTTTTTATCCATTTTTCGCTTTCCTGGGATATTTAAGGTGGAAGGAAGTGGAGGTCCTTGTCAACAGAGCAGCCCTAAACTTTGGGGTGCTTGTGTCTTGCTGATTTTCAATTTTCCCACTTTATCCCCCCATGCGTGGAAGTGCCCTATGCTCTCTAAGCTGTGTTTTTTAGATGTTTCAGGACACACCGTACACTTCTCCAGAGTGGCTGTTGGCAATTTACATCCCGCCCATCAGTGTAGCAAGGCTCCCATTTCTCCATGGCCTGTCCTGCATTTCTGGTTTTGACAGTTTTTTCAGCATGGCCCTTTTGACCGATGGGAAGCGAGACTTCTTTGTAGCGCTGATTTGCCTTTCCAGGTTGCTTGGTTGGCCAAAAAGGGCGTATGCGTTTTTTCCTGAATATATTCAGGAAAAAACGCATACGCCCTTTTTGGCCAAGGGCATCATTGTCAACGTTTTGCCGCTTTTCATGTGCTTTAAAGGCGATTCGAATCTACCTCCTGAAATCTGTTTCCTGCAATTCTGCCTTGATTTCAAATCCTCTTCTTTGCCTTCCCTCAATATATTTGTGGACGAGAGTTATCATTTATAACTCTGCAGGTTTGTGAATTGCAGTGCCCTGAAGCTCCATTTTACAAGTCGGTTTTTTGGGAGCCGGCCGCAAAAGCGCAGGATGGCTTCAGGCCCTGTTCTGGTTCAGGGGGGCAGGATGAGCCTGTGGTTAATTCTTCTTCCTGATGGGAAAATAGAGTGACCTGTGCCTGTCCCAACACCAAGAGCTAGTCTCTCATTGGTTCCCCGTCTTCCCGTTCATCCTCAGGACAAATTGCAACCTGTACGGAACAGGAGGTTAAAGGTGCTGATGCTCCAAGTAGGGAGATTGCTAGTAAAGTGGCTGGAATGGCGAACCCGAGCACAAGGAGATGAGAAATGAGGTGCGTTTTAGAAACCTTTCCCCATCACACGGTGTACCATCTTCTGGGTTTCTCATGCATGTTTTCGATGTAGGAAGATGCCCTTGAACCTGGAGATTTGGGACCCATGCGATGGGTAGCACGCAGTATTACTTTAAAGGGTCTGCGTTTGCTCACCCAACCTCACCAAACCTCTCAGCCCCAAGAGTGTCCACCCTTATGTCTCATCCAGCTGTGGGTCTAGATATGGTCAATCCAGGTTGCATCACAGCCCCTGAACGAATTGTGTAAGAATTTCTCTCTCTTTCCCTGTCTTTGTTTCATGGGTTTTTAAAAGTAATTTATTTTTATAATGGGGTGTAGCTGCTTTTCACGGCTGTGTTTAGGCCGCTTTACACCCACTTGACCCACTAACAGAGAGATATCAATACATAGGTTTTAAGATTATTACTAGTCAGATATATTCTTGTGCGGTGAATCGGGCGTGTTGAGTCCAGTTCTCTGAGCAAGGAGTAGGTCTTATCTATTACATATTGGGTTTATGGAACGGTATCTGAGCTAATTTGAAACTCTTGTTTTATGTATCACCCCACCTCACCTTTCCCGTTAAGCAGCCATAGTGTGTTTTCTGCATGTGTGACTCTGTTCTGTTTTGTAATTCAGTTCAAGTGTAACGGTTTTTACATTCCCTCTATAAGTGACACCTTATGAGAAGTGTCCTTTTCTGTGTGACTTATTTCACTTAGAATCGTCTTACCTAAATCCACTCATCATGCTGCTACTAGCCTTATGACATTGATTTCATGGCTGAGTGATATTCCATTGTACATAAGGACCACAACTTTTTTATCCATTTTTCGCTTTCCTGGGATATTTAAGGTGGAATGAAGTGGGGGTCCTTGTCAACAGAGCAGCCCTAAACTTTGGGGTGCTTGTGTCTTGCTGATTTTCAATTTTCCCACTTTATCCCCCCATGCGTGGAAGTGCCCTATGCTCTCTAAGCTGTGTTTTTTAGATGTTTCAGGACACACCGTACACTTCTCCAGAGTGGCTGTTGGCAATTTACATCCCGCCCATCAGTGTAGCAAGGCTCCCATTTCTCCATGGCCTGTCCTGCATTTCTGGTTTTGACACTTTTTTCAGCATGGCCCTTTTGACCGATGGGAAGCGAGACTTCTTTGTAGCGCTGATTTGCCTTTCCAGGTTGCTTGGTTGGCCAAAAAGGGCGTATGCGTTTTTTCCTGAATGTATTCAGGAAAAAACGCATACGCCCTTTTTGGCCAAGGGCATCATTGTCAACGTTTTGCCGCTTTTCATGTGCTTTAAAGGCGATTCGAATCTACCTCCTGAAATCTGTTTCCTGCAATTCTGCCTTGATTTCAAATCCTCTTCTTTGCCTTCCCTCAATATATTTGTGGACGAGAGTTATCATTTATAACTCTGCAGGTTTGTGAATTGCAGTGCCCTGAAGCTCCATTTTACAAGTCGGTTTTTTGGGAGCCGGCCGCAAAAGCGCAGGATGGCTTCAGGCCCTGTTCTGGTTCAGGGGGGCAGGCTGAGCCTGTGGTTAATTCTTCTTCCTGATGGGAAAATAGAGTGACCTGTGCCTCTCCCAGCACCAAGAGCTAGTCTCTCATTGGTTCCCCGTCTTCCCGTTCATCCTCAGGACAAATTGCAACCTGTACGGAACAGGAGGTTAAAGGTGCTGATGCTCCAAGTAGGGAGATTGCTAGTAAAGTGGCTGGAATGGCGAACCCGAGCACAAGGAGATGAGAAATGAGGTGCGTTTTAGAAACCTTTCCCCATCACACGGTGTACCATCTTCTGGGTTTCTCATGCATGTTTTCGATGTAGGAAGATGCCCTTGAACCTGGAGATTTGGGACCCATGCGATGGGTAGCACGCAGTATTACTTTAAAGGGTCTGCGTTTGCTCACCCAACCTCACCAAACCTCTCAGCCCCAAGAGTGTCCACCCTTATGTCTCATCCAGCTGTGGGTCTAGATATGGTCAATCCAGGTTGCATGACAGCCCCTGAACGAATTGTGTAAGAATTTCTCTCTCTTTCCCTGTCTTTGTTTCATGGGTTTTTAAAAGTAATTTATTTTTATAATGGGGTTTAGCTGCTTTTCACGGCTGTGTTTAGGCCGCTTTACACCCACTTGACCCACTAACAGAGAGATATCAATACATAGGTTTTAAGATTATTACTAGTCAGATATATTCTTGTGCGGTGAATCGGGCGTGTTGAGTCCAGTTCTCTGAGCAAGGAGTAGGTCTTGTCTGTTACATATTGGGTTTATGGAACGGTATCTGAGCTAATTTGAAACTCTTGTTTTATGTATCACCCCACCTCACCTTTCCCGTTAAGCAGCCATAGTGTGTTTTCTGCATGTGTGACTCTGTTCTGTTTTGTAATTCAGTTCAAGTGTAACGGTTTTTACATTCCCTCTATAAGTGACACCTTATGAGAAGTGTCCTTTTCTGTGTGACTTATTTCACTTAGAATCGTCTTACCTAAATCCACTCATCATGCTGCTACTAGCCTTATGACATTGATTTCATGGCTGAGTGATATTCCATTGTACATAAGGACCACAACTTTTTTATCCATTTTTCGCTTTCCTGGGATATTTAAGGTGGAAGGAAGTGGAGGTCCTTGTCAACAGAGCAGCCCTAAACTTTGGGGTGCTTGTGTCTTGCTGATTTTCAATTTTCCCACTTTATCCCCCCATGCGTGGAAGTGCCCTATGCTCTCTAAGCTGTGTTTTTTAGATGTTTCAGGACACACCGTACACTTCTCCAGAGTGGCTGTTGGCAATTTACATCCCGCCCATCAGTGTAGCAAGGCTCCCATTTCTCCATGGCCTGTCCTGCATTTCTGGTTTTGACACTTTTTTCAGCATGGCCCTTTTGACCGATGGGAAGCGAGACTTCTTTGTAGCGCTGATTTGCCTTTCCAGGTTGCTTGGTTGGCCAAAAAGGGCGTATGCGTTTTTTCCTGAATGTATTCAGGAAAAAACGCATACGCCCTTTTTGGCCAAGGGCATCATTGTCAACGTTTTGCCGCTTTTCATGTGCTTTAAAGGCGATTCGAATCTACCTCCTGAAATCTGTTTCCTGCAATTCTGCCTTGATTTCAAATCCTCTTCTTTGCCTTCCCTCAATATATTTGTGGACGAGAGTTATCATTTATAACTCTGCAGGTTTGTGAATTGCAGTGCCCTGAAGCTCCATTTTACAAGTCGGTTTTTTGGGAGCCGGCCGCAAAAGCGCAGGATGGCTTCAGGCCCTGTTCTGGTTCAGGGGGGCAGGCTGAGCCTGTGGTTAATTCTTCTTCCTGATGGGAAAATAGAGTGACCTGTGCCTCTCCCAACACCAAGAGCTAGTCTCTCATTGGTTCCCCGTCTTCCCGTTCATCCTCAGGACAAATTGCAACCTGTACGGAACAGGAGGTTAAAGGTGCTGATGCTCCAAGTAGGGAGATTGCTAGTAAAGTGGCTGGAATGGCGAACCCGAGCACAAGGAGATGAGAAATGAGGTGCGTTTTAGAAACCTTTCCCCATCACACGGTGTACCATCTTCTGGGTTTCTCATGCATGTTATCGATGTAGGAAGATGCCCTTGAACCTGGAGATTTGGGACCCATGCGATGGGTAGCACGCAGTATTACTTTAAAGGGTCTGCGTTTGCTCACCCAACCTCACCAAACCTCTCAGCCCCAAGAGTGTCCACCCTTATGTCTCATCCAGCTGTGGGTCTAGATATGGTCAATCCAGGTTGCATCACAGCCCCTGAACGAATTGTGTAAGAATTTCTCTCTCTTTCCCTGTCTTTGTTTCATGGGTTTTTAAAAGTAATTTATTTTTATAATGGGGTTTAGCTGCTTTTCACGGCTGTGTTTAGGCCGCTTTACACCCACTTGACCCACTAACAGAGAGATATCAATACATAGGTTTTAAGATTATTACTAGTCAGATATATTCTTGTGCGGTGAATCGGGCGTGTTGAGTCCAGTTCTCTGAGCAAGGAGTAGGTCTTGTCTGTTCCATATTGGGTTTATGGAACGGTATCTGAGCTAATTTGAAACTCTTGTTTTATGTATCACCCCACCTCACCTTTCCCGTTAAGCAGCCATAGTGTGTTTTCTGCATGTGTGACTCTGTTCTGTTTTGTAATTCAGTTCAAGTGTAACGGTTTTTACATTCCCTCTATAAGTGACACCTTATGAGAAGTGTCCTTTTCTGTGTGACTTATTTCACTTAGAATCGTCTTACCTAAATCCACTCATCATGCTGCTACTAGCCTTATGACATTGATTTCATGGCTGAGTGATATTCCATTGTACATAAGGACCACAACTTTTTTATCCATTTTTCGCTTTCCTGGGATATTTAAGGTGGAAGGAAGTGGAGGTCCTTGTCAACAGAGCAGCCCTAAACTTTGGGGTGCTTGTGTCTTGCTGATTTTCAATTTTCCCACTTTATCCCCCCATGCGTGGAAGTGCCCTATGCTCTCTAAGCTGTGTTTTTTAGATGTTTCAGGACACACCGTACACTTCTCCAGAGTGGCTGTTGGCAATTTACATCCCGCCCATCAGTGTAGCAAGGCTCCCATTTCTCCATGGCCTGTCCTGCATTTCTGGTTTTGACAGTTTTTTCAGCATGGCCCTTTTGACCGATGGGAAGCGAGACTTCTTTGTAGCGCTGATTTGCCTTTCCAGGTTGCTTGGTTGGCCAAAAAGGGCGTATGCGTTTTTTCCTGAATATATTCAGGAAAAAACGCATACGCCCTTTTTGGCCAAGGGCATCATTGTCAACGTTTTGCCGCTTTTCATGTGCTTTAAAGGCGATTCGAATCTACCTCCTGAAATCTGTTTCCTGCAATTCTGCCTTGATTTCAAATCCTCTTCTTTGCCTTCCCTCAATATATTTGTGGACGAGAGTTATCATTTATAACTCTGCAGGTTTGTGAATTGCAGTGCCCTGAAGCTCCATTTTACAAGTCGGTTTTTTGGGAGCCGGCCGCAAAAGCGCAGGATGGCTTCAGGCCCTGTTCTGGTTCAGGGGGGCAGGCTGAGCCTGTGGTTAATTCTTCTTCCTGATGGGAAAATAGAGTGACCTGTGCCTCTCCCAACACCAAGAGCTAGTCTCTCATTGGTTCCCCGTCTTCCCGTTCATCCTCAGGACAAATTGCAACCTGTACGGAACAGGAGGTTAAAGGTGCTGATGCTCCAAGTAGGGAGATTGCTAGTAAAGTGGCTGGAATGGCGAACCCGAGCACAAGGAGATGAGAAATGAGGTGCGTTTTAGAAACCTTTCCCCATCACACGGTGTACCATCTTCTGGGTTTCTCATGCATGTTTTCGATGTAGGAAGATGCCCTTGAACCTGGAGATTTGGGACCCATGCGATGGGTAGCACGCAGTATTATTTTAAAGGGTCTGCGTTTGCTCACCCAACCTCACCAAACCTCTCAGCCCCAAGAGTGTCCACCCTTATGTCTCATCCAGCTGTGGGTCTAGATATGGTCAATCCAGGTTGCATCACAGCCCCTGAACGAATTGTGTAAGAATTTCTCTCTCTTTCCCTGTCTTTGTTTCATGGGTTTTTAAAAGTAATTTATTTTTATAATGGGGTTTAGCTGCTTTTCACGGCTGTGTTTAGGCCGCTTTACACCCACTTGACCCACTAACAGAGAGATATCAATACATAGGTTTTAAGATTATTACTAGTCAGATATATTCTTGTGCGGTGAATCGGGCGTGTTGAGTCCAGTTCTCTGAGCAAGGAGTAGGTCTTGTCTGTTACATATTGGGTTTATGGAACGGTATCTGAGCTAATTTGAAACTCTTGTTTTATGTATCACCCCACCTCACCTTTCCCGTTAAGCAGCCATAGTGTGTTTTCTGCATGTGTGACTCTGTTCTGTTTTGTAATTCAGTTCAAGTGTAACGGTTTTTACATTCCCTCTATAAGTGACACCTTATGAGAAGTGTCCTTTTCTGTGTGACTTATTTCACTTAGAATCGTCTTACCTAAATCCACTCATCATGCTGCTACTAGCCTTATGACATTGATTTCATGGCTGAGTGATATTCCATTGTACATAAGGACCACAACTTTTTTATCCATTTTTCGCTTTCCTGGGATATTTAAGGTGGAAGGAAGTGGAGGTCCTTGTCAACAGAGCAGCCCTAAACTTTGGGGTGCTTGTGTCTTGCTGATTTTCAATTTTCCCACTTTATCCCCCCATGCGTGGAAGTGCCCTATGCTCTCTAAGCTGTGTTTTTTAGATGTTTCAGGACACACCGTACACTTCTCCAGAGTGGCTGTTGGCAATTTACATCCCGCCCATCAGTGTAGCAAGGCTCCCATTTCTCCATGGCCTGTCCTGCATTTCTGGTTTTGACACTTTTTTCAGCATGGCCCTTTTGACCGATGGGAAGCGAGACTTCTTTGTAGCGCTGATTTGCCTTTCCAGGTTGCTTGGTTGGCCAAAAAGGGCGTATGCGTTTTTTCCTGAATATATTCAGGAAAAAACGCATACGCCCTTTTTGGCCAAGGGCATCATTGTCAACGTTTTGCCGCTTTTCATGTGCTTTAAAGGCGATTCGAATCTACCTCCTGAAATCTGTTTCCTGCAATTCTGCCTTGATTTCAAATCCTCTTCTTTGCCTTCCCTCAATATATTTGTGGACGAGAGTTATCATTTATAACTCTGCAGGTTTGTGAATTGCAGTGCCCTGAAGCTCCATTTTACAAGTCGGTTTTTTGGGAGCCGGCCGCAAAAGCGCAGGATGGCTTCAGGCCCTGTTCTGGTTCAGGGGGGCAGGCTGAGCCTGTGGTTAATTCTTCTTCCTGATGGGAAAATAGAGTGACCTGTGCCTCTCCCAACACCAAGAGCTAGTCTCTCATTGGTTCCCCGTCTTCCCGTTCATCCTCAGGACAAATTGCAACCTGTACGGAACAGGAGGTTAAAGGTGCTGATGCTCCAAGTAGGGAGATTGCTAGTAAAGTGGCTGGAATGGCGAACCCGAGCACAAGGAGATGAGAAATGAGGTGCGTTTTAGAAACCTTTCCCCATCACACGGTGTACCATCTTCTGGGTTTCTCATGCATGTTTTCGATGTAGGAAGATGCCCTTGAACCTGGAGATTTGGGACCCATGCGATGGGTAGCACGCAGTATTATTTTAAAGGGTCTGCGTTTGCTCACCCAACCTCACCAAACCTCTCAGCCCCAAGATTGTCCACCCTTATGTCTCATCCAGCTGTGGGTCTAGATATGGTCAATCCAGGTTGCATCACAGCCCCTGAACGAATTGTGTAAGAATTTCTCTCTCTTTCCCTGTCTTTGTTTCATGGGTTTTTAAAAGTAATTTATTTTTATAATGGGGTTTAGCTGCTTTTCACGGCTGTGTTTAGGCCGCTTTACTCCCACTTGACCCACTAACAGAGAGATATCAATACATAGGTTTTAAGATTATTACTAGTCAGATATATTCTTGTGCGGTGAATCGGGCGTGTTGAGTCCAGTTCTCTGAGCAAGGAGTAGGTCTTGTCTGTTACATATTGGGTTTATGGAACGGTATCTGAGCTAATTTGAAACTCTTGTTTTATGTATCACCCCACCTCACCTTTCCCGTTAAGCAGCCATAGTGTGTTTTCTGCATGTGTGACTCTGTTCTGTTTTGTAATTCAGTTCAAGTGTAACGGTTTTTACATTCCCTCTATAAGTGACACCTTATGAGAAGTGTCCTTTTCTGTGTGACTTATTTCACTTAGAATCGTCTTACCTAAATCCACTCATCATGCTGCTACTAGCCTTATGACATTGATTTCATGGCTGAGTGATATTCCATTGTACATAAGGACCACAACTTTTTTATCCATTTTTCGCTTTCCTGGGATATTTAAGGTGGAATGAAGTGGAGGTCCTTGTCAACAGAGCAGCCCTAAACTTTGGGGTGCTTGTGTCTTGCTGATTTTCAATTTTCCCACTTTATCCCCCCATGCGTGGAAGTGCCCTATGCTCTCTAAGCTGTGTTTTTTAGATGTTTCAGGACACACCGTACACTTCTCCAGAGTGGCTGTTGGCAATTTACATCCCGCCCATCAGTGTAGCAAGGCTCCCATTTCTCCATGGCCTGTCCTGCATTTCTGGTTTTGACACTTTTTTCAGCATGGCCCTTTTGACCGATGGGAAGCGAGACTTCTTTGTAGCGCTGATTTGCCTTTCCAGGTTGCTTGGTTGGCCAAAAAGGGCGTATGCGTTTTTTCCTGAATGTATTCAGGAAAAAACGCATACGCCCTTTTTGGCCAAGGGCATCATTGTCAACGTTTTGCCGCTTTTCATGTGCTTTAAAGGCGATTCGAATCTACCTCCTGAAATCTGTTTCCTGCAATTCTGCCTTGATTTCAAATCCTCTTCTTTGCCTTCCCTCAATATATTTGTGGACGAGAGTTATCATTTATAACTCTGCAGGTTTGTGAATTGCAGTGCCCTGAAGCTCCATTTTACAAGTCGGTTTTTTGGGAGCCGGCCGCAAAAGCGCAGGATGGCTTCAGGCCCTGTTCTGGTTCAGGGGGGCAGGCTGAGCCTGTGGTTAATTCTTCTTCCTGATGGGAAAATAGAGTGACCTGTGCCTGTCCCAACACCAAGAGCTAGTCTCTCATTGGTTCCCCGTCTTCCCGTTCATCCTCAGGACAAATTGCAACCTGTACGGAACAGGAGGTTAAAGGTGCTGATGCTCCAAGTAGGGAGATTGCTAGTAAAGTGGCTGGAATGGCGAACCCGAGCACAAGGAGATGAGAAATGAGGTGCGTTTTAGAAACCTTTCCCCATCACACGGTGTACCATCTTCTGGGTTTCTCATGCATGTTTTCGATGTAGGAAGATGCCCTTGAACCTGGAGATTTGGGACCCATGCGATGGGTAGCACGCAGTATTACTTTAAAGGGTCTGCGTTTGCTCACCCAACCTCACCAAACCTCTCAGCCCCAAGAGTGTCCACCCTTATGTCTCATCCAGCTGTGGGTCTAGATATGGTCAATCCAGGTTGCATCACAGCCCCTGAACGAATTGTGTAAGAATTTCTCTCTCTTTCCCTGTCTTTGTTTCATGGGTTTTTAAAAGTAATTTATTTTTATAATGGGGTTTAGCTGCTTTTCACGGCTGTGTTTAGGCCGCTTTACACCCACTTGACCCACTAACAGAGAGATATCAATACATAGGTTTTAAGATTATTACTAGTCAGATATATTCTTGTGCGGTGAATCGGGCGTGTTGAGTCCAGTTCTCTGAGCAAGGAGTAGGTCTTATCTGTTACATATTGGGTTTATGGAACGGTATCTGAGCTAATTTGAAACTCTTGTTTTATGTATCACCCCACCTCACCTTTCCCGTTAAGCAGCCATAGTGTGTTTTCTGCATGTGTGACTCTGTTCTGTTTTGTAATTCAGTTCAAGTGTAACGGTTTTTACATTCCCTCTATAAGTGACACCTTATGAGAAGTGTCCTTTTCTGTGTGACTTATTTCACTTAGAATCGTCTTACCTAAATACACTCATCATGCTGCTACTAGCCTTATGACATTGATTTCATGGCTGAGTGATATTCCATTGTACATAAGGACCACAACTTTTTTATCCATTTTTCGCTTTCCTGGGATATTTAAGGTGGAATGAAGTGGAGGTCCTTGTCAACAGAGCAGCCCTAAACTTTGGGGTGCTTGTGTCTTGCTGATTTTCAATTTTCCCACTTTATCCCCCCATGCGTGGAAGTGCCCTATGCTCTCTAAGCTGTGTTTTTTAGATGTTTCAGGACACACCGTACACTTCTCCAGAGTGGCTGTTGGCAATTTACATCCCGCCCATCAGTGTAGCAAGGCTCCCATTTCTCCATGGCCTGTCCTGCATTTCTGGTTTTGACACTTTTTTCAGCATGGCCCTTTTGACCGATGGGAAGCGAGACTTCTTTGTAGCGCTGATTTGCCTTTCCAGGTTGCTTGGTTGGCCAAAAAGGGCGTATGCGTTTTTTCCTGAATGTATTCAGGAGAAAACGCATACGCCCTTTTTGGCCAAGGGCATCATTGTCAACGTTTTGCCGCTTTTCATGTGCTTTAAAGGCGATTCGAATCTACCTCCTGAAATCTGTTTCCTGCAATTCTGCCTTGATTTCAAATCCTCTTCTTTGCCTTCCCTCAATATATTTGTGGACGAGAGTTATCATTTATAACTCTGCAGGTTTGTGAATTGCAGTGCCCTGAAGCTCCATTTTACAAGTCGGTTTTTTGGGAGCCGGCCGCAAAAGCGCAGGATGGCTTCAGGCCCTGTTCTGGTTCAGGGGGGCAGGCTGAGCCTGTGGTTAATTCTTCTTCCTGATGGGAAAATAGAGTGACCTGTGCCTCTCCCAACACCAAGAGCTAGTCTCTCATTGGTTCCCCGTCTTCCCGTTCATCCTCAGGACAAATTGCAACCTGTACGGAACAGGAGGTTAAAGGTGCTGATGCTCCAAGTAGGGAGATTGCTAGTAAAGTGGCTGGAATGGCGAACCCGAGCACAAGGAGATGAGAAATGAGGTGCGTTTTAGAAACCTTTCCCCATCACACGGTGTACCATCTTCTGGGTTTCTCATGCATGTTTTCGATGTAGGAAGATGCCCTTGAACCTGGAGATTTGGGACCCATGCGATGGGTAGCACGCAGTATTACTTTAAAGGGTCTGCGTTTGCTCACCCAACCTCACCAAACCTCTCATCCCCAAGAGTGTCCACCCTTATGTCTCATCCAGCTGTGGGTCTAGATATGGTCAATCCAGGTTGCATGACAGCCCCTGAACGAATTGTGTAAGAATTTCTCTCTCTTTCCCTGTCTTTGTTTCATGGGTTTTTAAAAGTAATTTATTTTTATAATGGGGTTTAGCTGCTTTTCACGGCTGTGTTTAGGCCGCTTTACACCCACTTGACCCACTAACAGAGAGATATCAATACATAGGTTTTAAGATTATTACTAGTCAGATATATTCTTGTGCGGTGAATCGGGCGTGTTGAGTCCAGTTCTCTGAGCAAGGAGTAGGTCTTGTCTGTTACATATTGGGTTTATGGAACGGTATCTGAGCTAATTTGAAACTCTTGTTTTATGTATCACCCCACCTCACCTTTCCCGTTAAGCAGCCATAGTGTGTTTTCTGCATGTGTGACTCTGTTCTGTTTTGTAATTCAGTTCAAGTGTAACGGTTTTTACATTCCCTCTATAAGTGACACCTTATGAGAAGTGTCCTTTTCTGTGTGACTTATTTCACTTAGAATCGTCTTACCTAAATCCACTCATCATGCTGCTACTAGCCTTATGACATTGATTTCATGGCTGAGTGATATTCCATTGTACATAAGGACCACAACTTTTTTATCCATTTTTCGCTTTCCTGGGATATTTAAGGTGGAATGAAGTGGGGGTCCTTGTCAACAGAGCAGCCCTAAACTTTGGGGTGCTTGTGTCTTGCTGATTTTCAATTTTCCCACTTTATCCCCCCATGCGTGGAAGTGCCCTATGCTCTCTAAGCTGTGTTTTTTAGATGTTTCAGGACACACCGTACACTTCTCCAGAGTGGCTGTTGGCAATTTACATCCCGCCCATCAGTGTAGCAAGGCTCCCATTTCTCCATGGCCTGTCCTGCATTTCTGGTTTTGACACTTTTTTCAGCATGGCCCTTTTGACCGATGGGAAGCGAGACTTCTTTGTAGCGCTGATTTGCCTTTCCAGGTTGCTTGGTTGGCCAAAAAGGGCGTATGCGTTTTTTCCTGAATGTATTCAGGAAAAAACGCATACGCCCTTTTTGGCCAAGGGCATCATTGTCAACGTTTTGCCGCTTTTCATGTGCTTTAAAGGCGATTCGAATCTACCTCCTGAAATCTGTTTCCTGCAATTCTGCCTTGATTTCAAATCCTCTTCTTTGCCTTCCCTCAATATATTTGTGGACGAGAGTTATCATTTATAACTCTGCAGGTTTGTGAATTGCAGTGCCCTGAAGCTCCATTTTACAAGTCGGTTTTTTGGGAGCCGGCCGCAAAAGCGCAGGATGGCTTCAGGCCCTGTTCTGGTTCAGGGGGGCAGGCTGAGCCTGTGGTTAATTCTTCTTCCTGATGGGAAAATAGAGTGACCTGTGCCTCTCCCAGCACCAAGAGCTAGTCTCTCATTGGTTCCCCGTCTTCCCGTTCATCCTCAGGACAAATTGCAACCTGTACGGAACAGGAGGTTAAAGGTGCTGATGCTCCAAGTAGGGAGATTGCTAGTAAAGTGGCTGGAATGGCGAACCCGAGCACAAGGAGATGAGAAATGAGGTGCGTTTTAGAAACCTTTCCCCATCACACGGTGTACCATCTTCTGGGTTTCTCATGCATGTTTTCGATGTAGGAAGATGCCCTTGAACCTGGAGATTTGGGACCCATGCGATGGGTAGCACGCAGTATTACTTTAAAGGGTCTGCGTTTGCTCACCCAACCTCACCAAACCTCTCAGCCCCAAGAGTGTCCACCCTTATGTCTCATCCAGCTGTGGGTCTAGATATGGTCAATCCAGGTTGCATGACAGCCCCTGAACGAATTGTGTAAGAATTTCTCTCTCTTTCCCTGTCTTTGTTTCATGGGTTTTTAAAAGTAATTTATTTTTATAATGGGGTTTAGCTGCTTTTCACGGCTGTGTTTAGGCCGCTTTACACCCACTTGACCCACTAACAGAGAGATATCAATACATAGGTTTTAAGATTATTACTAGTCAGATATATTCTTGTGCGGTGAATCGGGCGTGTTGAGTCCAGTTCTCTGAGCAAGGAGTAGGTCTTGTCTGTTACATATTGGGTTTATGGAACGGTATCTGAGCTAATTTGAAACTCTTGTTTTATGTATCACCCCACCTCACCTTTCCCGTTAAGCAGCCATAGTGTGTTTTCTGCATGTGTGACTCTGTTCTGTTTTGTAATTCAGTTCAAGTGTAACGGTTTTTACATTCCCTCTATAAGTGACACCTTATGAGAAGTGTCCTTTTCTGTGTGACTTATTTCACTTAGAATCGTCTTACCTAAATCCACTCATCATGCTGCTACTAGCCTTATGACATTGATTTCATGGCTGAGTGATATTCCATTGTACATAAGGACCACAACTTTTTTATCCATTTTTCGCTTTCCTGGGATATTTAAGGTGGAAGGAAGTGGAGGTCCTTGTCAACAGAGCAGCCCTAAACTTTGGGGTGCTTGTGTCTTGCTGATTTTCAATTTTCCCACTTTATCCCCCCATGCGTGGAAGTGCCCTATGCTCTCTAAGCTGTGTTTTTTAGATGTTTCAGGACACACCGTACACTTCTCCAGAGTGGCTGTTGGCAATTTACATCCCGCCCATCAGTGTAGCAAGGCTCCCATTTCTCCATGGCCTGTCCTGCATTTCTGGTTTTGACACTTTTTTCAGCATGGCCCTTTTGACCGATGGGAAGCGAGACTTCTTTGTAGCGCTGATTTGCCTTTCCAGGTTGCTTGGTTGGCCAAAAAGGGCGTATGCGTTTTTTCCTGAATGTATTCAGGAAAAAACGCATACGCCCTTTTTGGCCAAGGGCATCATTGTCAACGTTTTGCCGCTTTTCATGTGCTTTAAAGGCGATTCGAATCTACCTCCTGAAATCTGTTTCCTGCAATTCTGCCTTGATTTCAAATCCTCTTCTTTGCCTTCCCTCAATATATTTGTGGACGAGAGTTATCATTTATAACTCTGCAGGTTTGTGAATTGCAGTGCCCTGAAGCTCCATTTTACAAGTCGGTTTTTTGGGAGCCGGCCGCAAAAGCGCAGGATGGCTTCAGGCCCTGTTCTGGTTCAGGGGGGCAGGCTGAGCCTGTGGTTAATTCTTCTTCCTGATGGGAAAATAGAGTGACCTGTGCCTCTCCCAGCACCAAGAGCTAGTCTCTCATTGGTTCCCCGTCTTCCCGTTCATCCTCAGGACAAATTGCAACCTGTACGGAACAGGAGGTTAAAGGTGCTGATGCTCCAAGTAGGGAGATTGCTAGTAAAGTGGCTGGAATGGCGAACCCGAGCACAAGGAGATGAGAAATGAGGTGCGTTTTAGAAACCTTTCCCCATCACACGGTGTACCATCTTCTGGGTTTCTCATGCATGTTTTCGATGTAGGAAGATGCCCTTGAACCTGGAGATTTGGGACCCATGCGATGGGTAGCACGCAGTATTACTTTAAAGGGTCTGCGTTTGCTCACCCAACCTCACCAAACCTCTCAGCCCCAAGAGTGTCCACCCTTATGTCTCATCCAGCTGTGGGTCTAGATATGGTCAATCCAGGTTGCATGACAGCCCCTGAACGAATTGTGTAAGAATTTCTCTCTCTTTCCCTGTCTTTGTTTCATGGGTTTTTAAAAGTAATTTATTTTTATAATGGGGTTTAGCTGCTTTTCACGGCTGTGTTTAGGCCGCTTTACACCCACTTGACCCACTAACAGAGAGATATCAATACATAGGTTTTAAGATTATTACTAGTCAGATATATTCTTGTGCGGTGAATCGGGCGTGTTGAGTCCAGTTCTCTGAGCAAGGAGTAGGTCTTGTCTGTTACATATTGGGTTTATGGAACGGTATCTGAGCTAATTTGAAACTCTTGTTTTATGTATCACCCCACCTCACCTTTCCCGTTAAGCAGCCATAGTGTGTTTTCTGCATGTGTGACTCTGTTCTGTTTTGTAATTCAGTTCAAGTGTAACGGTTTTTACATTCCCTCTATAAGTGACACCTTATGAGAAGTGTCCTTTTCTGTGTGACTTATTTCACTTAGAATCGTCTTACCTAAATCCACTCATCATGCTGCTACTAGCCTTATGACATTGATTTCATGGCTGAGTGATATTCCATTGTACATAAGGACCACAACTTTTTTATCCATTTTTCGCTTTCCTGGGATATTTAAGGTGGAAGGAAGTGGAGGTCCTTGTCAACAGAGCAGCCCTAAACTTTGGGGTGCTTGTGTCTTGCTGATTTTCAATTTTCCCACTTTATCCCCCCATGCGTGGAAGTGCCCTATGCTCTCTAAGCTGTGTTTTTTAGATGTTTCAGGACACACCGTACACTTCTCCAGAGTGGCTGTTGGCAATTTACATCCCGCCCATCAGTGTAGCAAGGCTCCCATTTCTCCATGGCCTGTCCTGCATTTCTGGTTTTGACACTTTTTTCAGCATGGCCCTTTTGACCGATGGGAAGCGAGACTTCTTTGTAGCGCTGATTTGCCTTTCCAGGTTGCTTGGTTGGCCAAAAAGGGTGTATGCGTTTTTTCCTGAATGTATTCAGGAAAAAACGCATACGCCCTTTTTGGCCAAGGGCATCATTGTCAACGTTTTGCCGCTTTTCATGTGCTTTAAAGGCGATTCGAATCTACCTCCTGAAATCTGTTTCCTGCAATTCTGCCTTGATTTCAAATCCTCTTCTTTGCCTTCCCTCAATATATTTGTGGACGAGAGTTATCATTTATAACTCTGCAGGTTTGTGAATTGCAGTGCCCTGAAGCTCCATTTTACAAGTCGGTTTTTTGGGAGCCGGCCGCAAAAGCGCAGGATGGCTTCAGGCCCTGTTCTGGTTCAGGGGGGCAGGCTGAGCCTGTGGTTAATTCTTCTTCCTGATGGGAAAATAGAGTGACCTGTGCCTCTCCCAGCACCAAGAGCTAGTCTCTCATTGGTTCCCCGTCTTCCCGTTCATCCTCAGGACAAATTGCAACCTGTACGGAACAGGAGGTTAAAGGTGCTGATGCTCCAAGTAGGGAGATTGCTAGTAAAGTGGCTGGAATGGCGAACCCGAGCACAAGGAGATGAGAAATGAGGTGCGTTTTAGAAACCTTTCCCCATCACACGGTGTACCATCTTCTGGGTTTCTCATGCATGTTTTCGATGTAGGAAGATGCCCTTGAACCTGGAGATTTGGGACCCATGCGATGGGTAGCACGCAGTATTACTTTAAAGGGTCTGCGTTTGCTCACCCAACCTCACCAAACCTCTCAGCCCCAAGAGTGTCCACCCTTATGTCTCATCCAGCTGTGGGTCTAGATATGGTCAATCCAGGTTGCATGACAGCCCCTGAACGAATTGTGTAAGAATTTCTCTCTCTTTCCCTGTCTTTGTTTCATGGGTTTTTAAAAGTAATTTATTTTTATAATGGGGTTTAGCTGCTTTTCACGGCTGTGTTTAGGCCGCTTTACACCCACTTGACCCACTAACAGAGAGATATCAATACATAGGTTTTAAGATTATTACTAGTCAGATATATTCTTGTGCGGTGAATCGGGCGTGTTGAGTCCAGTTCTCTGAGCAAGGAGTAGGTCTTGTCTGTTACATATTGGGTTTATGGAACGGTATCTGAGCTAATTTGAAACTCTTGTTTTATGTATCACCCCACCTCACCTTTCCCGTTAAGCAGCCATAGTGTGTTTTCTGCATGTGTGACTCTGTTCTGTTTTGTAATTCAGTTCAAGTGTAACGGTTTTTACATTCCCTCTATAAGTGACACCTTATGAGAAGTGTCCTTTTCTGTGTGACTTATTTCACTTAGAATCGTCTTACCTAAATCCACTCATCATGCTGCTACTAGCCTTATGACATTGATTTCATGGCTGAGTGATATTCCATTGTACATAAGGACCACAACTTTTTTATCCATTTTTCGCTTTCCTGGGATATTTAAGGTGGAAGGAAGTGGAGGTCCTTGTCAACAGAGCAGCCCTAAACTTTGGGGTGCTTGTGTCTTGCTGATTTTCAATTTTCCCACTTTATCCCCCCATGCGTGGAAGTGCCCTATGCTCTCTAAGCTGTGTTTTTTAGATGTTTCAGGACACACCGTACACTTCTCCAGAGTGGCTGTTGGCAATTTACATCCCGCCCATCAGTGTAGCAAGGCTCCCATTTCTCCATGGCCTGTCCTGCATTTCTGGTTTTGACACTTTTTTCAGCATGGCCCTTTTGACCGATGGGAAGCGAGACTTCTTTGTAGCGCTGATTTGCCTTTCCAGGTTGCTTGGTTGGCCAAAAAGGGCGTATGCGTTTTTTCCTGAATGTATTCAGGAAAAAACGCATACGCCCTTTTTGGCCAAGGGCATCATTGTCAACGTTTTGCCGCTTTTCATGTGCTTTAAAGGCGATTCGAATCTACCTCCTGAAATCTGTTTCCTGCAATTCTGCCTTGATTTCAAATCCTCTTCTTTGCCTTCCCTCAATATATTTGTGGACGAGAGTTATCATTTATAACTCTGCAGGTTTGTGAATTGCAGTGCCCTGAAGCTCCATTTTACAAGTCGGTTTTTTGGGAGCCGGCCGCAAAAGCGCAGGATGGCTTCAGGCCCTGTTCTGGTTCAGGGGGGCAGGCTGAGCCTGTGGTTAATTCTTCTTCCTGATGGGAAAATAGAGTGACCTGTGCCTCTCCCAACACCAAGAGCTAGTCTCTCATTGGTTCCCCGTCTTCCCGTTCATCCTCAGGACAAATTGCAACCTGTACGGAACAGGAGGTTAAAGGTGCTGATGCTCCAAGTAGGGAGATTGCTAGTAAAGTGGCTGGAATGGCGAACCCGAGCACAAGGAGATGAGACATGAGGTGCGTTTTAGAAACCTTTCCCCATCACACGGTGTACCATCTTCTGGGTTTCTCATGCATGTTATCGATGTAGGAAGATGCCCTTGAACCTGGAGATTTGGGACCCATGCGATGGGTAGCACGCAGTATTACTTTAAAGGGTCTGCGTTTGCTCACCCAACCTCACCAAACCTCTCAGCCCCAAGAGTGTCCACCCTTATGTCTCATCCAGCTGTGGGTCTAGATATGGTCAATCCAGGTTGCATCACAGCCCCTGAACGAATTGTGTAAGAATTTCTCTCTCTTTCCCTGTCTTTGTTTCATGGGTTTTTAAAAGTAATTTATTTTTATAATGGGGTTTAGCTGCTTTTCACGGCTGTGTTTAGGCCGCTTTACACCCACTTGACCCACTAACAGAGAGATATCAATACATAGGTTTTAAGATTATTACTAGTCAGATATATTCTTGTGCGGTGAATCGGGCGTGTTGAGTCCAGTTCTCTGAGCAAGGAGTAGGTCTTGTCTGTTCCATATTGGGTTTATGGAACGGTATCTGAGCTAATTTGAAACTCTTGTTTTATGTATCACCCCACCTCACCTTTCCCGTTAAGCAGCCATAGTGTGTTTTCTGCATGTGTGACTCTGTTCTGTTTTGTAATTCAGTTCAAGTGTAACGGTTTTTACATTCCCTCTATAAGTGACACCTTATGAGAAGTGTCCTTTTCTGTGTGACTTATTTCACTTAGAATCGTCTTACCTAAATCCACTCATCATGCTGCTACTAGCCTTATGACATTGATTTCATGGCTGAGTGATATTCCATTGTACATAAGGACCACAACTTTTTTATCCATTTTTCGCTTTCCTGGGATATTTAAGGTGGAAGGAAGTGGAGGTCCTTGTCAACAGAGCAGCCCTAAACTTTGGGGTGCTTGTGTCTTGCTGATTTTCAATTTTCCCACTTTATCCCCCCATGCGTGGAAGTGCCCTATGCTCTCTAAGCTGTGTTTTTTAGATGTTTCAGGACACACCGTACACTTCTCCAGAGTGGCTGTTGGCAATTTACATCCCGCCCATCAGTGTAGCAAGGCTCCCATTTCTCCATGGCCTGTCCTGCATTTCTGGTTTTGACACTTTTTTCAGCATGGCCCTTTTGACCGATGGGAAGCGAGACTTCTTTGTAGCGCTGATTTGCCTTTCCAGGTTGCTTGGTTGGCCAAAAAGGGCGTATGCGTTTTTTCCTGAATGTATTCAGGAGAAAACGCATACGCCCTTTTTGGCCAAGGGCATCATTGTCAACGTTTTGCCGCTTTTCATGTGCTTTAAAGGCGATTCGAATCTACCTCCTGAAATCTGTTTCCTGCAATTCTGCCTTGATTTCAAATCCTCTTCTTTGCCTTCCCTCAATATATTTGTGGACGAGAGTTATCATTTATAACTCTGCAGGTTTGTGAATTGCAGTGCCCTGAAGCTCCATTTTACAAGTCGGTTTTTTGGGAGCCGGCCGCAAAAGCGCAGGATGGCTTCAGGCCCTGTTCTGGTTCAGGGGGGCAGGCTGAGCCTGTGGTTAATTCTTCTTCCTGATGGGAAAATAGAGTGACCTGTGCCTCTCCCAACACCAAGAGCTAGTCTCTCATTGGTTCCCCGTCTTCCCGTTCATCCTCAGGACAAATTGCAACCTGTACGGAACAGGAGGTTAAAGGTGCTGATGCTCCAAGTAGGGAGATTGCTAGTAAAGTGGCTGGAATGGCGAACCCGAGCACAAGGAGATGAGAAATGAGGTGCGTTTTAGAAACCTTTCCCCATCACACGGTGTACCATCTTCTGGGTTTCTCATGCATGTTTTCGATGTAGGAAGATGCCCTTGAACCTGGAGATTTGGGACCCATGCGATGGGTAGCACGCAGTATTACTTTAAAGGGTCTGCGTTTGCTCACCCAACCTCACCAAACCTCTCATCCCCAAGAGTGTCCACCCTTATGTCTCATCCAGCTGTGGGTCTAGATATGGTCAATCCAGGTTGCATGACAGCCCCTGAACGAATTGTGTAAGAATTTCTCTCTCTTTCCCTGTCTTTGTTTCATGGGTTTTTAAAAGTAATTTATTTTTATAATGGGGTTTAGCTGCTTTTCACGGCTGTGTTTAGGCCGCTTTACACCCACTTGACCCACTAACAGAGAGATATCAATACATAGGTTTTAAGATTATTACTAGTCAGATATATTCTTGTGCGGTGAATCGGGCGTGTTGAGTCCAGTTCTCTGAGCAAGGAGTAGGTCTTGTCTGTTACATATTGGGTTTATGGAACGGTATCTGAGCTAATTTGAAACTCTTGTTTTATGTATCACCCCACCTCACCTTTCCCGTTAAGCAGCCATAGTGTGTTTTCTGCATGTGTGACTCTGTTCTGTTTTGTAATTCATTTCAAGTGTAACGGTTTTTACATTCCCTCTATAAGTGACACCTTATGAGAAGTGTCCTTTTCTGTGTGACTTATTTCACTTAGAATCGTCTTACCTAAATCCACTCATCATGCTGCTACTAGCCTTATGACATTGATTTCATGGCTGAGTGATATTCCATTGTACATAAGGACCACAACTTTTTTATCCATTTTTCGCTTTCCTGGGATATTTAAGGTGGAATGAAGTGGGGGTCCTTGTCAACAGAGCAGCCCTAAACTTTGGGGTGCTTGTGTCTTGCTGATTTTCAATTTTCCCACTTTATCCCCCCATGCGTGGAAGTGCCCTATGCTCTCTAAGCTGTGTTTTTTAGATGTTTCAGGACACACCGTACACTTCTCCAGAGTGGCTGTTGGCAATTTACATCCCGCCCATCAGTGTAGCAAGGCTCCCATTTCTCCATGGCCTGTCCTGCATTTCTGGTTTTGACACTTTTTTCAGCATGGCCCTTTTGACCGATGGGAAGCGAGACTTCTTTGTAGCGCTGATTTGCCTTTCCAGGTTGCTTGGTTGGCCAAAAAGGGCGTATGCGTTTTTTCCTGAATGTATTCAGGAAAAAACGCATACGCCCTTTTTGGCCAAGGGCATCATTGTCAACGTTTTGCCGCTTTTCATGTGCTTTAAAGGCGATTCGAATCTACCTCCTGAAATCTGTTTCCTGCAATTCTGCCTTGATTTCAAATCCTCTTCTTTGCCTTCCCTCAATATATTTGTGGACGAGAGTTATCATTTATAACTCTGCAGGTTTGTGAATTGCAGTGCCCTGAAGCTCCATTTTACAAGTCGGTTTTTTGGGAGCCGGCCGCAAAAGCGCAGGATGGCTTCAGGCCCTGTTCTGGTTCAGGGGGGCAGGCTGAGCCTGTGGTTAATTCTTCTTCCTGATGGGAAAATAGAGTGACCTGTGCCTCTCCCAGCACCAAGAGCTAGTCTCTCATTGGTTCCCCGTCTTCCCGTTCATCCTCAGGACAAATTGCAACCTGTACGGAACAGGAGGTTAAAGGTGCTGATGCTCCAAGTAGGGAGATTGCTAGTAAAGTGGCTGGAATGGCGAACCCGAGCACAAGGAGATGAGAAATGAGGTGCGTTTTAGAAACCTTTCCCCATCACACGGTGTACCATCTTCTGGGTTTCTCATGCATGTTTTCGATGTAGGAAGATGCCCTTGAACCTGGAGATTTGGGACCCATGCGATGGGTAGCACGCAGTATTACTTTAAAGGGTCTGCGTTTGCTCACCCAACCTCACCAAACCTCTCATCCCCAAGAGTGTCCACCCTTATGTCTCATCCAGCTGTGGGTCTAGATATGGTCAATCCAGGTTGCATGACAGCCCCTGAACGAATTGTGTAAGAATTTCTCTCTCTTTCCCTGTCTTTGTTTCATGGGTTTTTAAAAGTAATTTATTTTTATAATGGGGTTTAGCTGCTTTTCACGGCTGTGTTTAGGCCGCTTTACACCCACTTGACCCACTAACAGAGAGATATCAATACATAGGTTTTAAGATTATTACTAGTCAGATATATTCTTGTGCGGTGAATCGGGCGTGTTGAGTCCAGTTCTCTGAGCAAGGAGTAGGTCTTGTCTGTTACATATTGGGTTTATGGAACGGTATCTGAGCTAATTTGAAACTCTTGTTTTATGTATCACCCCACCTCACCTTTCCCGTTAAGCAGCCATAGTGTGTTTTCTGCATGTGTGACTCTGTTCTGTTTTGTAATTCAGTTCAAGTGTAACGGTTTTTACATTCCCTCTATAAGTGACACCTTATGAGAAGTGTCCTTTTCTGTGTGACTTATTTCACTTAGAATCGTCTTACCTAAATCCACTCATCATGCTGCTACTAGCCTTATGACATTGATTTCATGGCTGAGTGATATTCCATTGTACATAAGGACCACAACTTTTTTATCCATTTTTCGCTTTCCTGGGATATTTAAGGTGGAATGAAGTGGGGGTCCTTGTCAACAGAGCAGCCCTAAACTTTGGGGTGCTTGTGTCTTGCTGATTTTCAATTTTCCCACTTTATCCCCCCATGCGTGGAAGTGCCCTATGCTCTCTAAGCTGTGTTTTTTAGATGTTTCAGGACACACCGTACACTTCTCCAGAGTGGCTGTTGGCAATTTACATCCCGCCCATCAGTGTAGCAAGGCTCCCATTTCTCCATGGCCTGTCCTGCATTTCTGGTTTTGACACTTTTTTCAGCATGGCCCTTTTGACCGATGGGAAGCGAGACTTCTTTGTAGCGCTGATTTGCCTTTCCAGGTTGCTTGGTTGGCCAAAAAGGGCGTATGCGTTTTTTCCTGAATGTATTCAGGAAAAAACGCATACGCCCTTTTTGGCCAAGGGCATCATTGTCAACGTTTTGCCGCTTTTCATGTGCTTTAAAGGCGATTCGAATCTACCTCCTGAAATCTGTTTCCTGCAATTCTGCCTTGATTTCAAATCCTCTTCTTTGCCTTCCCTCAATATATTTGTGGACGAGAGTTATCATTTATAACTCTGCAGGTTTGTGAATTGCAGTGCCCTGAAGCTCCATTTTACAAGTCGGTTTTTTGGGAGCCGGCCGCAAAAGCGCAGGATGGCTTCAGGCCCTGTTCTGGTTCAGGGGGGCAGGCTGAGCCTGTGGTTAATTCTTCTTCCTGATGGGAAAATAGAGTGACCTGTGCCTCTCCCAGCACCAAGAGCTAGTCTCTCATTGGTTCCCCGTCTTCCCGTTCATCCTCAGGACAAATTGCAACCTGTACGGAACAGGAGGTTAAAGGTGCTGATGCTCCAAGTAGGGAGATTGCTAGTAAAGTGGCTGGAATGGCGAACCCGAGCACAAGGAGATGAGAAATGAGGTGCGTTTTAGAAACCTTTCCCCATCACACGGTGTACCATCTTCTGGGTTTCTCATGCATGTTTTCGATGTAGGAAGATGCCCTTGAACCTGGAGATTTGGGACCCATGCGATGGGTAGCACGCAGTATTACTTTAAAGGGTCTGCGTTTGCTCACCCAACCTCACCAAACCTCTCAGCCCCAAGAGTGTCCACCCTTATGTCTCATCCAGCTGTGGGTCTAGATATGGTCAATCCAGGTTGCATGACAGCCCCTGAACGAATTGTGTAAGAATTTCTCTCTCTTTCCCTGTCTTTGTTTCATGGGTTTTTAAAAGTAATTTATTTTTATAATGGGGTTTAGCTGCTTTTCACGGCTGTGTTTAGGCCGCTTTACACCCACTTGACCCACTAACAGAGAGATATCAATACATAGGTTTTAAGATTATTACTAGTCAGATATATTCTTGTGCGGTGAATCGGGCGTGTTGAGTCCAGTTCTCTGAGCAAGGAGTAGGTCTTGTCTGTTCCATATTGGGTTTATGGAACGGTATCTGAGCTAATTTGAAACTCTTGTTTTATGTATCACCCCACCTCACCTTTCCCGTTAAGCAGCCATAGTGTGTTTTCTGCATGTGTGACTCTGTTCTGTTTTGTAATTCAGTTCAAGTGTAACGGTTTTTACATTCCCTCTATAAGTGACACCTTATGAGAAGTGTCCTTTTCTGTGTGACTTATTTCACTTAGAATCGTCTTACCTAAATCCACTCATCATGCTGCTACTAGCCTTATGACATTGATTTCATGGCTGAGTGATATTCCATTGTACATAAGGACCACAACTTTTTTATCCATTTTTCGCTTTCCTGGGATATTTAAGGTGGAAGGAAGTGGAGGTCCTTGTCAACAGAGCAGCCCTAAACTTTGGGGTGCTTGTGTCTTGCTGATTTTCAATTTTCCCACTTTATCCCCCCATGCGTGGAAGTGCCCTATGCTCTCTAAGCTGTGTTTTTTAGATGTTTCAGGACACACCGTACACTTCTCCAGAGTGGCTGTTGGCAATTTACATCCCGCCCATCAGTGTAGCAAGGCTCCCATTTCTCCATGGCCTGTCCTGCATTTCTGGTTTTGACACTTTTTTCAGCATGGCCCTTTTGACCGATGGGAAGCGAGACTTCTTTGTAGCGCTGATTTGCCTTTCCAGGTTGCTTGGTTGGCCAAAAAGGGCGTATGCGTTTTTTCCTGAATGTATTCAGGAAAAAACGCATACGCCCTTTTTGACCAAGGGCATCATTGTCAACGTTTTGCCGCTTTTCATGTGCTTTAAAGGCGATTCGAATCTACCTCCTGAAATCTGTTTCCTGCAATTCTGCCTTGATTTCAAATCCTCTTCTTTGCCTTCCCTCAATATATTTGTGGACGAGAGTTATCATTTATAACTCTGCAGGTTTGTGAATTGCAGTGCCCTGAAGCTCCATTTTACAAGTCGGTTTTTTGGGAGCCGGCCGCAAAAGCGCAGGATGGCTTCAGGCCCTGTTCTGGTTCAGGGGGGCAGGCTGAGCCTGTGGTTAATTCTTCTTCCTGATGGGAAAATAGAGTGACCTGTGCCTGTCCCAACACCAAGAGCTAGTCTCTCATTGGTTCCCCGTCTTCCCGTTCATCCTCAGGACAAATTGCAACCTGTACGGAACAGGAGGTTAAAGGTGCTGATGCTCCAAGTAGGGAGATTGCTAGTAAAGTGGCTGGAATGGCGAACCCGAGCACAAGGAGATGAGAAATGAGGTGCGTTTTAGAAACCTTTCCCCATCACACGGTGTACCATCTTCTGGGTTTCTCATGCATGTTATCGATGTAGGAAGATGCCCTTGAACCTGGAGATTTGGGACCCATGCGATGGGTAGCACGCAGTATTACTTTAAAGGGTCTGCGTTTGCTCACCCAACCTCACCAAACCTCTCAGCCCCAAGAGTGTCCACCCTTATGTCTCATCCAGCTGTGGGTCTAGATATGGTCAATCCAGGTTGCATCACAGCCCCTGAACGAATTGTGTAAGAATTTCTCTCTCTTTCCCTGTCTTTGTTTCATGGGTTTTTAAAAGTAATTTATTTTTATAATGGGGTTTAGCTGCTTTTCACGGCTGTGTTTAGGCCGCTTTACACCCACTTGACCCACTAACAGAGAGATATCAATACATAGGTTTTAAGATTATTACTAGTCAGATATATTCTTGTGCGGTGAATCGGGCGTGTTGAGTCCAGTTCTCTGAGCAAGGAGTAGGTCTTGTCTGTTCCATATTGGGTTTATGGAACGGTATCTGAGCTAATTTGAAACTCTTGTTTTATGTATCACCCCACCTCACCTTTCCCGTTAAGCAGCCATAGTGTGTTTTCTGCATGTGTGACTCTGTTCTGTTTTGTAATTCAGTTCAAGTGTAACGGTTTTTACATTCCCTCTATAAGTGACACCTTATGAGAAGTGTCCTTTTCTGTGTGACTTATTTCACTTAGAATCGTCTTACCTAAATCCACTCATCATGCTGCTACTAGCCTTATGACATTGATTTCATGGCTGAGTGATATTCCATTGTACATAAGGACCACAACTTTTTTATCCATTTTTCGCTTTCCTGGGATATTTAAGGTGGAAGGAAGTGGAGGTCCTTGTCAACAGAGCAGCCCTAAACTTTGGGGTGCTTGTGTCTTGCTGATTTTCAATTTTCCCACTTTATCCCCCCATGCGTGGAAGTGCCCTATGCTCTCTAAGCTGTGTTTTTTAGATGTTTCAGGACACACCGTACACTTCTCCAGAGTGGCTGTTGGCAATTTACATCCCGCCCATCAGTGTAGCAAGGCTCCCATTTCTCCATGGCCTGTCCTGCATTTCTGGTTTTGACACTTTTTTCAGCATGGCCCTTTTGACCGATGGGAAGCGAGACTTCTTTGTAGCGCTGATTTGCCTTTCCAGGTTGCTTGGTTGGCCAAAAAGGGCGTATGCGTTTTTTCCTGAATGTATTCAGGAAAAAACGCATACGCCCTTTTTGGCCAAGGGCATCATTGTCAACGTTTTGCCGCTTTTCATGTGCTGTAAAGGCGATTCGAATCTACCTCCTGAAATCTGTTTCCTGCAATTCTGCCTTGATTTCAAATCCTCTTCTTTGCCTTCCCTCAATATATTTGTGGACGAGAGTTATCATTTATAACTCTGCAGGTTTGTGAATTGCAGTGCCCTGAAGCTCCATTTTACAAGTCGGTTTTTTGGGAGCCGGCCGCAAAAGCGCAGGATGGCTTCAGGCCCTGTTCTGGTTCAGGGGGGCAGGCTGAGCCTGTGGTTAATTCTTCTTCCTGATGGGAAAATAGAGTGACCTGTGCCTCTCCCAACACCAAGAGCTAGTCTCTCATTGGTTCCCCGTCTTCCCGTTCATCCTCAGGACAAATTGCAACCTGTACGGAACAGGAGGTTAAAGGTGCTGATGCTCCAAGTAGGGAGATTGCTAGTAAAGTGGCTGGAATGGCGAACCCGAGCACAAGGAGATGAGAAATGAGGTGCGTTTTAGAAACCTTTCCCCATCACACGGTGTACCATCTTCTGGGTTTCTCATGCATGTTTTCGATGTAGGAAGATGCCCTTGAACCTGGAGATTTGGGACCCATGCGATGGGTAGCACGCAGTATTACTTTAAAGGGTCTGCGTTTGCTCACCCAACCTCACCAAACCTCTCAGCCCCAAGAGTGTCCACCCTTATGTCTCATCCAGCTGTGGGTCTAGATATGGTCAATCCAGGTTGCATCACAGCCCCTGAACGAATTGTGTAAGAATTTCTCTCTCTTTCCCTGTCTTTGTTTCATGGGTTTTTAAAAGTAATTTATTTTTATAATGGGGTGTAGCTGCTTTTCACGGCTGTGTTTAGGCCGCTTTACACCCACTTGACCCACTAACAGAGAGATATCAATACATAGGTTTTAAGATTATTACTAGTCAGATATATTCTTGTGCGGTGAATCGGGCGTGTTGAGTCCAGTTCTCTGAGCAAGGAGTAGGTCTTGTCTGTTCCATATTGGGTTTATGGAACGGTATCTGAGCTAATTTGAAACTCTTGTTTTATGTATCACCCCACCTCACCTTTCCCGTTAAGCAGCCATAGTGTGTTTTCTGCATGTGTGACTCTGTTCTGTTTTGTAATTCAGTTCAAGTGTAACGGTTTTTACATTCCCTCTATAAGTGACACCTTATGAGAAGTGTCCTTTTCTGTGTGACTTATTTCACTTAGAATCGTCTTACCTAAATCCACTCATCATGCTGCTACTAGCCTTATGACATTGATTTCATGGCTGAGTGATATTCCATTGTACATAAGGACCACAACTTTTTTATCCATTTTTCGCTTTCCTGGGATATTTAAGGTGGAATGAAGTGGAGGTCCTTGTCAACAGAGCAGCCCTAAACTTTGGGGTGCTTGTGTCTTGCTGATTTTCAATTTTCCCACTTTATCCCCCCATGCGTGGAAGTGCCCTATGCTCTCTAAGCTGTGTTTTTTAGATGTTTCAGGACACACCGTACACTTCTCCAGAGTGGCTGTTGGCAATTTACATCCCGCCCATCAGTGTAGCAAGGCTCCCATTTCTCCATGGCCTGTCCTGCATTTCTGGTTTTGACACTTTTTTCAGCATGGCCCTTTTGACCGATGGGAAGCGAGACTTCTTTGTAGCGCTGATTTGCCTTTCCAGGTTGCTTGGTTGGCCAAAAAGGGCGTATGCGTTTTTTCCTGAATGTATTCAGGAAAAAACGCATACGCCCTTTTTGGCCAAGGGCATCATTGTCAACGTTTTGCCGCTTTTCATGTGCTTTAAAGGCGATTCGAATCTACCTCCTGAAATCTGTTTCCTGCAATTCTGCCTTGATTTCAAATCCTCTTCTTTGCCTTCCCTCAATATATTTGTGGACGAGAGTTATCATTTATAACTCTGCAGGTTTGTGAATTGCAGTGCCCTGAAGCTCCATTTTACAAGTCGGTTTTTTGGGAGCCGGCCGCAAAAGCGCAGGATGGCTTCAGGCCCTGTTCTGGTTCAGGGGGGCAGGCTGAGCCTGTGGTTAATTCTTCTTCCTGATGGGAAAATAGAGTGACCTGTGCCTCTCCCAACACCAAGAGCTAGTCTCTCATTGGTTCCCCGTCTTCCCGTTCATCCTCAGGACAAATTGCAACCTGTACGGAACAGGAGGTTAAAGGTGCTGATGCTCCAAGTAGGGAGATTGCTAGTAAAGTGGCTGGAATGGCGAACCCGAGCACAAGGAGATGAGAAATGAGGTGCGTTTTAGAAACCTTTCCCCATCACACGGTGTACCATCTTCTGGGTTTCTCATGCATGTTTTCGATGTAGGAAGATGCCCTTGAACCTGGAGATTTGGGACCCATGCGATGGGTAGCACGCAGTATTACTTTAAAGGGTCTGCGTTTGCTCACCCAACCTCACCAAACCTCTCATCCCCAAGAGTGTCCACCCTTATGTCTCATCCAGCTGTGGGTCTAGATATGGTCAATCCAGGTTGCATCACAGCCCCTGAACGAATTGTGTAAGAATTTCTCTCTCTTTCCCTGTCTTTGTTTCATGGGTTTTTAAAAGTAATTTATTTTTATAATGGGGTTTAGCTGCTTTTCACGGCTGTGTTTAGGCCGCTTTACACCCACTTGACCCACTAACAGAGAGATATCAATACATAGGTTTTAAGATTATTACTAGTCAGATATATTCTTGTGCGGTGAATCGGGCGTGTTGAGTCCAGTTCTCTGAGCAAGGAGTAGGTCTTGTCTGTTCCATATTGGGTTTATGGAACGGTATCTGAGCTAATTTGAAACTCTTGTTTTATGTATCACCCCACCTCACCTTTCCCGTTAAGCAGCCATAGTGTGTTTTCTGCATGTGTGACTCTGTTCTGTTTTGTAATTCAGTTCAAGTGTAACGGTTTTTACATTCCCTCTATAAGTGACACCTTATGAGAAGTGTCCTTTTCTGTGTGACTTATTTCACTTAGAATCGTCTTACCTAAATCCACTCATCATGCTGCTACTAGCCTTATGACATTGATTTCATGGCTGAGTGATATTCCATTGTACATAAGGACCACAACTTTTTTATCCATTTTTCGCTTTCCTGGGATATTTAAGGTGGAAGGAAGTGGAGGTCCTTGTCAACAGAGCAGCCCTAAACTTTGGGGTGCTTGTGTCTTGCTGATTTTCAATTTTCCCACTTTATCCCCCCATGCGTGGAAGTGCCCTATGCTCTCTAAGCTGTGTTTTTTAGATGTTTCAGGACACACCGTACACTTCTCCAGAGTGGCTGTTGGCAATTTACATCCCGCCCATCAGTGTAGCAAGGCTCCCATTTCTCCATGGCCTGTCCTGCATTTCTGGTTTTGACACTTTTTTCAGCATGGCCCTTTTGACCGATGGGAAGCGATACTTCTTTGTAGCGCTGATTTGCCTTTCCAGGTTGCTTGGTTGGCCAAAAAGGGCGTATGCGTTTTTTCCTGAATGTATTCAGGAAAAAACGCATACGCCCTTTTTGGCCAAGGGCATCATTGTCAACGTTTTGCCGCTTTTCATGTGCTTTAAAGGCGATTCGAATCTACCTCCTGAAATCTGTTTCCTGCAATTCTGCCTTGATTTCAAATCCTCTTCTTTGCCTTCCCTCAATATATTTGTGGACGAGAGTTATCATTTATAACTCTGCAGGTTTGTGAATTGCAGTGCCCTGAAGCTCCATTTTACAAGTCGGTTTTTTGGGAGCCGGCCGCAAAAGCGCAGGATGGCTTCAGGCCCTGTTCTGGTTCAGGGGGGCAGGCTGAGCCTGTGGTTAATTCTTCTTCCTGATGGGAAAATAGAGTGACCTGTGCCTGTCCCAACACCAAGAGCTAGTCTCTCATTGGTTCCCCGTCTTCCCGTTCATCCTCAGGACAAATTGCAACCTGTACGGAACAGGAGGTTAAAGGTGCTGATGCTCCAAGTAGGGAGATTGCTAGTAAAGTGGCTGGAATGGCGAACCCGAGCACAAGGAGATGAGAAATGAGGTGCGTTTTAGAAACCTTTCCCCATCACACGGTGTACCATCTTCTGGGTTTCTCATGCATGTTTTCGATGTAGGAAGATGCCCTTGAACCTGGAGATTTGGGACCCATGCGATGGGTAGCACGCAGTATTACTTTAAAGGGTCTGCGTTTGCTCACCCAACCTCACCAAACCTCTCAGCCCCAAGAGTGTCCACCCTTATGTCTCATCCAGCTGTGGGTCTAGATATGGTCAATCCAGGTTGCATCACAGCCCCTGAACGAATTGTGTAAGAATTTCTCTCTCTTTCCCTGTCTTTGTTTCATGGGTTTTTAAAAGTAATTTATTTTTATAATGGGGTTTAGCTGCTTTTCACGGCTGTGTTTAGGCCGCTTTACACCCACTTGACCCACTAACAGAGAGATATCAATACATAGGTTTTAAGATTATTACTAGTCAGATATATTCTTGTGCGGTGAATCGGGCGTGTTGAGTCCAGTTCTCTGAGCAAGGAGTAGGTCTTGTCTGTTACATATTGGGTTTATGGAACGGTATCTGAGCTAATTTGAAACTCTTGTTTTATGTATCACCCCACCTCACCTTTCCCGTTAAGCAGCCATAGTGTGTTTTCTGCATGTGTGACTCTGTTCTGTTTTGTAATTCAGTTCAAGTGTAACGGTTTTTACATTCCCTCTATAAGTGACACCTTATGAGAAGTGTCCTTTTCTGTGTGACTTATTTCACTTAGAATCGTCTTACCTAAATCCACTCATCATGCTGCTACTAGCCTTATGACATTGATTTCATGGCTGAGTGATATTCCATTGTACATAAGGACCACAACTTTTTTATCCATTTTTCGCTTTCCTGGGATATTTAAGGTGGAAGGAAGTGGAGGTCCTTGTCAACAGAGCAGCCCTAAACTTTGGGGTGCTTGTGTCTTGCTGATTTTCAATTTTCCCACTTTATCCCCCCATGCGTGGAAGTGCCCTATGCTCTCTAAGCTGTGTTTTTTAGATGTTTCAGGACACACCGTACACTTCTCCAGAGTGGCTGTTGGCAATTTACATCCCGCCCATCAGTGTAGCAAGGCTCCCATTTCTCCATGGCCTGTCCTGCATTTCTGGTTTTGACAGTTTTTTCAGCATGGCCCTTTTGACCGATGGGAAGCGAGACTTCTTTGTAGCGCTGATTTGCCTTTCCAGGTTGCTTGGTTGGCCAAAAAGGGCGTATGCGTTTTTTCCTGAATGTATTCAGGAAAAAACGCATACGCCCTTTTTGGCCAAGGGCATCATTGTCAACGTTTTGCCGCTTTTCATGTGCTTTAAAGGCGATTCGAATCTACCTCCTGAAATCTGTTTCCTGCAATTCTGCCTTGATTTCAAATCCTCTTCTTTGCCTTCCCTCAATATATTTGTGGACGAGAGTTATCATTTATAACTCTGCAGGTTTGTGAATTGCAGTGCCCTGAAGCTCCATTTTACAAGTCGGTTTTTTGGGAGCCGGCCGCAAAAGCGCAGGATGGCTTCAGGCCCTGTTCTGGTTCAGGGGGGCAGGCTGAGCCTGTGGTTAATTCTTCTTCCTGATGGGAAAATAGAGTGACCTGTGCCTCTCCCAACACCAAGAGCTAGTCTCTCATTGGTTCCCCGTCTTCCCGTTCATCCTCAGGACAAATTGCAACCTGTACGGAACAGGAGGTTAAAGGTGCTGATGCTCCAAGTAGGGAGATTGCTAGTAAAGTGGCTGGAATGGCGAACCCGAGCACAAGGAGATGAGAAATGAGGTGCGTTTTAGAAACCTTTCCCCATCACACGGTGTACCATCTTCTGGGTTTCTCATGCATGTTATCGATGTAGGAAGATGCCCTTGAACCTGGAGATTTGGGACCCATGCGATGGGTAGCACGCAGTATTACTTTAAAGGGTCTGCGTTTGCTCACCCAACCTCACCAAACCTCTCAGCCCCAAGAGTGTCCACCCTTATGAGTCATCCAGCTGTGGGTCTAGATATGGTCAATCCAGGTTGCATCACAGCTCCTGAACGAATTGTGTAAGAATTTCTCTCTCTTTCCCTGTCTTTGTTTCATGTGTTTTTTAAAGTAATTTATTTTTATAATGGGGTGTAGCTGCTTTTCACGGCTGTGTTTATGCCGCTTTACACCCCCTTGACACACTAACAGAGAGATATCAATACATAGGTTTTAAGATTATTACTAGTCAGATATATTCTTGTGCGGTGAATCGGGCGTGTTGAGTCCAGTTCTCTGAGCAAGGAGTAGGTCTTGTCTGTTACATATTGGGTTTATGGAACGGTATCTGAGCTAATTTGAAACTCTTGTTTTATGTATCACCCCACCTCACCTTTCCCGTTAAGCAGCCATAGTGTGTTTTCTGCATGTGTGACTCTGTTCTGTTTTGTAATTCAGTTCAAGTGTAACGGTTTTTACATTCCCTCTATAAGTGACACCTTATGAGAAGTGTCCTTTTCTGTGTGACTTATTTCACTTAGAATCGTCTTACCTAAATCCACTCATCATGCTGCTACTAGCCTTATGACATTGATTTCATGGCTGAGTGATATTCCATTGTACATAAGGACCACAACTTTTTTATCCATTTTTCGCTTTCCTGGGATATTTAAGGTGGAAGGAAGTGGAGGTCCTTGTCAACAGAGCAGCCCTAAACTTTGGGGTGCTTGTGTCTTGCTGATTTTCAATTTTCCCACTTTATCCCCCCATGCGTGGAAGTGCCCTATGCTCTCTAAGCTGTGTTTTTTAGATGTTTCAGGACACACCGTACACTTCTCCAGAGTGGCTGTTGGCAATTTACATCCCGCCCATCAGTGTAGCAAGGCTCCCATTTCTCCATGGCCTGTCCTGCATTTCTGGTTTTGACACTTTTTTCAGCATGGCCCTTTTGACCGATGGGAAGCGAGACTTCTTTGTAGCGCTGATTTGCCTTTCCAGGTTGCTTGGTTGGCCAAAAAGGGCGTATGCGTTTTTTCCTGAATGTATTCAGGAAAAAACGCATACGCCCTTTTTGGCCAAGGGCATCATTGTCAACGTTTTGCCGCTTTTCATGTGCTTTAAAGGCGATTCGAATCTACCTCCTGAAATCTGTTTCCTGCAATTCTGCCTTGATTTCAAATCCTCTTCTTTGCCTTCCCTCAGTATATTTGTGGACGAGAGTTATCATTTATAACTCTGCAGGTTTGTGAATTGCAGTGCCCTGAAGCTCCATTTTACAAGTCGGTTTTTTGGGAGCCGGCCGCAAAAGCGCAGGATGGCTTCAGGCCCTGTTCTGGTTCAGGGGGGCAGGCTGAGCCTGTGGTTAATTCTTCTTCCTGATGGGAAAATAGAGTGACCTGTGCCTCTCCCAACACCAAGAGCTAGTCTCTCATTGGTTCCCCGTCTTCCCGTTCATCCTCAGGACAAATTGCAACCTGTACGGAACAGGAGGTTAAAGGTGCTGATGCTCCAAGTAGGGAGATTGCTAGTAAAGTGGCTGGAATGGCGAACCCGAGCACAAGGAGATGAGAAATGAGGTGCGTTTTAGAAACCTTTCCCCATCACACGGTGTACCATCTTCTGGGTTTCTCATGCATGTTTTTGATGTAGGAAGATGCCCTTGAACCTGGAGATTTGGGACCCATGCGATGGGTAGCACGCAGTATTACTTTAAAGGGTCTGCGTTTGCTCACCCAACCTCACCAAACCTCTCAGCCCCAAGAGTGTCCACCCTTATGTCTCATCCAGCTGTGGGTCTAGATATGGTCAATCCAGGTTGCATCACAGCCCCTGAACGAATTGTGTAAGAATTTCTCTCTCTTTCCCTGTCTTTGTTTCATGGGTTTTTAAAAGTAATTTATTTTTATAATGGGGTTTAGCTGCTTTTCACGGCTGTGTTTAGGCCGCTTTACACCCACTTGACCCACTAACAGAGAGATATCAATACATAGGTTTTAAGATTATTACTAGTCAGATATATTCTTGTGCGGTGAATCGGGCGTGTTGAGTCCAGTTCTCTGAGCAAGGAGTAGGTCTTGTCTATTACATATTGGGTTTATGGAACGGTATCTGAGCTAATTTGAAACTCTTGTTTTATGTATCACCCCACCTCACCTTTCCCGTTAAGCAGCCATAGTGTGTTTTCTGCATGTGTGACTCTGTTCTGTTTTGTAATTCAGTTCAAGTGTAACGGTTTTTACATTCCCTCTATAAGTGACACCTTATGAGAAGTGTCCTTTTCTGTGTGACTTATTTCACTTAGAATCGTCTTACCTAAATCCACTCATCATGCTGCTACTAGCCTTATGACATTGATTTCATGGCTGAGTGATATTCCATTGTACATAAGGACCACAACTTTTTTATCCATTTTTCGCTTTCCTGGGATATTTAAGGTGGAATGAAGTGGAGGTCCTTGTCAACAGAGCAGCCCTAAACTTTGGGGTGCTTGTGTCTTGCTGATTTTCAATTTTCCCACTTTATCCCCCCATGCGTGGAAGTGCCCTATGCTCTCTAAGCTGTGTTTTTTAGATGTTTCAGGACACACCGTACACTTCTCCAGAGTGGCTGTTGGCAATTTACATCCCGCCCATCAGTGTAGCAAGGCTCCCATTTCTCCATGGCCTGTCCTGCATTTCTGGTTTTGACACTTTTTTCAGCATGGCCCTTTTGACCGATGGGAAGCGAGACTTCTTTGTAGCGCTGATTTGCCTTTCCAGGTTGCTTGGTTGGCCAAAAAGGGCGTATGCGTTTTTTCCTGAATGTATTCAGGAAAAAACGCATACGCCCTTTTTGGCCAAGGGCATCATTGTCAACGTTTTGCCGCTTTTCATGTGCTTTAAAGGCGATTCGAATCTACCTCCTGAAATCTGTTTCCTGCAATTCTGCCTTGATTTCAAATCCTCTTCTTTGCCTTCCCTCAATATATTTGTGGACGAGAGTTATCATTTATAACTCTGCAGGTTTGTGAATTGCAGTGCCCTGAATCTCCATTTTACAAGTCGGTTTTTTGGGAGCCGGCCGCAAAAGCGCAGGATGGCTTCAGGCCCTGTTCTGGTTCAGGGGGGCAGGCTGAGCCTGTGGTTAATTCTTCTTCCTGATGGGAAAATAGAGTGACCTGTGCCTCTCCCAACACCAAGAGCTAGTCTCTCATTGGTTCCCCGTCTTCCCGTTCATCCTCAGGACAAATTGCAACCTGTACGGAACAGGAGGTTAAAGGTGCTGATGCTCCAAGTAGGGAGATTGCTAGTAAAGTGGCTGGAATGGCGAACCCGAGCACAAGGAGATGAGAAATGAGGTGCGTTTTAGAAACCTTTCCCCATCACACGGTGTACCATCTTCTGGGTTTCTCATGCATGTTTTTGATGTAGGAAGATGCCCTTGAACCTGGAGATTTGGGACCCATGCGATGGGTAGCACGCAGTATTACTTTAAAGGGTCTGCGTTTGCTCACCCAACCTCACCAAACCTCTCAGCCCCAAGAGTGTCCACCCTTATGTCTCATCCAGCTGTGGGTCTAGATATGGTCAATCCAGGTTGCATCACAGCCCCTGAACGAATTGTGTAAGAATTTCTCTCTCTTTCCCTGTCTTTGTTTCATGGGTTTTTAAAAGTAATTTATTTTTATAATGGGGTTTAGCTGCTTTTCACGGCTGTGTTTAGGCCGCTTTACACCCACTTGACACACTAACAGAGAGATATCAATACATAGGTTTTAAGATTATTACTAGTCAGATATATCCTTGTGCGGTGAATCGGGCGTGTTGAGTCCAGTTCTCTGAGCAAGGAGTAGGTCTTGTCTATTACATATTGGGTTTATGGAACGGTATCTGAGCTAATTTGAAACTCTTGTTTTATGTATCACCCCACCTCACCTTTCCCGTTAAGCAGCCATAGTGTGTTTTCTGCATGTGTGACTCTGTTCTGTTTTGTAATTCAGTTCAAGTGTAACGGTTTTTACATTCCCTCTATAAGTGACACCTTATGAGAAGTGTCCTTTTCTGTGTGACTTATTTCACTTAGAATCGTCTTACCTAAATCCACTCATCATGCTGCTACTAGCCTTATGACATTGATTTCATGGCTGAGTGATATTCCATTGTACATAAGGACCACAACTTTTTTATCCATTTTTCGCTTTCCTGGGATATTTAAGGTGGAAGGAAGTGGAGGTCCTTGTCAACAGAGCAGCCCTAAACTTTGGGGTGCTTGTGTCTTGCTGATTTTCAATTTTCCCACTTTATCCCCCCATGCGTGGAAGTGCCCTATGCTCTCTAAGCTGTGTTTTTTAGATGTTTCAGGACACACCGTACACTTCTCCAGAGTGGCTGTTGGCAATTTACATCCCGCCCATCAGTGTAGCAAGGCTCCCATTTCTCCATGGCCTGTCCTGCATTTCTGGTTTTGACACTTTTTTCAGCATGGCCCTTTTGACCGATGGGAAGCGAGACTTCTTTGTAGCGCTGATTTGCCTTTCCAGGTTGCTTGGTTGGCCAAAAAGGGCGTATGCGTTTTTTCCTGAATGTATTCAGGAAAAAACGCATACGCCCTTTTTGGCCAAGGGCATCATTGTCAACGTTTTGCCGCTTTTCATGTGCTTTAAAGGCGATTCGAATCTACCTCCTGAAATCTGTTTCCTGCAATTCTGCCTTGATTTCAAATCCTCTTCTTTGCCTTCCCTCAATATATTTGTGGACGAGAGTTATCATTTATAACTCTGCAGGTTTGTGAATTGCAGTGCCCTGAATCTCCATTTTACAAGTCGGTTTTTTGGGAGCTGGCCGCAAAAGCGCAGGATGGCTTCAGGCCCTGTTCTGGTTCAGGGGGGCAGGCTGAGCCTGTGGTTAATTCTTCTTCCTGATGGGAAAATAGAGTGACCTGTGCCTCTCCCAACACCAAGAGCTAGTCTCTCATTGGTTCCCCGTCTTCCCGTTCATCCTCAGGACAAATTGCAACCTGTACGGAACAGGAGGTTAAAGGTGCTGATGCTCCAAGTAGGGAGATTGCTAGTAAAGTGGCTGGAATGGCGAACCCGAGCACAAGGAGATGAGAAATGAGGTGCGTTTTAGAAACCTTTCCCCATCACACGGTGTACCATCTTCTGGGTTTCTCATGCATGTTTTCGATGTAGGAAGATGCCCTTGAACCTGGAGATTTGGGACCCATGCGATGGGTAGCACGCAGTATTATTTTAAAGGGTCTGCGTTTGCTCACCCAACCTCACCAAACCTCTCAGCCCCAAGAGTGTCCACCCTTATGTCTCATCCAGCTGTGGATCTAGATATGGTCAATCCAGGTTGCATCACAGCCCCTGAACGAATTGTGTAAGAATTTCTCTCTCTTTCCCTGTCTTTGTTTCATGGGTTTTTAAAAGTAATTTATTTTTATAATGGGGTTTAGCTGCTTTTCACGGCTGTGTTTAGGCCGCTTTACACCCACTTGACCCACTAACAGAGAGATATCAATACATAGGTTTTAAGATTATTACTAGTCAGATATATTCTTGTGCGGTGAATCGGGCGTGTTGAGTCCAGTTCTCTGAGCAAGGAGTAGGTCTTGTCTATTACATATTGGGTTTATGGAACGGTATCTGAGCTAATTTGAAACTCTTGTTTTATGTATCACCCCACCTCACCTTTCCCGTTAAGCAGCCATAGTGTGTTTTCTGCATGTGTGACTCTGTTCTGTTTTGTAATTCAGTTCAAGTGTAACGGTTTTTACATTCCCTCTATAAGTGACACCTTATGAGAAGTGTCCTTTTCTGTGTGACTTATTTCACTTAGAATCGTCTTACCTAAATCCACTCATCATGCTGCTACTAGCCTTATGACATTGATTTCATGGCTGAGTGATATTCCATTGTACATAAGGACCACAACTTTTTTATCCATTTTTCGCTTTCCTGGGATATTTAAGGTGGAATGAAGTGGAGGTCCTTGTCAACAGAGCAGCCCTAAACTTTGGGGTGCTTGTGTCTTGCTGATTTTCAATTTTCCCACTTTATCCCCCCATGCGTGGAAGTGCCCTATGCTCTCTAAGCTGTGTTTTTTAGATGTTTCAGGACACACCGTACACTTCTCCAGAGTGGCTGTTGGCAATTTACATCCCGCCCATCAGTGTAGCAAGGCTCCCATTTCTCCATGGCCTGTCCTGCATTTCTGGTTTTGACACTTTTTTCAGCATGGCCCTTTTGACCGATGGGAAGCGAGACTTCTTTGTAGCGCTGATTTGCCTTTCCAGGTTGCTTGGTTGGCCAAAAAGGGCGTATGCGTTTTTTCCTGAATGTATTCAGGAAAAAACGCATACGCCCTTTTTGGCCAAGGGCATCATTGTCAACGTTTTGCCGCTTTTCATGTGCTTTAAAGGCGATTCGAATCTACCTCCTGAAATCTGTTTCCTGCAATTCTGCCTTGATTTCAAATCCTCTTCTTTGCCTTCCCTCAATATATTTGTGGACGAGAGTTATCATTTATAACTCTGCAGGTTTGTGAATTGCAGTGCCCTGAAGCTCCATTTTACAAGTCGGTTTTTTGGGAGCTGGCCGCAAAAGCGCAGGATGGCTTCAGGCCCTGTTCTGGTTCAGGGGGGCAGGCTGAGCCTGTGGTTAATTCTTCTTCCTGATGGGAAAATAGAGTGACCTGTGCCTCTCCCAACACCAAGAGCTAGTCTCTCATTGGTTCCCCGTCTTCCCGTTCATCCTCAGGACAAATTGCAACCTGTACGGAACAGGAGGTTAAAGGTGCTGATGCTCCAAGTAGGGAGATTGCTAGTAAAGTGGCTGGAATGGCGAACCCGAGCACAAGGAGATGAGAAATGAGGTGCGTTTTAGAAACCTTTCCCCATCACACGGTGTACCATCTTCTGGGTTTCTCATGCATGTTTTCGATGTAGGAAGATGCCCTTGAACCTGGAGATTTGGGACCCATGCGATGGGTAGCACGCAGTATTACTTTAAAGGGTCTGCGTTTGCTCACCCAACCTCACCAAACCTCTCAGCCCCAAGAGTGTCCACCCTTATGAGTCATCCAGCTGTGGGTCTAGATATGGTCAATCCAGGTTGCATCACAGCTCCTGAACGAATTGTGTAAGAATTTCTCTCTCTTTCCCTGTCTTTGTTTCATGTGTTTTTAAAAGTAATTTATTTTTATAATGGGGTGTAGCTGCTTTTCACGGCTGTGTTTATGCCGCTTTACACCCCCTTGACACACTAACAGAGAGATATCAATACATAGGTTTTAAGATTATTACTAGTCAGATATATTCTTGTGCGGTGAATCGGGCGTGTTGAGTCCAGTTCTCTGAGCAAGGAGTAGGTCTTGTCTGTTACATATTGGGTTTATGGAACGGTATCTGAGCTAATTTGAAACTCTTGTTTTATGTATCACCCCACCTCACCTTTCCCGTTAAGCAGCCATAGTGTGTTTTCTGCATGTGTGACTCTGTTCTGTTTTGTAATTCAGTTCAAGTGTAACGGTTTTTACATTCCCTCTATAAGTGACACCTTATGAGAAGTGTCCTTTTCTGTGTGACTTATTTCACTTAGAATCGTCTTACCTAAATCCACTCATCATGCTGCTACTAGCCTTATGACATTGATTTCATGGCTGAGTGATATTCCATTGTACATAAGGACCACAACTTTTTTATCCATTTTTCGCTTTCCTGGGATATTTAAGGTGGAAGGAAGTGGAGGTCCTTGTCAACAGAGCAGCCCTAAACTTTGGGGTGCTTGTGTCTTGCTGATTTTCAATTTTCCCACTTTATCCCCCCATGCGTGGAAGTGCCCTATGCTCTCTAAGCTGTGTTTTTTAGATGTTTCAGGACACACCGTACACTTCTCCAGAGTGGCTGTTGGCAATTTACATCCCGCCCATCAGTGTAGCAAGGCTCCCATTTCTCCATGGCCTGTCCTGCATTTCTGGTTTTGACACTTTTTTCAGCATGGCCCTTTTGACCGATGGGAAGCGAGACTTCTTTGTAGCGCTGATTTGCCTTTCCAGGTTGCTTGGTTGGGCAAAAAGGGCGTATGCGTTTTTTCCTGAATGTATTCAGGAAAAAACGCATACGCCCTTTTTGGCCAAGGGCATCATTGTCAACGTTTTGCCGCTTTTCATGTGCTTTAAAGGCGATTCGAATCTACCTCCTGAAATCTGTTTCCTGCAATTCTGCCTTGATTTCAAATCCTCTTCTTTGCCTTCCCTCAGTATATTTGTGGACGAGAGTTATCATTTATAACTCTGCAGGTTTGTGAATTGCAGTGCCCTGAAGCTCCATTTTACAAGTCGGTTTTTTGGGAGCCGGCCGCAAAAGCGCAGGATGGCTTCAGGCCCTGTTCTGGTTCAGGGGGGCAGGCTGAGCCTGTGGTTAATTCTTCTTCCTGATGGGAAAATAGAGTGACCTGTGCCTCTCCCAACACCAAGAGCTAGTCTCTCATTGGTTCCCCGTCTTCCCGTTCATCCTCAGGACAAATTGCAACCTGTACGGAACAGGAGGTTAAAGGTGCTGATGCTCCAAGTAGGGAGATTGCTAGTAAAGTGGCTGGAATGGCGAACCCGAGCACAAGGAGATGAGAAATGAGGTGCGTTTTAGAAACTTTTCCCCATCACACGGTGTACCATCTTCTGGGTTTCTCATGCATGTTTTCGATGTAGGAAGATGCCCTTGAACCTGGAGATTTGGGACCCATGCGATGGGTAGCACGCAGTATTATTTTAAAGGGTCTGCGTTTGCTCACCCAACCTCACCAAACCTCTCAGCCCCAAGAGTGTCCACCCTTATGTCTCATCCAGCTGTGGGTCTAGATATGGTCAATCCAGGTTGCATCACAGCCCCTGAACGAATTGTGTAAGAATTTCTCTCTCTTTCCCTGTCTTTGTTTCATGGGTTTTTAAAAGTAATTTATTTTTATAATGGGGTTTAGCTGCTTTTCACGGCTGTGTTTAGGCCGCTTTACACCCACTTGACCCACTAACAGAGAGATATCAATACATAGGTTTTAAGATTATTACTAGTCAGATATATTCTTGTGCGGTGAATCGGGCGTGTTGAGTCCAGTTCTCTGAGCAAGGAGTAGGTCTTGTCTATTACATATTGGGTTTATGGAACGGTATCTGAGCTAATTTGAAACTCTTGTTTTATGTATCACCCCACCTCACCTTTCCCGTTAAGCAGCCATAGTGTGTTTTCTGCATGTGTGACTCTGTTCTGTTTTGTAATTCAGTTCAAGTGTAACGGTTTTTACATTCCCTCTATAAGTGACACCTTATGAGAAGTGTCCTTTTCTGTGTGACTTATTTCACTTAGAATCGTCTTACCTAAATCCACTCATCATGCTGCTACTAGCCTTATGACATTGATTTCATGGCTGAGTGATATTCCATTGTACATAAGGACCACAACTTTTTTATCCATTTTTCGCTTTCCTGGGATATTTAAGGTGGAATGAAGTGGAGGTCCTTGTCAACAGAGCAGCCCTAAACTTTGGGGTGCTTGTGTCTTGCTGATTTTCAATTTTCCCACTTTATCCCCCCATGCGTGGAAGTGCCCTATGCTCTCTAAGCTGTGTTTTTTAGATGTTTCAGGACACACCGTACACTTCTCCAGAGTGGCTGTTGGCAATTTACATCCCGCCCATCAGTGTAGCAAGGCTCCCATTTCTCCATGGCCTGTCCTGCATTTCTGGTTTTGACACTTTTTTCAGCATGGCCCTTTTGACCGATGGGAAGCGAGACTTCTTTGTAGCGCTGATTTGCCTTTCCAGGTTGCTTGGTTGGCCAAAAAGGGCGTATGCGTTTTTTCCTGAATGTATTCAGGAAAAAACGCATACGCCCTTTTTGGCCAAGGGCATCATTGTCAACGTTTTGCCGCTTTTCATGTGCTTTAAAGGCGATTCGAATCTACCTCCTGAAATCTGTTTCCTGCAATTCTGCCTTGATTTCAAATCCTCTTCTTTGCCTTCCCTCAATATATTTGTGGAAGAGAGTTATCATTTATAACTCTGCAGGTTTGTGAATTGCAGTGCCCTGAAGCTCCATTTTACAAGTCGGTTTTTTGGGAGCCGGCCGCAAAAGCGCAGGATGGCTTCAGGCCCTGTTCTGGTTCAGGGGGGCAGGCTGAGCCTGTGGTTAATTCTTCTTCCTGATGGGAAAATAGAGTGACCTGTGCCTGTCCCAACACCAAGAGCTAGTCTCTCATTGGTTCCCCGTCTTCCCGTTCATCCTCAGGACAAATTGCAACCTGTACGGAACAGGAGGTTAAAGGTGCTGATGCTCCAAGTAGGGAGATTGCTAGTAAAGTGGCTGGAATGGCGAACCCGAGCACAAGGAGATGAGAAATGAGGTGCGTTTTAGAAACCTTTCCCCATCACACGGTGTACCATCTTCTGGGTTACTCATGCATGTTTTTGATGTAGGAAGAGGCCCTTGAACCTGGAGATTTGGGACCCATGCGATGGGTAGCACGCAGTATTACTTTAAAGGGTCTGCGTTTGCTCACCCAACCTCACCAAACCTCTCAGCCCCAAGAGTGTCCACCCTTATGTCTCATCCAGCTGTGGGTCTAGATATGGTCAATCCAGGTTGCATCACAGCCCCTGAACGAATTGTGTAAGAATTTCTCTCTCTTTCCCTGTCTTTGTTTCATGGGTTTTTAAAAGTAATTTATTTTTATAATGGGGTTTAGCTGCTTTTCACGGCTGTGTTTATGCCGCTTTACACCCACTTGACACACTAACAGAGAGATATCAATACATAGGTTTTAAGATTATTACTAGTCAGATATATTCTTGTGCGGTGAATCGGGCGTGTTGAGTCCAGTTCTCTGAGCAAGGAGTAGGTCTTGTCTATTACATATTGGGTTTATGGAACGGTATCTGAGCTAATTTGAAACTCTTGTTTTATGTATCACCCCACCTCACCTTTCCCGTTAAGCAGCCATAGTGTGTTTTCTGCATGTGTGACTCTGTTCTGTTTTGTAATTCAGTTCAAGTGTAACGGTTTTTACATTCCCTCTATAAGTGACACCTTATGAGAAGTGTCCTTTTCTGTGTGACTTATTTCACTTAGAATCGTCTTACCTAAATCCACTCATCATGCTGCTACTAGCCTTATGACATTGATTTCATGGCTGAGTGATATTCCATTGTACATAAGGACCACAACTTTTTTATCCATTTTTCGCTTTCCTGGGATATTTAAGGTGGAAGGAAGTGGAGGTCCTTGTCAACAGAGCAGCCCTAAACTTTGGGGTGCTTGTGTCTTGCTGATTTTCAATTTTCCCACTTTATCCCCCCATGCGTGGAAGTGCCCTATGCTCTCTAAGCTGTGTTTTTTAGATGTTTCAGGACACACCGTACACTTCTCCAGAGTGGCTGTTGGCAATTTACATCCCGCCCATCAGTGTAGCAAGGCTCCCATTTCTCCATGGCCTGTCCTGCATTTCTGGTTTTGACACTTTTTTCAGCATGGCCCTTTTGACCGATGGGAAGCGAGACTTCTTTGTAGCGCTGATTTGCCTTTCCAGGTTGCTTGGTTGGCCAAAAAGGGCGTATGCGTTTTTTCCTGAATGTATTCAGGAAAAAACGCATACGCCCTTTTTGGCCAAGGGCATCATTGTCAACGTTTTGCCGCTTTTCATGTGCTTTAAAGGCGATTCGAATCTACCTCCTGAAATCTGTTTCCTGCAATTCTGCCTTGATTTCAAATCCTCTTCTTTGCCTTCCCTCAATATATTTGTGGACGAGAGTTATCATTTATAACTCTGCAGGTTTGTGAATTGCAGTGCCCTGAAGCTCCATTTTACAAGTCGGTTTTTTGGGAGCTGGCCGCAAAAGCGCAGGATGGCTTCAGGCCCTGTTCTGGTTCAGGGGGGCAGGCTGAGCCTGTGGTTAATTCTTCTTCCTGATGGGAAAATAGAGTGACCTGTGCCTCTCCCAACACCAAGAGCTAGTCTCTCATTGGTTCCCCGTCTTCCCGTTCATCCTCAGGACAAATTGCAACCTGTACGGAACAGGAGGTTAAAGGTGCTGATGCTCCAAGTAGGGAGATTGCTAGTAAAGTGGCTGGAATGGCGAACCCGAGCACAAGGAGATGAGAAATGAGGTGCGTTTTAGAAACCTTTCCCCATCACACGGTGTACCATCTTCTGGGTTTCTCATGCATGTTTTCGATGTAGGAAGATGCCCTTGAACCTGGAGATTTGGGACCCATGCGATGGGTAGCACGCAGTATTACTTTAAAGGGTCTGCGTTTGCTCACCCAACCTCACCAAACCTCTCAGCCCCAAGAGTGTCCACCCTTATGAGTCATCCAGCTGTGGGTCTAGATATGGTCAATCCAGGTTGCATCACAGCTCCTGAACGAATTGTGTAAGAATTTCTCTCTCTTTCCCTGTCTTTGTTTCATGTGTTTTTAAAAGTAATTTATTTTTATAATGGGGTGTAGCTGCTTTTCACGGCTGTGTTTATGCCGCTTTACACCCCCTTGACACACTAACAGAGAGATATCAATACATAGGTTTTAAGATTATTACTAGTCAGATATATTCTTGTGCGGTGAATCGGGCGTGTTGAGTCCAGTTCTCTGAGCAAGGAGTAGGTCTTGTCTGTTACATATTGGGTTTATGGAACGGTATCTGAGCTAATTTGAAACTCTTGTTTTATGTATCACCCCACCTCACCTTTCCCGTTAAGCAGCCATAGTGTGTTTTCTGCATGTGTGACTCTGTTCTGTTTTGTAATTCAGTTCAAGTGTAACGGTTTTTACATTCCCTCTATAAGTGACACCTTATGAGAAGTGTCCTTTTCTGTGTGACTTATTTCACTTAGAATCGTCTTACCTAAATCCACTCATCATGCTGCTACTAGCCTTATGACATTGATTTCATGGCTGAGTGATATTCCATTGTACATAAGGACCACAACTTTTTTATCCATTTTTCGCTTTCCTGGGATATTTAAGGTGGAAGGAAGTGGAGGTCCTTGTCAACAGAGCAGCCCTAAACTTTGGGGTGCTTGTGTCTTGCTGATTTTCAATTTTCCCACTTTATCCCCCCATGCGTGGAAGTGCCCTATGCTCTCTAAGCTGTGTTTTTTAGATGTTTCAGGACACACCGTACACTTCTCCAGAGTGGCTGTTGGCAATTTACATCCCGCCCATCAGTGTAGCAAGGCTCCCATTTCTCCATGGCCTGTCCTGCATTTCTGGTTTTGACACTTTTTTCAGCATGGCCCTTTTGACCGATGGGAAGCGAGACTTCTTTGTAGCGCTGATTTGCCTTTCCAGGTTGCTTGGTTGGGCAAAAAGGGCGTATGCGTTTTTTCCTGAATGTATTCAGGAAAAAACGCATACGCCCTTTTTGGCCAAGGGCATCATTGTCAACGTTTTGCCGCTTTTCATGTGCTTTAAAGGCGATTCGAATCTACCTCCTGAAATCTGTTTCCTGCAATTCTGCCTTGATTTCAAATCCTCTTCTTTGCCTTCCCTCAGTATATTTGTGGACGAGAGTTATCATTTATAACTCTGCAGGTTTGTGAATTGCAGTGCCCTGAAGCTCCATTTTACAAGTCGGTTTTTTGGGAGCCGGCCGCAAAAGCGCAGGATGGCTTCAGGCCCTGTTCTGGTTCAGGGGGGCAGGCTGAGCCTGTGGTTAATTCTTCTTCCTGATGGGAAAATAGAGTGACCTGTGCCTCTCCCAACACCAAGAGCTAGTCTCTCATTGGTTCCCCGTCTTCCCGTTCATCCTCAGGACAAATTGCAACCTGTACGGAACAGGAGGTTAAAGGTGCTGATGCTCCAAGTAGGGAGATTGCTAGTAAAGTGGCTGGAATGGCGAACCCGAGCACAAGGAGATGAGAAATGAGGTGCGTTTTAGAAACCTTTCCCCATCACACGGTGTACCATCTTCTGGGTTTCTCATGCATGTTTTCGATGTAGGAAGATGCCCTTGAACCTGGAGATTTGGGACCCATGCGATGGGTAGCACGCAGTATTATTTTAAAGGGTCTGCGTTTGCTCACCCAACCTCACCAAACCTCTCAGCCCCAAGAGTGTCCACCCTTATGTCTCATCCAGCTGTGGGTCTAGATATGGTCAATCCAGGTTGCATCACAGCCCCTGAACGAATTGTGTAAGAATTTCTCTCTCTTTCCCTGTCTTTGTTTCATGGGTTTTTAAAAGTAATTTATTTTTATAATGGGGTTTAGCTGCTTTTCACGGCTGTGTTTAGGCCGCTTTACACCCACTTGACCCACTAACAGAGAGATATCAATACATAGGTTTTAAGATTATTACTAGTCAGATATATTCTTGTGCGGTGAATCGGGCGTGTTGAGTCCAGTTCTCTGAGCAAGGAGTAGGTCTTGTCTATTACATATTGGGTTTATGGAACGGTATCTGAGCTAATTTGAAACTCTTGTTTTATGTATCACCCCACCTCACCTTTCCCGTTAAGCAGCCATAGTGTGTTTTCTGCATGTGTGACTCTGTTCTGTTTTGTAATTCAGTTCAAGTGTAACGGTTTTTACATTCCCTCTATAAGTGACACCTTATGAGAAGTGTCCTTTTCTGTGTGACTTATTTCACTTAGAATCGTCTTACCTAAATCCACTCATCATGCTGCTACTAGCCTTATGACATTGATTTCATGGCTGAGTGATATTCCATTGTACATAAGGACCACAACTTTTTTATCCATTTTTCGCTTTCCTGGGATATTTAAGGTGGAATGAAGTGGAGGTCCTTGTCAACAGAGCAGCCCTAAACTTTGGGGTGCTTGTGTCTTGCTGATTTTCAATTTTCCCACTTTATCCCCCCATGCGTGGAAGTGCCCTATGCTCTCTAAGCTGTGTTTTTTAGATGTTTCAGGACACACCGTACACTTCTCCAGAGTGGCTGTTGGCAATTTACATCCCGCCCATCAGTGTAGCAAGGCTCCCATTTCTCCATGGCCTGTCCTGCATTTCTGGTTTTGACACTTTTTTCAGCATGGCCCTTTTGACCGATGGGAAGCGAGACTTCTTTGTAGCGCTGATTTGCCTTTCCAGGTTGCTTGGTTGGCCAAAAAGGGCGTATGCGTTTTTTCCTGAATGTATTCAGGAAAAAACGCATACGCCCTTTTTGGCCAAGGGCATCATTGTCAACGTTTTGCCGCTTTTCATGTGCTTTAAAGGCGATTCGAATCTACCTCCTGAAATCTGTTTCCTGCAATTCTGCCTTGATTTCAAATCCTCTTCTTTGCCTTCCCTCAATATATTTGTGGAAGAGAGTTATCATTTATAACTCTGCAGGTTTGTGAATTGCAGTGCCCTGAAGCTCCATTTTACAAGTCGGTTTTTTGGGAGCCGGCCGCAAAAGCGCAGGATGGCTTCAGGCCCTGTTCTGGTTCAGGGGGGCAGGCTGAGCCTGTGGTTAATTCTTCTTCCTGATGGGAAAATAGAGTGACCTGTGCCTGTCCCAACACCAAGAGCTAGTCTCTCATTGGTTCCCCGTCTTCCCGTTCATCCTCAGGACAAATTGCAACCTGTACGGAACAGGAGGTTAAAGGTGCTGATGCTCCAAGTAGGGAGATTGCTAGTAAAGTGGCTGGAATGGCGAACCCGAGCACAAGGAGATGAGAAATGAGGTGCGTTTTAGAAACCTTTCCCCATCACACGGTGTACCATCTTCTGGGTTCCTCATGCATGTTTTTGATGTAGGAAGAGGCCCTTGAACCTGGAGATTTGGGACCCATGCGATGGGTAGCACGCAGTATTACTTTAAAGGGTCTGCGTTTGCTCACCCAACCTCACCAAACCTCTCAGCCCCAAGAGTGTCCACCCTTATGTCTCATCCAGCTGTGGGTCTAGATATGGTCAATCCAGGTTGCATCACAGCCCCTGAACGAATTGTGTAAGAATTTCTCTCTCTTTCCCTGTCTTTGTTTCATGGGTTTTTAAAAGTAATTTATTTTTATAATGGGGTTTAGCTGCTTTTCACGGCTGTGTTTATGCCGCTTTACACCCACTTGACACACTAACAGAGAGATATCAATACATAGGTTTTAAGATTATTACTAGTCAGATATATTCTTGTGCGGTGAATCGGGCGTGTTGAGTCCAGTTCTCTGAGCAAGGAGTAGGTCTTGTCTATTACATATTGGGTTTATGGAACGGTATCTGAGCTAATTTGAAACTCTTGTTTTATGTATCACCCCACCTCACCTTTCCCGTTAAGCAGCCATAGTGTGTTTTCTGCATGTGTGACTCTGTTCTGTTTTGTAATTCAGTTCAAGTGTAACGGTTTTTACATTCCCTCTATAAGTGACACCTTATGAGAAGTGTCCTTTTCTGTGTGACTTATTTCACTTAGAATCGTCTTACCTAAATCCACTCATCATGCTGCTACTAGCCTTATGACATTGATTTCATGGCTGAGTGATATTCCATTGTACATAAGGACCACAACTTTTTTATCCATTTTTCGCTTTCCTGGGATATTTAAGGTGGAATGAAGTGGAGGTCCTTGTCAACAGAGCAGCCCTAAACTTTGGGGTGCTTGTGTCTTGCTGATTTTCAATTTTCCCACTTTATCCCCCCATGCGTGGAAGTGCCCTATGCTCTCTAAGCTGTGTTTTTTAGATGTTTCAGGACACACCGTACACTTCTCCAGAGTGGCTGTTGGCAATTTACATCCCGCCCATCAGTGTAGCAAGGCTCCCATTTCTCCATGGCCTGTCCTGCATTTCTGGTTTTGACACTTTTTTCAGCATGGCCCTTTTGACCGATGGGAAGCGAGACTTCTTTGTAGCGCTGATTTGCCTTTCCAGGTTGCTTGGTTGGCCAAAAAGGGCGTATGCGTTTTTTCCTGAATGTATTCAGGAAAAAACGCATACGCCCTTTTTGGCCAAGGGCATCATTGTCAACGTTTTGCCGCTTTTCATGTGCTTTAAAGGCGATTCGAATCTACCTCCTGAAATCTGTTTCCTGCAATTCTGCCTTGATTTCAAATCCTCTTCTTTGCCTTCCCTCAGTATATTTGTGGACGAGAGTTATCATTTATAACTCTGCAGGTTTGTGAATTGCAGTGCCCTGAATCTCCATTTTACAAGTCGGTTTTTTGGGAGCTGGCCGCAAAAGCGCAGGATGGCTTCAGGCCCTGTTCTGGTTCAGGGGGGCAGGTTGAGCCTGTGGTTAATTCTTCTTCCTGATGGGAAAATAGAGTGACCTGTGCCTCTCCCAACACCAAGAGCTAGTCTCTCATTGGTTCCCCGTCTTCCCGTTCATCCTCAGGACAAATTGCAACCTGTACGGAACAGGAGGTTAAAGGTGCTGATGCTCCAAGTAGGGAGATTGCTAGTAAAGTGGCTGGAATGGCGAACCCGAGCACAAGGAGATGAGAAATGAGGTGCGTTTTAGAAACCTTTCCCCATCACACGGTGTACCATCTTCTGGGTTTCTCATGCATGTTTTCGATGTAGGAAGATGCCCTTGAACCTGGAGATTTGGGACCCATGCGATGGGTAGCAGGCAGTATTATTTTAAAGGGTCTGCGTTTGCTCACCCAACCTCACCAAACCTCTCAGCCCCAAGAGTGTCCACCCTTATGAGTCATCCAGCTGTGGGTCTAGATATGGTCAATCCAGGTTGCATCACAGCTCCTGAACGAATTGTGTAAGAATTTCTCTCTCTTTCCCTGTCTTTGTTTCATGTGTTTTTAAAAGTAATTTATTTTTATAATGGGGTGTAGCTGCTTTTCACGGCTGTGTTTAGGCCGCTTTACACCCACTTGACACACTAACAGAGAGATATCAATACATAGGTTTTAAGATTATTACTAGTCAGATATATTCTTGTGCGGTGAATCGGGCGTGTTGAGTCCAGTTCTCTGAGCAAGGAGTAGGTCTTGTCTGTTACATATTGGGTTTATGGAACGGTATCTGAGCTAATTTGAAACTCTTGTTTTATGTATCACCCCACCTCACCTTTCCCGTTAAGCAGCCATAGTGTGTTTTCTGCATGTGTGACTCTGTTCTGTTTTGTAATTCAGTTCAAGTGTAACGGTTTTTACATTCCCTCTATAAGTGACACCTTATGAGAAGTGTCCTTTTCTGTGTGACTTATTTCACTTAGAATCGTCTTACCTAAATCCACTCATCATGCTGCTACTAGCCTTATGACATTGATTTCATGGCTGAGTGATATTCCATTGTACATAAGGACCACAACTTTTTTATCCATTTTTCGCTTTCCTGGGATATTTAAGGTGGAAGGAAGTGGAGGTCCTTGTCAACAGAGCAGCCCTAAACTTTGGGGTGCTTGTGTCTTGCTGATTTTCAATTTTCCCACTTTATCCCCCCATGCGTGGAAGTGCCCTATGCTCTCTAAGCTGTGTTTTTTAGATGTTTCAGGACACACCGTACACTTCTCCAGAGTGGCTGTTGGCAATTTACATCCCGCCCATCAGTGTAGCAAGGCTCCCATTTCTCCATGGCCTGTCCTGCATTTCTGGTTTTGACACTTTTTTCAGCATGGCCCTTTTGACCGATGGGAAGCGAGACTTCTTTGTAGCGCTGATTTGCCTTTCCAGGTTGCTTGGTTGGCCAAAAAGGGCGTATGCGTTTTTTCCTGAATGTATTCAGGAAAAAACGCATACGCCCTTTTTGGCCAAGGGCATCATTGTCAACGTTTTGCCGCTTTTCATGTGCTTTAAAGGCGATTCGAATCTACCTCCTGAAATCTGTTTCCTGCAATTCTGCCTTGATTTCAAATCCTCTTCTTTGCCTTCCCTCAGTATATTTGTGGACGAGAGTTATCATTTATAACTCTGCAGGTTTGTGAATTGCAGTGCCCTGAAGCTCCATTTTACAAGTCGGTTTTTTGGGAGCCGGCCGCAAAAGCGCAGGATGGCTTCAGGCCCTGTTCTGGTTCAGGGGGGCAGGCTGAGCCTGTGGTTAATTCTTCTTCCTGATGGGAAAATAGAGTGACCTGTGCCTCTCCCAACACCAAGAGCTAGTCTCTCATTGGTTCCCCGTCTTCCCGTTCATCCTCAGGACAAATTGCAACCTGTACGGAACAGGAGGTTAAAGGTGCTGATGCTCCAAGTAGGGAGATTGCTAGTAAAGTGGCTGGAATGGCGAACCCGAGCACAAGGAGATGAGAAATGAGGAGCGTTTTAGAAACCTTTCCCCATCACACGGTGTACCATCTTCTGGGTTTCTCATGCATGTTTTCGATGTAGGAAGATGCCCTTGAACCTGGAGATTTGGGACCCATGCGATGGGTAGCACGCAGTATTATTTTAAAGGGTCTGCGTTTGCTCACCCAACCTCACCAAACCTCTCAGCCCCAAGAGTGTCCACCCTTATGTCTCATCCAGCTGTGGGTCTAGATATGGTCAATCCAGGTTGCATCACAGCCCCTGAACGAATTGTGTAAGAATTTCTCTCTCTTTCCCTGTCTTTGTTTCATGGCTTTTTAAAAGTAATTTATTTTTATAATGGGGTTTAGCTGCTTTTCACGGCTGTGTTTAGGCCGCTTTACACCCACTTGACCCACTAACAGAGAGATATCAATACATAGGTTTTAAGATTATTACTAGTCAGATATAGTCTTGTGCGGTCAATCGGGCGTGTTGAGTCCAGTTCTCTGAGCAAGGAGTAGGTCTTGTCTATTACATATTGGGTTTATGGAACGGTATCTGAGCTAATTTGAAACTCTTGTTTTATGTATCACCCCACCTCACCTTTCCCGTTAAGCAGCCATAGTGTGTTTTCTGCATGTGTGACTCTGTTCTGTTTTGTAATTCAGTTCAAGTGTAACGGTTTTTACATTCCCTCTATAAGTGACACCTTATGAGAAGTGTCCTTTTCTGTGTGACTTATTTCACTTAGAATCGTCTTACCTAAATCCACTCATCATGCTGCTACTAGCCTTATGACATTGATTTCATGGCTGAGTGATATTCCATTGTACATAAGGACCACAACTTTTTTATCCATTTTTCGCTTTCCTGGGATATTTAAGGTGGAAGGAAGTGGAGGTCCTTGTCAACAGAGCAGCCCTAAACTTTGGGGTGCTTGTGTCTTGCTGATTTTCAATTTTCCCACTTTATCCCCCCATGCGTGGAAGTGCCCTATGCTCTCTAAGCTGTGTTTTTTAGATGTTTCAGGACACACCGTACACTTCTCCAGAGTGGCTGTTGGCAATTTACATCCCGCCCATCAGTGTAGCAAGGCTCCCATTTCTCCATGGCCTGTCCTGCATTTCTGGTTTTGACACTTTTTTCAGCATGGCCCTTTTGACCGATGGGAAGCGAGACTTCTTTGTAGCGCTCATTTGCCTTTCCAGGTTGCTTGGTTGGCCAAAAAGGGCGTATGCGTTTTTTCCTGAATGTATTCAGGAAAAAACGCATACGCCCTTTTTGGCCAAGGGCATCATTGTCAACGTTTTGCCGCTTTTCATGTGCTTTAAAGGCGATTCGAATCTACCTCCTGAAATCTGTTTCCTGCAATTCTGCCTTGATTTCAAATCCTCTTCTTTGCCTTCCCTCAGTATATTTGTGGACGAGAGTTATCATTTATAACTCTGCAGGTTTGTGAATTGCAGTGCCCTGAAGCTCCATTTTACAAGTCGGTTTTTTGGGAGCCGGCCGCAAAAGCGCAGGATGGCTTCAGGCCCTGTTCTGGTTCAGGGGGGCAGGCTGAGCCTGTGGTTAATTCTTCTTCCTGATGGGAAAATAGAGTGACCTGTGCCTCTCCCAACACCAAGAGCTAGTCTCTCATTGGTTCCCCGTCTTCCCGTTCATCCTCAGGACAAATTGCAACCTGTACGGAACAGGAGGTTAAAGGTGCTGATGCTCCAAGTAGGGAGATTGCTAGTAAAGTGGCTGGAATGGCGAACCCGAGCACAAGGAGATGAGAAATGAGGTGCGTTTTAGAAACCTTTCCCCATCACACGGTGTACCATCTTCTGGGTTTCTCATGCATGTTTTCGATGTAGGAAGATGCCCTTGAACCTGGAGATTTGGGACCCATGCGATGGGTAGCACGCAGTATTATTTTAAAGGGTCTGCGTTTGCTCACCCAACCTCACCAAACCTCTCAGCCCCAAGAGTGTCCACCCTTATGTCTCATCCAGCTGTGGGTCTAGATATGGTCAATCCAGGTTGCATCACAGCCCCTGAACGAATTGTGTAAGAATTTCTCTCTCTTTCCCTGTCTTTGTTTCATGGGTTTTTAAAAGTAATTTATTTTTATAATGGGGTTTAGCTGCTTTTCACGGCTGTGTTTAGGCCGCTTTACACCCACTTGACCCACTAACAGAGAGATATCAATACATAGGTTTTAAGATTATTACTAGTCAGATATATTCTTGTGCGGTGAATCGGGCGTGTTGAGTCCAGTTCTCTGAGCAAGGAGTAGGTCTTGTCTATTACATATTGGGTTTATGGAACGGTATCTGAGCTAATTTGAAACTCTTGTTTTATGTATCACCCCACCTCACCTTTCCCGTTAAGCAGCCATAGTGTGTTTTCTGCATGTGTGACTCTGTTCTGTTTTGTAATTCAGTTCAAGTGTAACGGTTTTTACATTCCCTCTATAAGTGACACCTTATGAGAAGTGTCCTTTTCTGTGTGACTTATTTCACTTAGAATCGTCTTACCTAAATCCACTCATCATGCTGCTACTAGCCTTATGACATTGATTTCATGGCTGAGTGATATTCCATTGTACATAAGGACCACAACTTTTTTATCCATTTTTCGCTTTCCTGGGATATTTAAGGTGGAATGAAGTGGAGGTCCTTGTCAACAGAGCAGCCCTAAACTTTGGGGTGCTTGTGTCTTGCTGATTTTCAATTTTCCCACTTTATCCCCCCATGCGTGGAAGTGCCCTATGCTCTCTAAGCTGTGTTTTTTAGATGTTTCAGGACACACCGTACACTTCTCCAGAGTGGCTGTTGGCAATTTACATCCCGCCCATCAGTGTAGCAAGGCTCCCATTTCTCCATGGCCTGTCCTGCATTTCTGGTTTTGACACTTTTTTCAGCATGGCCCTTTTGACCGATGGGAAGCGAGACTTCTTTGTAGCGCTGATTTGCCTTTCCAGGTTGCTTGGTTGGCCAAAAAGGGCGTATGCGTTTTTTCCTGAATGTATTCAGGAAAAAACGCATACGCCCTTTTTGGCCAAGGGCATCATTGTCAACGTTTTGCCGCTTTTCATGTGCTTTAAAGGCGATTCGAATCTACCTCCTGAAATCTGTTTCCTGCAATTCTGCCTTGATTTCAAATCCTCTTCTTTGCCTTCCCTCAGTATATTTGTGGACGAGAGTTATCATTTATAACTCTGCAGGTTTGTGAATTGCAGTGCCCTGAATCTCCATTTTACAAGTCGGTTTTTTGGGAGCTGGCCGCAAAAGCGCAGGATGGCTTCAGGCCCTGTTCTGGTTCAGGGGGGCAGGTTGAGCCTGTGGTTAATTCTTCTTCCTGATGGGAAAATAGAGTGACCTGTGCCTCTCCCAACACCAAGAGCTAGTCTCTCATTGGTTCCCCGTCTTCCCGTTCATCCTCAGGACAAATTGCAACCTGTACGGAACAGGAGGTTAAAGGTGCTGATGCTCCAAGTAGGGAGATTGCTAGTAAAGTGGCTGGAATGGCGAACCCGAGCACAAGGAGATGAGAAATGAGGTGCGTTTTAGAAACCTTTCCCCATCACACGGTGTACCATCTTCTGGGTTTCTCATGCATGTTTTCGATGTAGGAAGATGCCCTTGAACCTGGAGATTTGGGACCCATGCGATGGGTAGCAGGCAGTATTATTTTAAAGGGTCTGCGTTTGCTCACCCAACCTCACCAAACCTCTCAGCCCCAAGAGTGTCCACCCTTATGAGTCATCCAGCTGTGGGTCTAGATATGGTCAATCCAGGTTGCATCACAGCTCCTGAACGAATTGTGTAAGAATTTCTCTCTCTTTCCCTGTCTTTGTTTCATGTGTTTTTAAAAGTAATTTATTTTTATAATGGGGTGTAGCTGCTTTTCACGGCTGTGTTTAGGCCGCTTTACACCCACTTGACACACTAACAGAGAGATATCAATACATAGGTTTTAAGATTATTACTAGTCAGATATATTCTTGTGCGGTGAATCGGGCGTGTTGAGTCCAGTTCTCTGAGCAAGGAGTAGGTCTTGTCTGTTACATATTGGGTTTATGGAACGGTATCTGAGCTAATTTGAAACTCTTGTTTTATGTATCACCCCACCTCACCTTTCCCGTTAAGCAGCCATAGTGTGTTTTCTGCATGTGTGACTCTGTTCTGTTTTGTAATTCAGTTCAAGTGTAACGGTTTTTACATTCCCTCTATAAGTGACACCTTATGAGAAGTGTCCTTTTCTGTGTGACTTATTTCACTTAGAATCGTCTTACCTAAATCCACTCATCATGCTGCTACTAGCCTTATGACATTGATTTCATGGCTGAGTGATATTCCATTGTACATAAGGACCACAACTTTTTTATCCATTTTTCGCTTTCCTGGGATATTTAAGGTGGAAGGAAGTGGAGGTCCTTGTCAACAGAGCAGCCCTAAACTTTGGGGTGCTTGTGTCTTGCTGATTTTCAATTTTCCCACTTTATCCCCCCATGCGTGGAAGTGCCCTATGCTCTCTAAGCTGTGTTTTTTAGATGTTTCAGGACACACCGTACACTTCTCCAGAGTGGCTGTTGGCAATTTACATCCCGCCCATCAGTGTAGCAAGGCTCCCATTTCTCCATGGCCTGTCCTGCATTTCTGGTTTTGACACTTTTTTCAGCATGGCCCTTTTGACCGATGGGAAGCGAGACTTCTTTGTAGCGCTGATTTGCCTTTCCAGGTTGCTTGGTTGGCCAAAAAGGGCGTATGCGTTTTTTCCTGAATGTATTCAGGAAAAAACGCATACGCCCTTTTTGGCCAAGGGCATCATTGTCAACGTTTTGCCGCTTTTCATGTGCTTTAAAGGCGATTCGAATCTACCTCCTGAAATCTGTTTCCTGCAATTCTGCCTTGATTTCAAATCCTCTTCTTTGCCTTCCCTCAGTATATTTGTGGACGAGAGTTATCATTTATAACTCTGCAGGTTTGTGAATTGCAGTGCCCTGAAGCTCCATTTTACAAGTCGGTTTTTTGGGAGCCGGCCGCAAAAGCGCAGGATGGCTTCAGGCCCTGTTCTGGTTCAGGGGGGCAGGCTGAGCCTGTGGTTAATTCTTCTTCCTGATGGGAAAATAGAGTGACCTGTGCCTCTCCCAACACCAAGAGCTAGTCTCTCATTGGTTCCCCGTCTTCCCGTTCATCCTCAGGACAAATTGCAACCTGTACGGAACAGGAGGTTAAAGGTGCTGATGCTCCAAGTAGGGAGATTGCTAGTAAAGTGGCTGGAATGGCGAACCCGAGCACAAGGAGATGAGAAATGAGGAGCGTTTTAGAAACCTTTCCCCATCACACGGTGTACCATCTTCTGGGTTTCTCATGCATGTTTTCGATGTAGGAAGATGCCCTTGAACCTGGAGATTTGGGACCCATGCGATGGGTAGCACGCAGTATTATTTTAAAGGGTCTGCGTTTGCTCACCCAACCTCACCAAACCTCTCAGCCCCAAGAGTGTCCACCCTTATGTCTCATCCAGCTGTGGGTCTAGATATGGTCAATCCAGGTTGCATCACAGCCCCTGAACGAATTGTGTAAGAATTTCTCTCTCTTTCCCTGTCTTTGTTTCATGGGTTTTTAAAAGTAATTTATTTTTATAATGGGGTTTAGCTGCTTTTCACGGCTGTGTTTAGGCCGCTTTACACCCACTTGACCCACTAACAGAGAGATATCAATACATAGGTTTTAAGATTATTACTAGTCAGATATAGTCTTGTGCGGTCAATCGGGCGTGTTGAGTCCAGTTCTCTGAGCAAGGAGTAGGTCTTGTCTATTACATATTGGGTTTATGGAACGGTATCTGAGCTAATTTGAAACTCTTGTTTTATGTATCACCCCACCTCACCTTTCCCGTTAAGCAGCCATAGTGTGTTTTCTGCATGTGTGACTCTGTTCTGTTTTGTAATTCAGTTCAAGTGTAACGGTTTTTACATTCCCTCTATAAGTGACACCTTATGAGAAGTGTCCTTTTCTGTGTGACTTATTTCACTTAGAATCGTCTTACCTAAATCCACTCATCATGCTGCTACTAGCCTTATGACATTGATTTCATGGCTGAGTGATATTCCATTGTACATAAGGACCACAACTTTTTTATCCATTTTTCGCTTTCCTGGGATATTTAAGGTGGAATGAAGTGGAGGTCCTTGTCAACAGAGCAGCCCTAAACTTTGGGGTGCTTGTGTCTTGCTGATTTTCAATTTTCCCACTTTATCCCCCCATGCGTGGAAGTGCCCTATGCTCTCTAAGCTGTGTTTTTTAGATGTTTCAGGACACACCGTACACTTCTCCAGAGTGGCTGTTGGCAATTTACATCCCGCCCATCAGTGTAGCAAGGCTCCCATTTCTCCATGGCCTGTCCTGCATTTCTGGTTTTGACACTTTTTTCAGCATGGCCCTTTTGACCGATGGGAAGCGAGACTTCTTTGTAGCGCTCATTTGCCTTTCCAGGTTGCTTGGTTGGCCAAAAAGGGCGTATGCGTTTTTTCCTGAATGTATTCAGGAAAAAACGCATACGCCCTTTTTGGCCAAGGGCATCATTGTCAACGTTTTGCCGCTTTTCATGTGCTTTAAAGGCGATTCGAATCTACCTCCTGAAATCTGTTTCCTGCAATTCTGCCTTGATTTCAAATCCTCTTCTTTGCCTTCCCTCAGTATATTTGTGGACGAGAGTTATCATTTATAACTCTGCAGGTTTGTGAATTGCAGTGCCCTGAAGCTCCATTTTACAAGTCGCTTTTTTGGGAGCCGGCCGCAAAAGCGCAGGATGGCTTCAGGCCCTGTTCTGGTTCAGGGGGGCAGGCTGAGCCTGTGGTTAATTCTTCTTCCTGATGGGAAAATAGAGTGACCTGTGCCTCTCCCAACACCAAGAGCTAGTCTCTCATTGGTTCCCCGTCTTCCCGTTCATCCTCAGGACAAATTGCAACCTGTACGGAACAGGATGTTAAAGGTGCTGATGCTCCAAGTAGGGAGATTGCTAGTAAAGTGGCTGGAATGGCGAACCCGAGCACAAGGAGATGAGAAATGAGGTGCGTTTTAGAAACCTTTCCCCATCACACGGTGTACCATCTTCTGGGTTTCTCATGCATGTTTTCGATGTAGGAAGATGCCCTTGAACCTGGAGATTTGGGACCCATGCGATGGGTAGCACGCAGTATTACTTTAAAGGGTCTGCGTTTGCTCACCCAACCTCACCAAACCTCTCAGCCCCAAGAGTGTCCACCCTTATGTCTCATCCAGCTGTGGGTCTAGATATGGTCAATCCAGGTTGCATCACAGCCCCTGAACGAATTGTGTAAGAATTTCTCTCTCTTTCCCTGTCTTTGTTTCATGGGTTTTTAAAAGTAATTTATTTTTATAATGGGGTTTAGCTGCTTTTCACGGCTGTGTTTATGCCGCTTTACACCCACTTGACACACTAACAGAGAGATATCAATACATAGGTTTTAAGATTATTACTAGTCAGATATATTCTTGTGCGGTCAATCGGGCGTGTTGAGTCCAGTTCTCTGAGCAAGGAGTAGGTCTTGTCTATTACATATTGGGTTTATGGAACGGTATCTGAGCTAATTTGAAACTCTTGTTTTATGTATCACCCCACCTCACCTTTCCCGTTAAGCAGCCATAGTGTGTTTTCTGCATGTGTGACTCTGTTCTGTTTTGTAATTCAGTTCAAGTGTAACGGTTTTTACATTCCCTCTATAAGTGACACCTTATGAGAAGTGTCCTTTTCTGTGTGACTTATTTCACTTAGAATCGTCTTACCTAAATCCACTCATCATGCTGCTACTAGCCTTATGACATTGATTTCATGGCTGAGTGATATTCCATTGTACATAAGGACCACAACTTTTTTATCCATTTTTCGCTTTCCTGGGATATTTAAGGTGGAATGAAGTGGAGGTCCTTGTCAACAGAGCAGCCCTAAACTTTGGGGTGCTTGTGTCTTGCTGATTTTCAATTTTCCCACTTTATCCCCCCATGCGTGGAAGTGCCCTATGCTCTCTAAGCTGTGTTTTTTAGATGTTTCAGGACACACCGTACACTTCTCCAGAGTGGCTGTTGGCAATTTACATCCCGCCCATCAGTGTAGCAAGGCTCCCATTTCTCCATGGCCTGTCCTGCATTTCTGGTTTTGACACTTTTTTCAGCATGGCCCTTTTGACCGATGGGAAGCGAGACTTCTTTGTAGCGCTCATTTGCCTTTCCAGGTTGCTTGCTTGGCCAAAAAGGGCGTATGCGTTTTTTCCTGAATGTATTCAGGAAAAAACGCATACGCCCTTTTTGGCCAAGGGCATCATTGTCAACGTTTTGCCGCTTTTCATGTGCTTTAAAGGCGATTCGAATCTACCTCCTGAAATCTGTTTCCTGCAATTCTGCCTTGATTTCAAATCCTCTTCTTTGCCTTCCCTCAGTATATTTGTGGACGAGAGTTATCATTTATAACTCTGCAGGTTTGTGAATTGCAGTGCCCTGAAGCTCCATTTTACAAGTCGCTTTTTTGGGAGCCGGCCGCAAAAGCGCAGGATGTCTTCAGGCCCTGTTCTGTTTCAGGGGGGCAGGCTGAGCCTGTGGTTAATTCTTCTTCCTGATGGGAAAATAGAGTGACCTGTGCCTCTCCCAACACCAAGAGCTAGTCTCTCATTGGTTCCCCGTCTTCCCGTTCATCCTCAGGACAAATTGCAACCTGTACGGAACAGGATGTTAAAGGTGCTGATGCTCCAAGTAGGGAGATTGCTAGTAAAGTGGCTGGAATGGCGAACCCGAGCACAAGGAGATGAGAAATGAGGTGCGTTTTAGAAACCTTTCCCCATCACACGGTGTACCATCTTCTGGGTTTCTCATGCATGTTTTCGATGTAGGAAGATGCCCTTGAACCTGGAGATTTGGGACCCATGCGATGGGTAGCACGCAGTATTACTTTAAAGGGTCTGCGTTTGCTCACCCAACCTCACCAAACCTCTCAGCCCCAAGAGTGTCCACCCTTATGTCTCATCCAGCTGTGGGTCTAGATATGGTCAATCCAGGTTGCATCACAGCCCCTGAACGAATTGTGTAAGAATTTCTCTCTCTTTCCCTGTCTTTGTTTCATGGGTTTTTAAAAGTAATTTATTTTTATAATGGGGTTTAGCTGCTTTTCACGGCTGTGTTTATGCCGCTTTACACCCACTTGACACACTAACAGAGAGATATCAATACATAGGTTTTAAGATTATTACTAGTCAGATATATTCTTGTGCGGTCAATCGGGCGTGTTGAGTCCAGTTCTCTGAGCAAGGAGTAGGTCTTGTCTATTACATATTGGGTTTATGGAACGGTATCTGAGCTAATTTGAAACTCTTGTTTTATGTATCACCCCACCTCACCTTTCCCGTTAAGCAGCCATAGTGTGTTTTCTGCATGTGTGACTCTGTTCTGTTTTGTAATTCAGTTCAAGTGTAACGGTTTTTACATTCCCTCTATAAGTGACACCTTATGAGAAGTGTCCTTTTCTGTGTGACTTATTTCACTTAGAATCGTCTTACCTAAATCCACTCATCATGCTGCTACTAGCCTTATGACATTGATTTCATGGCTGAGTGATATTCCATTGTACATAAGGACCACAACTTTTTTATCCATTTTTCGCTTTCCTGGGATATTTAAGGTGGAAGGAAGTGGAGGTCCTTGTCAACAGAGCAGCCCTAAACTTTGGGGTGCTTGTGTCTTGCTGATTTTCAATTTTCCCACTTTATCCCCCCATGCGTGGAAGTGCCCTATGCTCTCTAAGCTGTGTTTTTTAGATGTTTCAGGACACACCGTACACTTCTCCAGAGTGGCTGTTGGCAATTTACATCCCGCCCATCAGTGTAGCAAGGCTCCCATTTCTCCATGGCCTGTCCTGCATTTCTGGTTTTGACACTTTTTTCAGCATGGCCCTTTTGACCGATGGGAAGCGAGACTTCTTTGTAGCGCTGATTTGCCTTTCCAGGTTGCTTGGTTGGCCAAAAAGGGCGTATGCGTTTTTTCCTGAATGTATTCAGGAAAAAACGCATACGCCCTTTTTGGCCAAGGGCATCATTGTCAACGTTTTGCCGCTTTTCATGTGCTGTAAAGGCGATTCGAATCTACCTCCTGAAATCTGTTTCCTGCAATTCTGCCTTGATTTCAAATCCTCTTCTTTGCCTTCCCTCAATATATTTGTGGACGAGAGTTATCATTTATAACTCTGCAGGTTTGTGAATTGCAGTGCCCTGAAGCTCCATTTTACAAGTCGGTTTTTTGGGAGCTGGCCGCAAAAGGGCAGGATGGCTTCAGGCCCTGTTCTGGTTCAGGGGGGCAGGCTGAGCCTGTGGTTAATTCTTCTTCCTGATGGGAAAATAGAGTGACCTGTGCCTCTCCCAACACCAAGAGCTAGTCTCTCATTGGTTCCCCGTCTTCCCGTTCATCCTCAGGACAAATTGCAACCTGTACGGAACAGGATGTTAAAGGTGCTGATGCTCCAAGTAGGGAGATTGCTAGTAAAGTGGCTGGAATGGCGAACCCGAGCACAAGGAGATGAGAAATGAGGTGCGTTTTAGAAACCTTTCCCCATCACACGGTGTACCATCTTCTGGGTTTCTCATGCATGTTTTCGATGTAGGAAGATGCCCTTGAACCTGGAGATTTGGGACCCATGCGATGGGTAGCACGCAGTATTACTTTAAAGGGTCTGCGTTTGCTCACCCAACCTCACCAAACCTCTCAGCCCCAAGAGTGTCCACCCTTATGTCTCATCCAGCTGTGGGTCTAGATATGGTCAATCCAGGTTGCATCACAGCCCCTGAACGAATTGTGTAAGAATTTCTCTCTCTTTCCCTGTCTTTGTTTCATGGGTTTTTAAAAGTAATTTATTTTTATAATGGGGTTTAGCTGCTTTTCACGGCTGTGTTTAGGCCGCTTTACACCCACTTGACCCACTAACAGAGAGATATCAATACATAGGTTTTAAGATTATTACTAGTCAGATATATTCTTGTGCGGTGAATCGGGCGTGTTGAGTCCAGTTCTCTGAGCAAAGAGTAGGTCTTGTCTGTTACATATTGGGTTTATGGAACGGTATCTGAGCTAATTTGAAACTCTTGTTTTATGTATCACCCCACCTCACCTTTCCCGTTAAGCAGCCATAGTGTGTTTTCTGCATGTGTGACTCTGTTCTGTTTTGTAATTCAGTTCAAGTGTAACGGTTTTTACATTCCCTCTATAAGTGACACCTTATGAGAAGTGTCCTTTTCTGTGTGACTTATTTCACTTAGAATCGTCTTACCTAAATCCACTGATCATGCTGCTACTAGCCTTATGACATTGATTTCATGGCTGAGTGATATTCCATTGTACATAAGGACCACAACTTTTTTATCCATTTTTCGCTTTCCTGGGATATTTAAGGTGGAAGGAAGTGGAGGTCCTTGTCAACAGAGCAGCCCTAACATTTGGGGTGCTTGTGTCTTGCTGATTTTCAATTTTCCCACTTTATCCCCCCATGCGTGGAAGTGCCCTATGCTCTCTAAGCTGTGTGTTTTAGATGTTTCAGGACACACCGTACACTTCTCCAGAGTGGCTGTTGGCAATTTACATCCCGCCCATCAGTGTAGCAAGGCTCCTATTTCTCCATGGCCTGTCCTGCATTTCTGGTTTTGACACTTTCTTCAGCATGGCCCTTTTGACCGATGGGAAGCGAGACTTCTTTGTAGCGCTGATTTGCCTTTCCAGGTTGCTTGGTTGGCCAAAAAGGGCGTATGCGTTTTTTCCTGAATGTATTCAGGAAAAAACGCATACGCCCTTTTTGGCCAAGGGCATCATTGTCAACGTTTTGCCGCTTTTCATGTGCTTTAAAGGCGATTCGAATCTACCTCCTGAAATCTGTTTCCTGCAATTCTGCCTTGATTTCAAATCCTCTTCTTTGCCTTCCCTCAATATATTTGTGGACGAGAGTTATCATTTATAACTCTGCAGGTTTGTGAATTGCAGTGCCCTGAAGCTCCATTTTACAAGTCGGTTTTTTGGGAGCCGGCCGCAAAAGCGCAGGATGGCTTCAGGCCCTGTTCTGGTTCAGGGGGGCAGGCTGAGCCTGTGGTTAATTCTTCTTCCTGATGGGAAAATAGAGTGACCTGTGCCTCTCCCAACACCAAGAGCTAGTCTCTCATTGGTTCCCCGTCTTCCCGTTCATCCTCAGGACAAATTGCAACCTGTACGGAACAGGAGGTTAAAGGTGCTGATGCTCCAAGTAGGGAGATTGCTAGTAAAGTGGCTGGAATGGCGAACCCGAGCACAAGGAGATGAGAAATGAGGTGCGTTTTAGAAACCTTTCCCCATCACACGGTGTACCATCTTCTGGGTTTCTCATGCATGTTTTCGATGTAGGAAGATGCCCTTGAACCTGGAGATTTGGGACCCATGCGATGGGTAGCACGCAGTATTACTTTAAAGGGTCTGCGTTTGCTCACCCAACCTCAAGAAACCTCTCAGCCCCAAGAGTGTCCACCCTTATGTCTCATCCAGCTGTGGGTCTAGATATGGTCAATCCAGGTTGCATCACAGCCCCTGAACGAATTGTGTAAGAATTTCTCTCTCTTTCCCTGTCTTTGTTTCATGGGTTTTTAAAAGTAATTTATTTTTATAATGGGGTTTAGCTGCTTTTCACGGCTGTGTTTAGGCCGCTTTACACCCACTTGACCCACTAACAGAGAGATATCAATACATAGGTTTTAAGATTATTACTAGTCAGATATATTCTTGTGCGGTGAATCGGGCGTGTTGAGTCCAGTTCTCTGAGCAAGGAGTAGGTCTTGTCTGTTACATATTGGGTTTATGGAACGGTATCTGAGCTAATTTGAAACTCTTGTTTTATGTATCACCCCACCTCACCTTTCCCGTTAAGCAGCCATAGTGTGTCTTCTGCATGTGTGACTCTGTTCTGTTTTGTAATTCAGTTCAAGTGTAACGGTTTTTACATTCCCTCTATAAGTGACACCTTATGAGAAGTGTCCTTTTCTGTGTGACTTATTTCACTTAGAATCGTCTTACCTAAATCCACTCATCATGCTGCTACTAGCCTTATGACATTGATTTCATGGCTGAGTGATATTCCATTGTACATAAGGACCACAACTTTTTTATCCATTTTTCGCTTTCCTGGGATATTTAAGGTGGAAGGAAGTGGAGGTCCTTGTCAACAGAGCAGCCCTAAACTTTGGGGTGCTTGTGTCTTGCTGATTTTCAATTTTCCCACTTTATCCCCCCATGCGTGGAAGTGCCCTATGCTCTCTAAGCTGTGTTTTTTAGATGTTTCAGGACACACCGTACACTTCTCCAGAGTGGCTGTTGGCAATTTACATCCCGCCCATCAGTGTAGCAAGGCTCCCATTTCTCCATGGCCTGTCCTGCATTTCTGGTTTTGACACTTTTTTCAGCATGGCCCTTTTGACCGATGGGAAGCGAGACTTCTTTGTAGCGCTGATTTGCCTTTCCAGGTTGCTTGGTTGGCCAAAAAGGGCGTATGCGTTTTTTCCTGAATGTATTCAGGAAAAAACGCATACGCCCTTTTTGGCCAAGGGCATCATTGTCAACGTTTTGCCGCTTTTCATGTGCTTTAAAGGCGATTCGAATCTACCTCCTGAAATCTGTTTCCTGCAATTCTGCCTTGATTTCAAATCCTCTTCTTTGCCTTCCCTCAATATATTTGTGGACGAGAGTTATCATTTATAACTCTGCAGGTTTGTGAATTGCAGTGCCCTGAAGCTCCATTTTACAAGTCGGTTTTTTGGGAGCCGGCCGCAAAAGCGCAGGATGGCTTCAGGCCCTGTTCTGGTTCAGGGGGGCAGGCTGAGCCTGTGGTTAATTCTTCTTCCTGATGGGAAAATAGAGTGACCTGTGCCTCTCCCAACACCAAGAGCTAGTCTCTCATTGGTTCCCCGTCTTCCCGTTCATCCTCAGGACAAATTGCAACCTGTACGGAACAGGAGGTTAAAGGTGCTGATGCTCCAAGTAGGGAGATTGCTAGTAAAGTGGCTGGAATGGCGAACCCGAGCACAAGGAGATGAGAAATGAGGTGCGTTTTAGAAACCTTTCCCCATCACACGGTGTACCATCTTCTGGGTTTCTCATGCATGTTTTCGATGTAGGAAGATGCCCTTGAACCTGGAGATTTGGGACCCATGCGATGGGTAGCACGCAGTATTACTTTAAAGGGTCTGCGTTTGCTCACCCAACCTCACCAAACCTCTCAGCCCCAAGAGTGTCCACCCTTATGTCTCATCCAGCTGTGGGTCTAGATATGGTCAATCCAGGTTGCATCACAGCCCCTGAACGAATTGTGTAAGAATTTCTCTCTCTTTCCCTGTCTTTGTTTCATGGGTTTTTAAAAGTAATTTATTTTTATAATGGGGTTTAGCTGCTTTTCACGGCTGTGTTTAGGCCGCTTTACACCCACTTGACCCACTAACAGAGAGATATCAATACATAGGTTTTAAGATTATTACTAGTCAGATATATTCTTGTGCGGTGAATCGGGCGTGTTGAGTCCAGTTCTCTGAGCAAGGAGTAGGTCTTGTCTGTTACATATTGGGTTTATGGAACGGTATCTGAGCTAATTTGAAACTCTTGTTTTATGTATCACCCCACCTCACCTTTCCCGTTAAGCAGCCATAGTGTGTCTTCTGCATGTGTGACTCTGTTCTGTTTTGTAATTCAGTTCAAGTGTAACGGTTTTTACATTCCCTCTATAAGTGACACCTTATGAGAAGTGTCCTTTTCTGTGTGACTTATTTCACTTAGAATCGTCTTACCTAAATCCACTCATCATGCTGCTACTAGCCTTATGACATTGATTTCATGGCTGAGTGATATTCCATTGTACATAAGGACCACAACTTTTTTATCCATTTTTCGCTTTCCTGGGATATTTAAGGTGGAAGGAAGTGGAGGTCCTTGTCAACAGAGCAGCCCTAAACTTTGGGGTGCTTGTGTCTTGCTGATTTTCAATTTTCCCACTTTATCCCCCCATGCGTGGAAGTGCCCTATGCTCTCTAAGCTGTGTTTTTTAGATGTTTCAGGACACACCGTACACTTCTCCAGAGTGGCTGTTGGCAATTTACATCCCGCCCATCAGTGTAGCAAGGCTCCCATTTCTCCATGGCCTGTCCTGCATTTCTGGTTTTGACACTTTTTTCAGCATGGCCCTTTTGACCGATGGGAAGCGAGACTTCTTTGTAGCGCTGATTTGCCTTTCCAGGTTGCTTGGTTGGCCAAAAAGGGCGTATGCGTTTTTTCCTGAATGTATTCAGGAAAAAACGCATACGCCCTTTTTGGCCAAGGGCATCATTGTCAACGTTTTGCCGCTTTTCATGTGCTTTAAAGGCGATTCGAATCTACCTCCTGAAATCTGTTTCCTGCAATTCTGCCTTGATTTCAAATCCTCTTCTTTGCCTTCCCTCAATATATTTGTGGACGAGAGTTATCATTTATAACTCTGCAGGTTTGTGAATTGCAGTGCCCTGAAGCTCCATTTTACAAGTCGGTTTTTTGGGAGCCGGCCGCAAAAGCGCAGGATGGCTTCAGGCCCTGTTCTGGTTCAGGGGGGCAGGCTGAGCCTGTCGTTAATTCTTCTTCCTGATGGGAAAATAGAGTGACCTGTGCCTGTCCCAACACCAAGAGCTAGTCTCTCATTGGTTCCCCGTCTTCCCGTTCATCCTCAGGACAAATTGCAACCTGTACGGAACAGGAGGTTAAAGGTGCTGATGCTCCAAGTAGGGAGATTGCTAGTAAAGTGGCTGGAATGGCGAACCCGAGCACAAGGAGATGAGAAATGAGGTGCGTTTTAGAAACCTTTCCCCATCACACGGTGTACCATCTTCTGGGTTTCTCATGCATGTTTTCGATGTAGGAAGATGCCCTTGAACCTGGAGATTTGGGACCCATGCGATGGGTAGCACGCAGTATTATTTTAAAGGGTCTGCGTTTGCTCACCCAACCTCACCAAACCTCTCAGCCCCAACAGTGTCCACCCTTATGTCTCATCCAGCTGTGGGTCTAGATATGGTCAATCCAGGTTGCATCACAGCCCCTGAACGAATTGTGTAAGAATTTCTCTCTCTTTCCCTGTCTTTGTTTCATGGGTTTTTAAAAGTAATTTATTTTTATAATGGGGTTTAGCTGCTTTTCACGGCTGTGTTTAGGCCGCTTTACACCCACTTGACCCACTAACAGAGAGATATCAATACATAGGTTTTAAGATTATTACTAGTCAGATATATTCTTGTGCGGTGAATCGGGCGTGTTGAGTCCAGTTCTCTGAGCAAGGAGTAGGTCTTGTCTATTCCATATTGGGTTTATGGAACGGTATCTGAGCTAATTTGAAACTCTTGTTTTATGTATCACCCCACCTCACCTTTCCCGTTAAGCAGCCATAGTGTGTCTTCTGCATGTGTGACTCTGTTCTGTTTTGTAATTCAGTTCAAGTGTAACGGTTTTTACATTCCCTCTATAAGTGACACCTTATGAGAAGTGTCCTTTTCTGTGTGACTTATTTCACTTAGAATCGTCTTACCTAAATCCACTCATCATGCTGCTACTAGCCTTATGACATTGATTTCATGGCTGAGTGATATTCCATTGTACATAAGGACCACAACTTTTTTATCCATTTTTCGCTTTCCTGGGATATTTAAGGTGGAAGGAAGTGGAGGTCCTTGTCAACAGAGCAGCCCTAAACTTTGGGGTGCTTGTGTCTTGCTGATTTTCAATTTTCCCACTTTATCCCCCCATGCGTGGAAGTGCCCTATGCTCTCTAAGCTGTGTTTTTTAGATGTTTCAGGACACACCGTACACTTCTCCAGAGTGGCTGTTGGCAATTTACATCCCGCCCATCAGTGTAGCAAGGCTCCCATTTCTCCATGGCCTGTCCTGCATTTCTGGTTTTGACACTTTTTTCAGCATGGCCCTTTTGACCGATGGGAAGCGAGACTTCTTTGTAGCGCTGATTTGCCTTTCCAGGTTGCTTGGTTGGCCAAAAAGGGCGTATGCGTTTTTTCCTGAATGTATTCAGGAAAAAACGCATACGCCCTTTTTGGCCAAGGGCATCATTGTCAACGTTTTGCCGCTTTTCATGTGCTTTAAAGGCGATTCGAATCTACCTCCTGAAATCTGTTTCCTGCAATTCTGCCTTGATTTCAAATCCTCTTCTTTGCCTTCCCTCAATATATTTGTGGACGAGAGTTATCATTTATAACTCTGCAGGTTTGTGAATTGCAGTGCCCTGAAGCTCCATTTTACAAGTCGGTTTTTTGGGAGCTGGCCGCAAAAGCGCAGGATGGCTTCAGGCCCTGTTCTGGTTCAGGGGGGCAGGCTGAGCCTGTGGTTAATTCTTCTTCCTGATGGGAAAATAGAGTGACCTGTGCCTGTCCCAACACCAAGAGCTAGTCTCTCATTGGTTCCCCGTCTTCCCGTTCATCCTCAGGACAAATTGCAACCTGTACGGAACAGGAGGTTAAAGGTGCTGATGCTCCAAGTAGGGAGATTGCTAGTAAAGTGGCTGGAATGGCGAACCCGAGCACAAGGAGATGAGAAATGAGGTGCGTTTTAGAAACCTTTCCCCATCACACGGTGTACCATCTTCTGGGTTTCTCATGCATGTTTTCGATGTAGGAAGATGCCCTTGAACCTGGAGATTTGGGACCCATGCGATGGGTAGCACGCAGTATTACTTTAAATGGTCTGCGTTTGCTCACCCAACCTCACCAAACCTCTCAGCCCCAAGAGTGTCCACCCTTATGAGTCATCCAGCTGTGGGTCTAGATATGGTCAATCCAGGTTGCATCACAGCTCCTGAACGAATTGTGTAAGAATTTCTCTCTCTTTCCCTGTCTTTGTTTCATGGGTTTTTAAAAGTAATTTATTTTTATAATGGGGTGTAGCTGCTTTTCACGGCTGTGTTTATGCCGCTTTACACCCACTTGACACACTAACAGAGAGATATCAATACATAGGTTTTAAGATTATTACTAGTCAGATATATTCTTGTGCGGTGAATCGGGCGTGTTGAGTCCAGTTCTCTGAGCAAGGAGTAGGTCTTGTCTGTTACATATTGGGTTTATGGAACGGTATCTGAGCTAATTTGAAACTCTTGTTTTATGTATCACCCCACCTCACCTTTCCCGTTAAGCAGCCATAGTGTGTTTTCTGCATGTGTGACTCTGTTCTGTTTTGTAATTCAGTTCAAGTGTAACGGTTTTTACATTCCCTCTATAAGTGACACCTTATGAGAAGTGTCCTTTTCTGTGTGACTTATTTCACTTAGAATCGTCTTACCTAAATCCACTCATCATGTGTTACTAGCCTTATGACATTGATTTCATGGCTGAGTGATATTCCATTGTACATAAGGACCACAACTTTTTTATCCATTTTTCGCTTTCCTGGGATATTTAAGGTGGAAGGAAGTGGAGGTCCTTGTCAACAGAGCAGCCCTAAACTTTGGGGTGCTTGTGTCTTGCTGATTTTCAATTTTCCCACTTTATCCCCCCATGCGTGGAAGTGCCCTATGCTCTCTAAGCTGTGTTTTTTAGATGTTTCAGGACACACCGTACACTTCTCCAGAGTGGCTGTTGGCAATTTACATCCCGCCCATCAGTGTAGCAAGGCTCCCATTTCTCCATGGCCTGTCCTGCATTTCTGGTTTTGACACTTTTTTCAGCATGGCCCTTTTGACCGATGGGAAGCGAGACTTCTTTGTAGCGCTGATTTGCCTTTCCAGGTTGCTTGGTTGGCCAAAAAGGGCGTATGCGTTTTTTCCTGAATATATTCAGGAAAAAACGCATACGCCCTTTTTGGCCAAGGGCATCATTGTCAACGTTTTGCCGCTTTTCATGTGCTTTAAAGGCGATTCGAATCTACCTCCTGAAATCTGTTTCCTGCAATTCTGCCTTGATTTCAAATCCTCTTCTTTGCCTTCCCTCAATATATTTGTGGACGAGAGTTATCATTTATAACTCTGCAGGTTTGTGAATTGCAGTGCCCTGAAGCTCCATTTTACAAGTCGGTTTTTTGGGAGCCGGCCGCAAAAGCGCAGGATGGCTTCAGGCCCTGTTCTGGTTCAGGGGGGCAGGCTGAGCCTGTGGTTAATTCTTCTTCCTGATGGGAAAATAGAGTGACCTGTGCCTCTCCCAACACCAAGAGCTAGTCTCTCATTGGTTCCCCGTCTTCCCGTTCATCCTCAGGACAAATTGCAACCTGTACGGAACAGGAGGTTAAAGGTGCTGATGCTCCAAGTAGGGAGATTGCTAGTAAAGTGGCTGGAATGGCGAACCCGAGCACAAGGAGATGAGAAATTAGGTGCGTTTTAGAAACCTTTCCCCATCACACGGTGTACCATCTTCTGGGTTTCTCATGCATGTTTTCGATGTAGGAAGATGCCCTTGAACCTGGAGATTTGGGACCCATGCGATGGGTAGCACGCAGTATTACTTTAAATGGTCTGCGTTTGCTCACCCAACCTCACCAAACCTCTCAGCCCCAAGAGTGTCCACCCTTATGTCTCATCCAGCTGTGGGTCTAGATATGGTCAATCCAGGTTGCATCACAGCTCCTGAACGAATTGTGTAAGAATTTCTCTCTCTTTCCCTGTCTTTGTTTCATGGGTTTTTAAAAGTAATTTATTTTTATAATGGGGTGTAGCTGCTTTTCACGGCTGTGTTTAGGCCGCTTTACACCCACTTGACACACTAACAGAGAGATATCAATACATAGGTTTTAAGATTATTACTAGTCAGATATATTCTTGTGCGGTGAATCGGGCGTGTTGAGTCCAGTTCTCTGAGCAAGGAGTAGGTCTTGTCTGTTACATATTGGGTTTATGGAACGGTATCTGAGCTAATTTGAAACTCTTGTTTTATGTATCACCCCACCTCACCTTTCCCGTTAAGCAGCCATAGTGTGTTTTCTGCATGTGTGACTCTGTTCTGTTTTGTAATTCAGTTCAAGTGTAACGGTTTTTACATTCCCTCTATAAGTGACACCTTATGAGAAGTGTCCTTTTCTGTGTGACTTATTTCACTTAGAATCGTCTTACCTAAATCCACTCATCATGCTGCTACTAGCCTTATGACATTGATTTCATGGCTGAGTGATATTCCATTGTACATAAGGACCACAACTTTTTTATCCATTTTTCGCTTTCCTGGGATATTTAAGGTGGAAGGAAGTGGAGGTCCTTGTCAACAGAGCAGCCCTAAACTTTGGGGTGCTTGTGTCTTGCTGATTTTCAATTTTCCCACTTTATCCCCCCATGCGTGGAAGTGCCCTATGCTCTCTAAGCTGTGTTTTTTAGATGTTTCAGGACACACCGTACACTTCTCCAGAGTGGCTGTTGGCAATTTACATCCCGCCCATCAGTGTAGCAAGGCTCCCATTTCTCCATGGCCTGTCCTGCATTTCTGGTTTTGACACTTTTTTCAGCATGGCCCTTTTGACCGATGGGAAGCGAGACTTCTTTGTAGCGCTGATTTGCCTTTCCAGGTTGCTTGGTTGGCCAAAAAGGGCGTATGCGTTTTTTCCTGAATATATTCAGGAAAAAACGCATACGCCCTTTTTGGCCAAGGGCATCATTGTCAACGTTTTGCCGCTTTTCATGTGCTTTAAAGGCGATTCGAATCTACCTCCTGAAATCTGTTTCCTGCAATTCTGCCTTGATTTCAAATCCTCTTCTTTGCCTTCCCTCAATATATTTGTGGACGAGAGTTATCATTTATAACTCTGCAGGTTTGTGAATTGCAGTGCCCTGAAGCTCCATTTTACAAGTCGGTTTTTTGGGAGCCAGCCGCAAAAGCGCAGGATGGCTTCAGGCCCTGTTCTGGTTCAGGGGGGCAGGCTGAGCCTGTGGTTAATTCTTCTTCCTGATGGGAAAATAGAGTGACCTGTGCCTCTCCCAACACCAAGAGCTAGTCTCTCATTGGTTCCCCGTCTTCCCGTTCATCCTCAGGACAAATTGCAACCTGTACGGAACAGGAGGTTAAAGGTGCTGATGCTCCAAGTAGGGAGATTGCTAGTAAAGTGGCTGGAATGGCGAACCCGAGCACAAGGAGATGAGAAATGAGGTGCGTTTTAGAAACCTTTCCCCATCACACGGTGTACCATCTTCTGGGTTTCTCATGCATGTTTTCGATGTAGGAAGATGCCCTTGAACCTGGAGATTTGGGACCCATGCGATGGGTAGCACGCAGTATTATTTTAAAGGGTCTGCGTTTGCTCACCCAACCTCACCAAACCTCTCAGCCCCAAGAGTGTCCACCCTTATGTCTCATCCAGCTGTGGGTCTAGATATGGTCAATCCAGGTTGCATCACAGCCCCTGAACGAATTGTGTAAGAATTTCTCTCTCTTTCCCTGTCTTTGTTTCATGGGTTTTTAAAAGTAATTTATTTTTATAATGGGGTTTAGCTGCTTTTCACGGCTGTGTTTAGGCCGCTTTACACCCACTTGACCCACTAACAAAGAGATATCAATACATAGGTTTTAAGATTATTACTAGTCAGATATATTCTTGTGCGGTGAATCGGGCGTGTTGAGTCCAGTTCTCTGAGCAAGGAGTAGGTCTTGTCTGTTACATATTGGGTTTATGGAACGGTATCTGAGCTAATTTGAAACTCTTGTTTTATGTATCACCCCACCTCACCTTTCCCGTTAAGCAGCCATAGTGTGTTTTCTGCATGTGTGACTCTGTTCTGTTTTGTAATTCAGTTCAAGTGTAACGGTTTTTACATTCCCTCTATAAGTGACACCTTATGAGAAGTGTCCTTTTCTGTGTGACTTATTTCACTTAGAATCGTCTTACCTAAATCCACTCATCATGCTGCTACTAGCCTTATGACATTGATTTCATGGCTGAGTGATATTCCATTGTACATAAGGACCACAACTTTTTTATCCATTTTTCGCTTTCCTGGGATATTTAAGGTGGAAGGAAGTGGAGGTCCTTGTCAACAGAGCAGCCCTAAACTTTGGGGTGCTTGTGTCTTGCTGATTTTCAATTTTCCCACTTTATCCCCCCATGCGTGGAAGTGCCCTATGCTCTCTAAGCTGTGTTTTTTAGATGTTTCAGGACACACCGTACACTTCTCCAGAGTGGCTGTTGGCAATTTACATCCCGCCCATCAGTGTAGCAAGGCTCCCATTTCTCCATGGCCTGTCCTGCATTTCTGGTTTTGACACTTTTTTCAGCATGGCCCTTTTGACCGATGGGAAGCGAGACTTCTTTGTAGCGCTGATTTGCCTTTCCAGGTTGCTTGGTTGGCCAAAAAGGGCGTATGCGTTTTTTCCTGAATGTATTCAGGAAAAAACGCATACGCCCTTTTTGGCCAAGGGCATCATTGTCAACGTTTTGCCGCTTTTCATGTGCTTTAAAGGCGATTCGAATCTACCTCCTGAAATCTGTTTCCTGCAATTCTGCCTTGATTTCAAATCCTCTTCTTTGCCTTCCCTCAATATATTTGTGGACGAGAGTTATCATTTATAACTCTGCAGGTTTGTGAATTGCAGTGCCCTGAAGCTCCATTTTACAAGTCGGTTTTTTGGGAGCTGGCCGCAAAAGCGCAGGATGGCTTCAGGCCCTGTTCTGGTTCAGGGGGGCAGGCTGAGCCTGTGGTTAATTCTTCTTCCTGATGGGAAAATAGAGTGACCTGTGCCTCTCCCAACACCAAGAGCTAGTCTCTCATTGGTTCCCCGTCTTCCCGTTCATCCTCAGGACAAATTGCAACCTGTACGGAACAGGAGGTTAAAGGTGCTGATGCTCCAAGTAGGGAGATTGCTAGTAAAGTGGCTGGAATGGCGAACCCGAGCACAAGGAGATGAGAAATGAGGTGCGTTTTAGAAACCTTTCCCCATCACACGGTGTACCATCTTCTGGGTTTCTCATGCATGTTTTCGATGTAGGAAGATGCCCTTGAACCTGGAGATTTGGGACCCATGCGATGGGTAGCACGCAGTATTACTTTAAATGGTCTGCGTTTGCTAACCCAACCTCACCAAACCTCTCAGCCCCAAGAGTGTCCACCCTTATGAGTCATCCAGCTGTGGGTCTAGATATGGTCAATCCAGGTTGCATCACAGCTCCTGAACGAATTGTGTAAGAATTTCTCTCTCTTTCCCTGTCTTTGTTTCATGGGTTTTTAAAAGTAATTTATTTTTATAATGGGGTGTAGCTGCTTTTCACGGCTGTGTTTAGGCCGCTTTACACCCACTTGACACACTAACAGAGAGATATCAATACATAGGTTTTAAGATTATTACTAGTCAGATATATTCTTGTGCGGTGAATCGGGCGTGTTGAGTCCAGTTCTCTGAGCAAGGAGTAGGTCTTGTCTGTTACATATTGGGTTTATGGAACGGTATCTGAGCTAATTTGAAACTCTTGTTTTATGTATCACCCCACCTCACCTTTCCCGTTAAGCAGCCATAGTGTGTTTTCTGCATGTGTGACTCTGTTCTGTTTTGTAATTCAGTTCAAGTGTAACGGTTTTTACATTCCCTCTATAAGTGACACCTTATGAGAAGTGTCCTTTTCTGTGTGACTTATTTCACTTAGAATCGTCTTACCTAAATCCACTCATCATGCTGCTACTAGCCTTATGACATTGATTTCATGGCTGAGTGATATTCCATTGTACATAAGGACCACAACTTTTTTATCCATTTTTCGCTTTCCTGGGATATTTAAGGTGGAAGGAAGTGGAGGTCCTTGTCAACAGAGCAGCCCTAAACTTTGGGGTGCTTGTGTCTTGCTGATTTTCAATTTTCCCACTTTATCCCCCCATGCGTGGAAGTGCCCTATGCTCTCTAAGCTGTGTTTTTTAGATGTTTCAGGACACACCGTACACTTCTCCAGAGTGGCTGTTGGCAATTTACATCCCGCCCATCAGTGTAGCAAGGCTCCCATTTCTCCATGGCCTGTCCTGCATTTCTGGTTTTGACACTTTTTTCAGCATGGCCCTTTTGACCGATGGGAAGCGAGACTTCTTTGTAGCGCTGATTTGCCTTTCCAGGTTGCTTGGTTGGCCAAAAAGGGCGTATGCGTTTTTTCCTGAATATATTCAGGAAAAAACGCATACGCCCTTTTTGGCCAAGGGCATCATTGTCAACGTTTTGCCGCTTTTCATGTGCTTTAAAGGCGATTCGAATCTACCTCCTGAAATCTGTTTCCTGCAATTCTGCCTTGATTTCAAATCCTCTTCTTTGCCTTCCCTCAATATATTTGTGGACGAGAGTTATCATTTATAACTCTGCAGGTTTGTGAATTGCAGTGCCCTGAAGCTCCATTTTACAAGTCGGTTTTTTGGGAGCCGGCCGCAAAAGCGCAGGATGGCTTCAGGCCCTGTTCTGGTTCAGGGGGGCAGGCTGAGCCTGTGGTTAATTCTTCTTCCTGATGGGAAAATAGAGTGACCTGTGCCTCTCCCAACACCAAGAGCTAGTCTCTCATTGGTTCCCCGTCTTCCCGTTCATCCTCAGGACAAATTGCAACCTGTACGGAACAGGAGGTTAAAGGTGCTGATGCTCCAAGTAGGGAGATTGCTAGTAAAGTGGCTGGAATGGCGAACCCGAGCACAAGGAGATGAGAAATGAGGTGCGTTTTAGAAACCTTTCCCCATCACACGGTGTACCATCTTCTGGGTTTCTCATGCATGTTTTCGATGTAGGAAGATGCCCTTGAACCTGGAGATTTGGGACCCATGCGATGGGTAGCACGCAGTATTATTTTAAAGGGTCTGCGTTTGCTCACCCAACCTCACCAAACCTCTCAGCCCCAAGAGTGTCCACCCTTATGTCTCATCCAGCTGTGGGTCTAGATATGGTCAATCCAGGTTGCATCACAGCCCCTGAACGAATTGTGTAAGAATTTCTCTCTCTTTCCCTGTCTTTGTTTCATGGGTTTTTAAAAGTAATTTATTTTTATAATGGGGTTTAGCTGCTTTTCACGGCTGTGTTTAGGCCGCTTTACACCCACTTGACCCACTAACAGAGAGATATCAATACATAGGTTTTAAGATTATTACTAGTCAGATATATTCTTGTGCGGTGAATCGGGCGTGTTGAGTCCAGTTCTCTGAGCAAGGAGTAGGTCTTGTCTGTTACATATTGGGTTTATGGAACGGTATCTGAGCTAATTTGAAACTCTTGTTTTATGTATCACCCCACCTCACCTTTCCCGTTAAGCAGCCATAGTGTGTTTTCTGCATGTGTGACTCTGTTCTGTTTTGTAATTCAGTTCAAGTGTAACGGTTTTTACATTCCCTCTATAAGTGACACCTTATGAGAAGTGTCCTTTTCTGTGTGACTTATTTCACTTAGAATCGTCTTACCTAAATCCACTCATCATGCTGCTACTAGCCTTATGACATTGATTTCATGGCTGAGTGATATTCCATTGTACATAAGGACCACAACTTTTTTATCCATTTTTCGCTTTCCTGGGATATTTAAGGTGGAAGGAAGTGGAGGTCCTTGTCAACAGAGCAGCCCTAAACTTTGGGGTGCTTGTGTCTTGCTGATTTTCAATTTTCCCACTTTATCCCCCCATGCGTGGAAGTGCCCTATGCTCTCTAAGCTGTGTTTTTTAGATGTTTCAGGACACACCGTACACTTCTCCAGAGTGGCTGTTGGCAATTTACATCCCGCCCATCAGTGTAGCAAGGCTCCCATTTCTCCATGGCCTGTCCTGCATTTCTGGTTTTGACACTTTTTTCAGCATGGCCCTTTTGACCGATGGGAAGCGAGACTTCTTTGTAGCGCTGATTTGCCTTTCCAGGTTGCTTGGTTGGCCAAAAAGGGCGTATGCGTTTTTTCCTGAATGTATTCAGGAAAAAACGCATACGCCCTTTTTGGCCAAGGGCATCATTGTCAACGTTTTGCCGCTTTTCATGTGCTTTAAAGGCGATTCGAATCTACCTCCTGAAATCTGTTTCCTGCAATTCTGCCTTGATTTCAAATCCTCTTCTTTGCCTTCCCTCAATATATTTGTGGACGAGAGTTATCATTTATAACTCTGCAGGTTTGTGAATTGCAGTGCCCTGAAGCTCCATTTTACAAGTCGGTTTTTTGGGAGCCGGCCGCAAAAGCGCAGGATGGCTTCAGGCCCTGTTCTGGTTCAGGGGGGCAGGCTGAGCCTGTGGTTAATTCTTCTTCCTGATGGGAAAATAGAGTGACCTGTGCCTCTCCCAACACCAAGAGCTAGTCTCTCATTGGTTCCCCGTCTTCCCGTTCATCCTCAGGACAAATTGCAACCTGTACGGAACAGGAGGTTAAAGGTGCTGATGCTCCAAGTAGGGAGATTGCTAGTAAAGTGGCTGGAATGGCGAACCCGAGCACAAGGAGATGAGAAATGAGGTGCGTTTTAGAAACCTTTCCCCATCACACGGTGTACCATCTTCTGGGTTTCTCATGCATGTTTTCGATGTAGGAAGATGCCCTTGAACCTGGAGATTTGGGACCCATGCGATGGGTAGCACGCAGTATTACTTTAAATGGTCTGCGTTTGCTCACCCAACCTCACCAAACCTCTCAGCCCCAAGAGTGTCCACCCTTATGTCTCATCCAGCTGTGGGTCTAGATATGGTCAATCCAGGTTGCATCACAGCTCCTGAACGAATTGTGTAAGAATTTCTCTCTCTTTCCCTGTCTTTGTTTCATGGGTTTTTAAAAGTAATTTATTTTTATAATGGGGTGTAGCTGCTTTTCACGGCTGTGTTTAGGCCGCTTTACACCCACTTGACACACTAACAGAGAGATATCAATACATAGGTTTTAAGATTATTACTAGTCAGATATATTCTTGTGCGGTGAATCGGGCGTGTTGAGTCCAGTTCTCTGAGCAAGGAGTAGGTCTTGTCTGTTACATATTGGGTTTATGGAACGGTATCTGAGCTAATTTGAAACTCTTGTTTTATGTATCACCCCACCTCACCTTTCCCGTTAAGCAGCCATAGTGTGTTTTCTGCATGTGTGACTCTGTTCTGTTTTGTAATTCAGTTCAAGTGTAACGGTTTTTACATTCCCTCTATAAGTGACACCTTATGAGAAGTGTCCTTTTCTGTGTGACTTATTTCACTTAGAATCGTCTTACCTAAATCCACTCATCATGCTGCTACTAGCCTTATGACATTGATTTCATGGCTGAGTGATATTCCATTGTACATAAGGACCACAACTTTTTTATCCATTTTTCGCTTTCCTGGGATATTTAAGGTGGAAGGAAGTGGAGGTCCTTGTCAACAGAGCAGCCCTAAACTTTGGGGTGCTTGTGTCTTGCTGATTTTCAATTTTCCCACTTTATCCCCCCATGCGTGGAAGTGCCCTATGCTCTCTAAGCTGTGTTTTTTAGATGTTTCAGGACACTCCGTACACTTCTCCAGAGTGGCTGTTGGCAATTTACATCCCGCCCATCAGTGTAGCAAGGCTCCCATTTCTCCATGGCCTGTCCTGCATTTCTGGTTTTGACACTTTTTTCAGCATGGCCCTTTTGACCGATGGGAAGCGAGACTTCTTTGTAGCGCTGATTTGCCTTTCCAGGTTGCTTGGTTGGCCAAAAAGGGCGTATGCGTTTTTTCCTGAATATATTCAGGAAAAAACGCATACGCCCTTTTTGGCCAAGGGCATCATTGTCAACGTTTTGCCGCTTTTCATGTGCTTTAAAGGCGATTCGAATCTACCTCCTGAAATCTGTTTCCTGCAATTCTGCCTTGATTTCAAATCCTCTTCTTTGCCTTCCCTCAATATATTTGTGGACGAGAGTTATCATTTATAACTCTGCAGGTTTGTGAATTGCAGTGCCCTGAAGCTCCATTTTACAAGTCGGTTTTTTGGGAGCCAGCCGCAAAAGCGCAGGATGGCTTCAGGCCCTGTTCTGCTTCAGGGGGGCAGGCTGAGCCTGTGGTTAATTCTTCTTCCTGATGGGAAAATAGAGTGACCTGTGCCTCTCCCAACACCAAGAGCTAGTCTCTCATTGGTTCCCCGTCTTCCCGTTCATCCTCAGGACAAATTGCAACCTGTACGGAACAGGAGGTTAAAGGTGCTGATGCTCCAAGTAGGGAGATTGCTAGTAAAGTGGCTGGAATGGCGAACCCGAGCACAAGGAGATGAGAAATGAGGTGCGTTTTAGAAACCTTTCCCCATCACACGGTGTACCATCTTCTGGGTTTCTCATGCATGTTTTCGATGTAGGAAGATGCCCTTGAACCTGGAGATTTGGGACCCATGCGATGGGTAGCACGCAGTATTACTTTAAATGGTCTGCGTTTGCTCACCCAACCTCACCAAACCTCTCAGCCCCAAGAGTGTCCACCCTTATGTCTCATCCAGCTGTGGGTCTAGATATGGTCAATCCAGGTTGCATCACAGCTCCTGAACGAATTGTGTAAGAATTTCTCTCTCTTTCCCTGTCTTTGTTTCATGGGTTTTTAAAAGTAATTTATTTTTATAATGGGGTGTAGCTGCTTTTCACGGCTGTGTTTAGGCCGCTTTACACCCACTTGACACACTAACAGAGAGATATCAATACATAGGTTTTAAGATTATTACTAGTCAGATATATTCTTGTGCGGTGAATCGGGCGTGTTGAGTCCAGTTCTCTGAGCAAGGAGTAGGTCTTGTCTGTTACATATTGGGTTTATGGAACGGTATCTGAGCTAATTTGAAACTCTTGTTTTATGTATCACCCCACCTCACCTTTCCCGTTAAGCAGCCATAGTGTGTTTTCTGCATGTGTGACTCTGTTCTGTTTTGTAATTCAGTTCAAGTGTAACGGTTTTTACATTCCCTCTATAAGTGACACCTTATGAGAAGTGTCCTTTTCTGTGTGACTTATTTCACTTAGAATCGTCTTACCTAAATCCACTCATCATGCTGCTACTAGCCTTATGACATTGATTTCATGGCTGAGTGATATTCCATTGTACATAAGGACCACAACTTTTTTATCCATTTTTCGCTTTCCTGGGATATTTAAGGTGGAAGGAAGTGGAGGTCCTTGTCAACAGAGCAGCCCTAAACTTTGGGGTGCTTGTGTCTTGCTGATTTTCAATTTTCCCACTTTATCCCCCCATGCGTGGAAGTGCCCTATGCTCTCTAAGCTGTGTTTTTTAGATGTTTCAGGACACACCGTACACTTCTCCAGAGTGGCTGTTGGCAATTTACATCCCGCCCATCAGTGTAGCAAGGCTCCCATTTCTCCATGGCCTGTCCTGCATTTCTGGTTTTGACACTTTTTTCAGCATGGCCCTTTTGACCGATGGGAAGCGAGACTTCTTTGTAGCGCTGATTTGCCTTTCCAGGTTGCTTGGTTGGCCAAAAAGGGCGTATGCGTTTTTTCCTGAATATATTCAGGAAAAAACGCATACGCCCTTTTTGGCCAAGGGCATCATTGTCAACGTTTTGCCGCTTTTCATGTGCTTTAAAGGCGATTCGAATCTACCTCCTGAAATCTGTTTCCTGCAATTCTGCCTTGATTTCAAATCCTCTTCTTTGCCTTCCCTCAATATATTTGTGGACGAGAGTTATCATTTATAACTCTGCAGGTTTGTGAATTGCAGTGCCCTGAAGCTCCATTTTACAAGTCGGTTTTTTGGGAGCCGGCCGCAAAAGCGCAGGATGGCTTCAGGCCCTGTTCTGGTTCAGGGGGGCAGGCTGAGCCTGTGGTTAATTCTTCTTCCTGATGGGAAAATAGAGTGACCTGTGCCTCTCCCAACACCAAGAGCTAGTCTCTCATTGGTTCCCCGTCTTCCCGTTCATCCTCAGGACAAATTGCAACCTGTACGGAACAGGAGGTTAAAGGTGCTGATGCTCCAAGTAGGGAGATTGCTAGTAAAGTGGCTGGAATGGCGAACCCGAGCACAAGGAGATGAGAAATGAGGAGCGTTTTAGAAACCTTTCCCCATCACACGGTGTACCATCTTCTGGGTTTCTCATGCATGTTTTCGATGTAGGAAGATGCCCTTGAACCTGGAGATTTGGGACCCATGCGATGGGTAGCACGCAGTATTATTTTAAAGGGTCTGCGTTTGCTCACCCAACCTCACCAAACCTCTCAGCCCCAAGAGTGTCCACCCTTATGTCTCATCCAGCTGTGGGTCTAGATATGGTCAATCCAGGTTGCATCACAGCCCCTGAACGAATTGTGTAAGAATTTCTCTCTCTTTCCCTGTCTTTGTTTCATGGGTTTTTAAAAGTAATTTATTTTTATAATGGGGTTTAGCTGCTTTTCACGGCTGTGTTTAGGCCGCTTTACACCCACTTGACCCACTAACAGAGAGATATCAATACATAGGTTTTAAGATTATTACTAGTCAGATATAGTCTTGTGCGGTCAATCGGGCGTGTTGAGTCCAGTTCTCTGAGCAAGGAGTAGGTCTTGTCTATTACATATTGGGTTTATGGAACGGTATCTGAGCTAATTTGAAACTCTTGTTTTATGTATCACCCCACCTCACCTTTCCCGTTAAGCAGCCATAGTGTGTTTTCTGCATGTGTGACTCTGTTCTGTTTTGTAATTCAGTTCAAGTGTAACGGTTTTTACATTCCCTCTATAAGTGACACCTTATGAGAAGTGTCCTTTTCTGTGTGACTTATTTCACTTAGAATCGTCTTACCTAAATCCACTCATCATGCTGCTACTAGCCTTATGACATTGATTTCATGGCTGAGTGATATTCCATTGTACATAAGGACCACAACTTTTTTATCCATTTTTCGCTTTCCTGGGATATTTAAGGTGGAATGAAGTGGAGGTCCTTGTCAACAGAGCAGCCCTAAACTTTGGGGTGCTTGTGTCTTGCTGATTTTCAATTTTCCCACTTTATCCCCCCATGCGTGGAAGTGCCCTATGCTCTCTAAGCTGTGTTTTTTAGATGTTTCAGGACACACCGTACACTTCTCCAGAGTGGCTGTTGGCAATTTACATCCCGCCCATCAGTGTAGCAAGGCTCCCATTTCTCCATGGCCTGTCCTGCATTTCTGGTTTTGACACTTTTTTCAGCATGGCCCTTTTGACCGATGGGAAGCGAGACTTCTTTGTAGCGCTGATTTGCCTTTCCAGGTTGCTTGGTTGGCCAAAAAGGGCGTATGCGTTTTTTCCTGAATGTATTCAGGAAAAAACGCATACGCCCTTTTTGGCCAAGGGCATCATTGTCAACGTTTTGCCGCTTTTCATGTGCTTTAAAGGCGATTCGAATCTACCTCCTGAAATCTGTTTCCTGCAATTCTGCCTTGATTTCAAATCCTCTTCTTTGCCTTCCCTCAGTATATTTGTGGACGAGAGTTATCATTTATAACTCTGCAGGTTTGTGAATTGCAGTGCCCTGAAGCTCCATTTTACAAGTCGCTTTTTTGGGAGCCGGCCGCAAAAGCGCAGGATGGCTTCAGGCCCTGTTCTGGTTCAGGGGGGCAGGCTGAGCCTGTGGTTAATTCTTCTTCCTGATGGGAAAATAGAGTGACCTGTGCCTCTCCCAACACCAAGAGCTAGTCTCTCATTGGTTCCCCGTCTTCCCGTTCATCCTCAGGACAAATTGCAACCTGTACGGAACAGGATGTTAAAGGTGCTGATGCTCCAAGTAGGGAGATTGCTAGTAAAGTGGCTGGAATGGCGAACCCGAGCACAAGGAGATGAGAAATGAGGTGCGTTTTAGAAACCTTTCCCCATCACACGGTGTACCATCTTCTGGGTTTCTCATGCATGTTTTCGATGTAGGAAGATGCCCTTGAACCTGGAGATTTGGGACCCATGCGATGGGTAGCACGCAGTATTACTTTAAAGGGTCTGCGTTTGCTCACCCAACCTCACCAAACCTCTCAGCCCCAAGAGTGTCCACCCTTATGTCTCATCCAGCTGTGGGTCTAGATATGGTCAATCCAGGTTGCATCACAGCCCCTGAACGAATTGTGTAAGAATTTCTCTCTCTTTCCCTGTCTTTGTTTCATGGGTTTTTAAAAGTAATTTATTTTTATAATGGGGTTTAGCTGCTTTTCACGGCTGTGTTTAGGCCGCTTTACACCCACTTGACCCACTAACAGAGAGATATCAATACATAGGTTTTAAGATTATTACTAGTCAGATATATTCTTGTGCGGTGAATCGGGCGTGTTGAGTCCAGTTCTCTGAGCAAGGAGTAGGTCTTGTCTGTTACATATTGGGTTTATGGAACGGTATCTGAGCTAATTTGAAACTCTTGTTTTATGTATCACCCCACCTCACCTTTCCCGTTAAGCAGCCATAGTGTGTTTTCTGCATGTGTGACTCTGTTCTGTTTTGTAATTCAGTTCAAGTGTAACGGTTTTTACATTCCCTCTATAAGTGACACCTTATGAGAAGTGTCCTTTTCTGTGTGACTTATTTCACTTAGAATCGTCTTACCTAAATCCACTGATCATGCTGCTACTAGCCTTATGACATTGATTTCATGGCTGAGTGATATTCCATTGTACATAAGGACCACAACTTTTTTATCCATTTTTCGCTTTCCTGGGATATTTAAGGTGGAAGGAAGTGGAGGTCCTTGTCAACAGAGCAGCCCTAAACTTTGGGGTGCTTGTGTCTTGCTGATTTTCAATTTTCCCACTTTATCCCCCCATGCGTGGAAGTGCCCTATGCTCTCTAAGCTGTGTTTTTTAGATGTTTCAGGACACACCGTACACTTCTCCAGAGTGGCTGTTGGCAATTTACATCCCGCCCATCAGTGTAGCAAGGCTCCCATTTCTCCATGGCCTGTCCTGCATTTCTGGTTTTGACACTTTTTTCAGCATGGCCCTTTTGACCGATGGGAAGCGAGACTTCTTTGTAGCGCTGATTTGCCTTTCCAGGTTGCTTGGTTGGCCAAAAAGGGCGTATGCGTTTTTTCCTGAATATATTCAGGAAAAAACGCATACGCCCTTTTTGGCCAAGGGCATCATTGTCAACGTTTTGCCGCTTTTCATGTGCTTTAAAGGCGATTCGAATCTACCTCCTGAAATCTGTTTCCTGCAATTCTGCCTTGATTTCAAATCCTCTTCTTTGCCTTCCCTCAATATATTTGTGGACGAGAGTTATCATTTATAACTCTGCAGGTTTGTGAATTGCAGTGCCCTGAAGCTCCATTTTACAAGTCGGTTTTTTGGGAGCCGGCCGCAAAAGCGCAGGATGGCTTCAGGCCCTGTTCTGGTTCAGGGGGGCAGGCTGAGCCTGTGGTTAATTCTTCTTCCTGATGGGAAAATAGAGTGACCTGTGCCTCTCCCAACACCAAGAGCTAGTCTCTCATTGGTTCCCCGTCTTCCCGTTCATCCTCAGGACAAATTGCAACCTGTACGGAACAGGAGGTTAAAGGTGCTGATGCTCCAAGTAGGGAGATTGCTAGTAAAGTGGCTGGAATGGCGAACCCGAGCACAAGGAGATGAGAAATGAGGTGCGTTTTAGAAACCTTTCCCCATCACACGGTGTACCATCTTCTGGGTTTCTCATGCATGTTTTCGATGTAGGAAGATGCCCTTGAACCTGGAGATTTGGGACCCATGCGATGGGTAGCACGCAGTATTATTTTAAAGGGTCTGCGTTTGCTCACCCAACCTCACCAAACCTCTCAGCCCCAAGATTGTCCACCCTTATGTCTCATCCAGCTGTGGGTCTAGATATGGTCAATCCAGGTTGCATCACAGCCCCTGAACGAATTGTGTAAGAATTTCTCTCTCTTTCCCTGTCTTTGTTTCATGGGTTTTTAAAAGTAATTTATTTTTATAATGGGGTTTAGCTGCTTTTCACGGCTGTGTTTAGGCCGCTTTACACCCACTTGACCCACTAACAGAGAGATATCAATACATAGGTTTTAAGATTATTACTAGTCAGATATATTCTTGTGCGGTGAATCGGGCGTGTTGAGTCCAGTTCTCTGAGCAAGGAGTAGGTCTTGTCTGTTACATATTGGGTTTATGGAACGGTATCTGAGCTAATTTGAAACTCTTGTTTTATGTATCACCCCACCTCACCTTTCCCGTTAAGCAGCCATAGTGTGTTTTCTGCATGTGTGACTCTGTTCTGTTTTGTAATTCAGTTCAAGTGTAACGGTTTTTACATTCCCTCTATAAGTGACACCTTATGAGAAGTGTCCTTTTCTGTGTGACTTATTTCACTTAGAATCGTCTTACCTAAATCCACTCATCATGCTGCTACTAGCCTTATGACATTGATTTCATGGCTGAGTGATATTCCATTGTACATAAGGACCACAACTTTTTTATCCATTTTTCGCTTTCCTGGGATATTTAAGGTGGAATGAAGTGGAGGTCCTTGTCAACAGAGCAGCCCTAAACTTTGGGGTGCTTGTGTCTTGCTGATTTTCAATTTTCCCACTTTATCCCCCCATGCGTGGAAGTGCCCTATGCTCTCTAAGCTGTGTTTTTTAGATGTTTCAGGACACACCGTACACTTCTCCAGAGTGGCTGTTGGCAATTTACATCCCGCCCATCAGTGTAGCAAGGCTCCCATTTCTCCATGGCCTGTCCTGCATTTCTGGTTTTGACACTTTTTTCAGCATGGCCCTTTTGACCGATGGGAAGCGAGACTTCTTTGTAGCGCTGATTTGCCTTTCCAGGTTGCTTGGTTGGCCAAAAAGGGCGTATGCGTTTTTTCCTGAATGTATTCAGGAAAAAACGCATACGCCCTTTTTGGCCAAGGGCATCATTGTCAACGTTTTGCCGCTTTTCATGTGCTTTAAAGGCGATTCGAATCTACCTCCTGAAATCTGTTTCCTGCAATTCTGCCTTGATTTCAAATCCTCTTCTTTGCCTTCCCTCAATATATTTGTGGACGAGAGTTATCATTTATAACTCTGCAGGTTTGTGAATTGCAGTGCCCTGAAGCTCCATTTTACAAGTCGGTTTTTTGGGAGCCGGCCGCAAAAGCGCAGGATGGCTTCAGGCCCTGTTCTGGTTCAGGGGGGCAGGCTGAGCCTGTGGTTAATTCTTCTTCCTGATGGGAAAATAGAGTGACCTGTGCCTGTCCCAACACCAAGAGCTAGTCTCTCATTGGTTCCCCGTCTTCCCGTTCATCCTCAGGACAAATTGCAACCTGTACGGAACAGGAGGTTAAAGGTGCTGATGCTCCAAGTAGGGAGATTGCTAGTAAAGTGGCTGGAATGGCGAACCCGAGCACAAGGAGATGAGAAATGAGGTGCGTTTTAGAAACCTTTCCCCATCACACGGTGTACCATCTTCTGGGTTTCTCATGCATGTTTTCGATGTAGGAAGATGCCCTTGAACCTGGAGATTTGGGACCCATGCGATGGGTAGCACGCAGTATTACTTTAAAGGGTCTGCGTTTGCTCACCCAACCTCACCAAACCTCTCAGCCCCAAGAGTGTCCACCCTTATGTCTCATCCAGCTGTGGGTCTAGATATGGTCAATCCAGGTTGCATCACAGCCCCTGAACGAATTGTGTAAGAATTTCTCTCTCTTTCCCTGTCTTTGTTTCATGGGTTTTTAAAAGTAATTTATTTTTATAATGGGGTTTAGCTGCTTTTCACGGCTGTGTTTAGGCCGCTTTACACCCACTTGACCCACTAACAGAGAGATATCAATACATAGGTTTTAAGATTATTACTAGTCAGATATATTCTTGTGCGGTGAATCGGGCGTGTTGAGTCCAGTTCTCTGAGCAAGGAGTAGGTCTTATCTATTACATATTGGGTTTATGGAACGGTATCTGAGCTAATTTGAAACTCTTGTTTTATGTATCACCCCACCTCACCTTTCCCGTTAAGCAGCCATAGTGTGTTTTCTGCATGTGTGACTCTGTTCTGTTTTGTAATTCAGTTCAAGTGTAACGGTTTTTACATTCCCTCTATAAGTGACACCTTATGAGAAGTGTCCTTTTCTGTGTGACTTATTTCACTTAGAATCGTCTTACCTAAATACACTCATCATGCTGCTACTAGCCTTATGACATTGATTTCATGGCTGAGTGATATTCCATTGTACATAAGGACCACAACTTTTTGATCCATTTTTCGCTTTCCTGGGATATTTAAGGTGGAATGAAGTGGAGGTCCTTGTCAACAGAGCAGCCCTAAACTTTGGGGTGCTTGTGTCTTGCTGATTTTCAATTTTCCCACTTTATCCCCCCATGCGTGGAAGTGCCCTATGCTCTCTAAGCTGTGTTTTTTAGATGTTTCAGGACACACCGTACACTTCTCCAGAGTGGCTGTTGGCAATTTACATCCCGCCCATCAGTGTAGCAAGGCTCCCATTTCTCCATGGCCTGTCCTGCATTTCTGGTTTTGACACTTTTTTCAGCATGGCCCTTTTGACCGATGGGAAGCGAGACTTCTTTGTAGCGCTGATTTGCCTTTCCAGGTTGCTTGGTTGGCCAAAAAGGGCGTATGCGTTTTTTCCTGAATGTATTCAGGAGAAAACGCATACGCCCTTTTTGGCCAAGGGCATCATTGTCAACGTTTTGCCGCTTTTCATGTGCTTTAAAGGCGATTCGAATCTACCTCCTGAAATCTGTTTCCTGCAATTCTGCCTTGATTTCAAATCCTCTTCTTTGCCTTCCCTCAATATATTTGTGGACGAGAGTTATCATTTATAACTCTGCAGGTTTGTGAATTGCAGTGCCCTGAAGCTCCATTTTACAAGTCGGTTTTTTGGGAGCCGGCCGCAAAAGCGCAGGATGGCTTCAGGCCCTGTTCTGGTTCAGGGGGGCAGGCTGAGCCTGTGGTTAATTCTTCTTCCTGATGGGAAAATAGAGTGACCTGTGCCTCTCCCAGCACCAAGAGCTAGTCTCTCATTGGTTCCCCGTCTTCCCGTTCATCCTCAGGACAAATTGCAACCTGTACGGAACAGGAGGTTAAAGGTGCTGATGCTCCAAGTAGGGAGATTGCTAGTAAAGTGGCTGGAATGGCGAAACCGAGCACAAGGAGATGAGAAATGAGGTGCGTTTTAGAAACCTTTCCCCATCACACGGTGTACCATCTTCTGGGTTTCTCATGCATGTTTTCGATGTAGGAAGATGCCCTTGAACCTGGAGATTTGGGACCCATGCGATGGGTAGCACGCAGTATTACTTTAAAGGGTCTGCGTTTGCTCACCCAACCTCACCAAACCTCTCAGCCCCAAGAGTGTCCACCCTTATGTCTCATCCAGCTGTGGGTCTAGATATGGTCAATCCAGGTTGCATCACAGCCCCTGAACGAATTGTGTAAAAATTTCTCTCTCTTTCCCTGTCTTTGTTTCATGGGTTTTTAAAAGTAATTTATTTTTATAATGGGGTTTAGCTGCTTTTCACGGCTGTGTTTAGGCCGCTTTACACCCACTTGACCCACTAACAGAGAGATATCAATACATAGGTTTTAAGATTATTACTAGTCAGATATATTCTTGTGCGGTGAATCGGGCGTGTTGAGTCCAGTTCTCTGAGCAAGGAGTAGGTCTTGTCTGTTCCATATTGGGTTTATGGAACGGTATCTGAGCTAATTTGAAACTCTTGTTTTATGTATCACCCCACCTCACCTTTCCCGTTAAGCAGCCATAGTGTGTTTTCTGCATGTGTGACTCTGTTCTGTTTTGTAATTCAGTTCAAGTGTAACGGTTTTTACATTCCCTCTATAAGTGACACCTTATGAGAAGTGTCCTTTTCTGTGTGACTTATTTCACTTAGAATCGTCTTACCTAAATCCACTCATCATGCTGCTACTAGCCTTATGACATTGATTTCATGGCTGAGTGATATTCCATTGTACATAAGGACCACAACTTTTTTATCCATTTTTCGCTTTCCTGGGATATTTAAGGTGGAAGGAAGTGGAGGTCCTTGTCAACAGAGCAGCCCTAAACTTTGGGGTGCTTGTGTCTTGCTGATTTTCAATTTTCCCACTTTATCCCCCCATGCGTGGAAGTGCCCTATGCTCTCTAAGCTGTGTTTTTTAGATGTTTCAGGACACACCGTACACTTCTCCAGAGTGGCTGTTGGCAATTTACATCCCGCCCATCAGTGTAGCAAGGCTCCCATTTCTCCATGGCCTGTCCTGCATTTCTGGTTTTGACACTTTTTTCAGCATGGCCCTTTTGACCGATGGGAAGCGAGACTTCTTTGTAGCGCTGATTTGCCTTTCCAGGTTGCTTGGTTGGCCAAAAAGGGCGTATGCGTTTTTTCCTGAATATATTCAGGAAAAAACGCATACGCCCTTTTTGGCCAAGGGCATCATTGTCAACGTTTTGCCGCTTTTCATGTGCTTTAAAGGCGATTCGAATCTACCTCCTGAAATCTGTTTCCTGCAATTCTGCCTTGATTTCAAATCCTCTTCTTTGCCTTCCCTCAATATATTTGTGGACGAGAGTTATCATTTATAACTCTGCAGGTTTGTGAATTGCAGTGCCCTGAAGCTCCATTTTACAAGTCGGTTTTTTGGGAGCCGGCCGCAAAAGCGCAGGATGGCTTCAGGCCCTGTTCTGGTTCAGGGGGGCAGGCTGAGCCTGTGGTTAATTCTTCTTCCTGATGGGAAAATAGAGTGACCTGTGCCTCTCCCAACACCAAGAGCTAGTCTCTCATTGGTTCCCCGTCTTCCCGTTCATCCTCAGGACAAATTGCAACCTGTACGGAACAGGAGGTTAAAGGTGCTGATGCTCCAAGTAGGGAGATTGCTAGTAAAGTGGCTGGAATGGCGAACCCGAGCACAAGGAGATGAGAAATGAGGTGCGTTTTAGAAACCTTTCCCCATCACACGGTGTACCATCTTCTGGGTTTCTCATGCATGTTTTCGATGTAGGAAGATGCCCTTGAACCTGGAGATTTGGGACCCATGCGATGGGTAGCACGCAGTATTACTTTAAAGGGTCTGCGTTTGCTCACCCAACCTCACCTAACCTCTCAGCCCCAAGAGTGTCCACCCTTATGTCTCATCCAGCTGTGGGTCTAGATATGGTCAATCCAGGTTGCATCACAGCCCCTGAACGAATTGTGTAAGAATTTCTCTCTCTTTCCCTGTCTTTGTTTCATGGGTTTTTAAAAGTAATTTATTTTTATAATGGGGTGTAGCTGCTTTTCACGGCTGTGTTTAGGCCGCTTTACACCCACTTGACCCACTAACAGAGAGATATCAATACATAGGTTTTAAGATTATTACTAGTCAGATATATTCTTGTGCGGTGAATCGGGCGTGTTGAGTCCAGTTCTCTGAGCAAGGAGTAGGTCTTATCTATTACATATTGGGTTTATGGAACGGTATCTGAGCTAATTTGAAACTCTTGTTTTATGTATCACCCCACCTCACCTTTCCCGTTAAGCAGCCATAGTGTGTTTTCTGCATGTGTGACTCTGTTCTGTTTTGTAATTCAGTTCAAGTGTAACGGTTTTTACATTCCCTCTATAAGTGACACCTTATGAGAAGTGTCCTTTTCTGTGTGACTTATTTCACTTAGAATCGTCTTACCTAAATACACTCATCATGCTGCTACTAGCCTTATGACATTGATTTCATGGCTGAGTGATATTCCATTGTACATAAGGACCACAACTTTTTTATCCATTTTTCGCTTTCCTGGGATATTTAAGGTGGAATGAAGTGGAGGTCCTTGTCAACAGAGCAGCCCTAAACTTTGGGGTGCTTGTGTCTTGCTGATTTTCAATTTTCCCACTTTATCCCCCCATGCGTGGAAGTGCCCTATGCTCTCTAAGCTGTGTTTTTTAGATGTTTCAGGACACACCGTACACTTCTCCAGAGTGGCTGTTGGCAATTTACATCCCGCCCATCAGTGTAGCAAGGCTCCCATTTCTCCATGGCCTGTCCTGCATTTCTGGTTTTGACACTTTTTTCAGCATGGCCCTTTTGACCGATGGGAAGCGAGACTTCTTTGTAGCGCTGATTTGCCTTTCCAGGTTGCTTGGTTGGCCAAAAAGGGCGTATGCGTTTTTTCCTGAATGTATTCAGGAAAAAACGCATACGCCCTTTTTGGCCAAGGGCATCATTGTCAACGTTTTGCCGCTTTTCATGTGCTTTAAAGGCGATTCGAATCTACCTCCTGAAATCTGTTTCCTGCAATTCTGCCTTGATTTCAAATCCTCTTCTTTGCCTTCCCTCAATATATTTGTGGACGAGAGTTATCATTTATAACTCTGCAGGTTTGTGAATTGCAGTGCCCTGAAGCTCCATTTTACAAGTCGGTTTTTTGGGAGCCGGCCGCAAAAGCGCAGGATGGCTTCAGGCCCTGTTCTGGTTCAGGGGGGCAGGCTGAGCCTGTGGTTAATTCTTCTTCCTGATGGGAAAATAGAGTGACCTGTGCCTCTCCCAACACCAAGAGCTAGTCTCTCATTGGTTCCCCGTCTTCCCGTTCATCCTCAGGACAAATTGCAACCTGTACGGAACAGGAGGTTAAAGGTGCTGATGCTCCAAGTAGGGAGATTGCTAGTAAAGTGGCTGGAATGGCGAACCCGAGCACAAGGAGATGAGAAATGAGGTGCGTTTTAGAAACCTTTCCCCATCACACGGTGTACCATCTTCTGGGTTTCTCATGCATGTTTTCGATGTAGGAAGATGCCCTTGAACCTGGAGATTTGGGACCCATGCGATGGGTAGCACGCAGTATTACTTTAAAGGGTCTGCGTTTGCTCACCCAACCTCACCTAACCTCTCAGCCCCAAGAGTGTCCACCCTTATGTCTCATCCAGCTGTGGGTCTAGATATGGTCAATCCAGGTTGCATCACAGCCCCTGAACGAATTGTGTAAGAATTTCTCTCTCTTTCCCTGTCTTTGTTTCATGGGTTTTTAAAAGTAATTTATTTTTATAATGGGGTGTAGCTGCTTTTCACGGTTGTGTTTAGGCCGCTTTACACCCACTTGACCCACTAACAGAGAGATATCAATACATAGGTTTTAAGATTATTACTAGTCAGATATATTCTTGTGCGGTGAATCGGGCGTGTTGAGTCCAGTTCTCTGAGCAAGGAGTAGGTCTTATCTATTACATATTGGGTTTATGGAACGGTATCTGAGCTAATTTGAAACTCTTGTTTTATGTATCACCCCACCTCACCTTTCCCGTTAAGCAGCCATAGTGTGTTTTCTGCATGTGTGACTCTGTTCTGTTTTGTAATTCAGTTCAAGTGTAACGGTTTTTACATTCCCTCTATAAGTGACACCTTATGAGAAGTGTCCTTTTCTGTGTGACTTATTTCACTTAGAATCGTCTTACCTAAATCCACTCATCATGCTGCTACTAGCCTTATGACATTGATTTCATGGCTGAGTGATATTCCATTGTACATAAGGACCACAACTTTTTTATCCATTTTTCGCTTTCCTGGGATATTTAAGGTGGAATGAAGTGGAGGTCCTTGTCAACAGAGCAGCCCTAAACTTTGGGGTGCTTGTGTCTTGCTGATTTTCAATTTTCCCACTTTATCCCCCCATGCGTGGAAGTGCCCTATGCTCTCTAAGCTGTGTTTTTTAGATGTTTCAGGACACACCGTACACTTCTCCAGAGTGGCTGTTGGCAATTTACATCCCGCCCATCAGTGTAGCAAGGCTCCCATTTCTCCATGGCCTGTCCTGCATTTCTGGTTTTGACACTTTTTTCAGCATGGCCCTTTTGACCGATGGGAAGCGAGACTTCTTTGTAGCGCTGATTTGCCTTTCCAGGTTGCTTGGTTGGCCAAAAAGGGCGTATGCGTTTTTTCCTGAATGTATTCAGGAAAAAACGCATACGCCCTTTTTGGCCAAGGGCATCATTGTCAACGTTTTGCCGCTTTTCATGTGCTTTAAAGGCGATTCGAATCTACCTCCTGAAATCTGTTTCCTGCAATTCTGCCTTGATTTCAAATCCTCTTCTTTGCCTTCCCTCAATATATTTGTGGACGAGAGTTATCATTTATAACTCTGCAGGTTTGTGAATTGCAGTGCCCTGAAGCTCCATTTTACAAGTCGGTTTTTTGGGAGCCGGCCGCAAAAGCGCAGGATGGCTTCAGGCCCTGTTCTGGTTCAGGGGGGCAGGCTGAGCCTGTGGTTAATTCTTCTTCCTGATGGGAAAATAGAGTGACCTGTGCCTCTCCCAGCACCAAGAGCTAGTCTCTCATTGGTTCCCCGTCTTCCCGTTCATCCTCAGGACAAATTGCAACCTGTACGGAACAGGAGGTTAAAGGTGCTGATGCTCCAAGTAGGGAGATTGCTAGTAAAGTGGCTGGAATGGCGAACCCGAGCACAAGGAGATGAGAAATGAGGTGCGTTTTAGAAACCTTTCCCCATCACACGGTGTACCATCTTCTGGGTTTCTCATGCATGTTTTCGATGTAGGAAGATGCCCTTGAACCTGGAGATTTGGGACCCATGCGATGGGTAGCACGCAGTATTACTTTAAAGGGTCTGCGTTTGCTCACCCAACCTCACCAAACCTCTCAGCCCCAAGAGTGTCCACCCTTATGTCTCATCCAGCTGTGGGTCTAGATATGGTCAATCCAGGTTGCATGACAGCCCCTGAACGAATTGTGTAAGAATTTCTCTCTCTTTCCCTGTCTTTGTTTCATGGGTTTTTAAAAGTAATTTATTTTTATAATGGGGTTTAGCTGCTTTTCACGGCTGTGTTTAGGCCGCTTTACACCCACTTGACCCACTAACAGAGAGATATCAATACATAGGTTTTAAGATTATTACTAGTCAGATATATTCTTGTGCGGTGAATCGGGCGTGTTGAGTCCAGTTCTCTGAGCAAGGAGTAGGTCTTGTCTGTTCCATATTGGGTTTATGGAACGGTATCTGAGCTAATTTGAAACTCTTGTTTTATGTATCACCCCACCTCACCTTTCCCGTTAAGCAGCCATAGTGTGTTTTCTGCATGTGTGACTCTGTTCTGTTTTGTAATTCAGTTCAAGTGTAACGGTTTTTACATTCCCTCTATAAGTGACACCTTATGAGAAGTGTCCTTTTCTGTGTGACTTATTTCACTTAGAATCGTCTTACCTAAATCCACTCATCATGCTGCTACTAGCCTTATGACATTGATTTCATGGCTGAGTGATATTCCATTGTACATAAGGACCACAACTTTTTTATCCATTTTTCGCTTTCCTGGGATATTTAAGGTGGAAGGAAGTGGAGGTCCTTGTCAACAGAGCAGCCCTAAACTTTGGGGTGCTTGTGTCTTGCTGATTTTCAATTTTCCCACTTTATCCCCCCATGCGTGGAAGTGCCCTATGCTCTCTAAGCTGTGTTTTTTAGATGTTTCAGGACACACCGTACACTTCTCCAGAGTGGCTGTTGGCAATTTACATCCCGCCCATCAGTGTAGCAAGGCTCCCATTTCTCCATGGCCTGTCCTGCATTTCTGGTTTTGACACTTTTTTCAGCATGGCCCTTTTGACCGATGGGAAGCGAGACTTCTTTGTAGCGCTGATTTGCCTTTCCAGGTTGCTTGGTTGGCCAAAAAGGGCGTATGCGTTTTTTCCTGAATGTATTCAGGAAAAAACGCATACGCCCTTTTTGGCCAAGGGCATCATTGTCAACGTTTTGCCGCTTTTCATGTGCTTTAAAGGCGATTCGAATCTACCTCCTGAAATCTGTTTCCTGCAATTCTGCCTTGATTTCAAATCCTCTTCTTTGCCTTCCCTCAATATATTTGTGGACGAGAGTTATCATTTATAACTCTGCAGGTTTGTGAATTGCAGTGCCCTGAAGCTCCATTTTACAAGTCGGTTTTTTGGGAGCCGGCCGCAAAAGCGCAGGATGGCTTCAGGCCCTGTTCTGGTTCAGGGGGGCAGGCTGAGCCTGTGGTTAATTCTTCTTCCTGATGGGAAAATAGAGTGACCTGTGCCTGTCCCAACACCAAGAGCTAGTCTCTCATTGGTTCCCCGTCTTCCCGTTCATCCTCAGGACAAATTGCAACCTGTACGGAACAGGAGGTTAAAGGTGCTGATGCTCCAAGTAGGGAGATTGCTAGTAAAGTGGCTGGAATGGCGAACCCGAGCACAAGGAGATGAGAAATGAGGTGCGTTTTAGAAACCTTTCCCCATCACACGGTGTACCATCTTCTGGGTTTCTCATGCATGTTTTCGATGTAGGAAGATGCCCTTGAACCTGGAGATTTGGGACCCATGCGATGGGTAGCACGCAGTATTACTTTAAAGGGTCTGCGTTTGCTCACCCAACCTCACCAAACCTCTCAGCCCCAAGAGTGTCCACCCTTATGTCTCATCCAGCTGTGGGTCTAGATATGGTCAATCCAGGTTGCATCACAGCCCCTGAACGAATTGTGTAAGAATTTCTCTCTCTTTCCCTGTCTTTGTTTCATGGGTTTTTAAAAGTAATTTATTTTTATAATGGGGTGTAGCTGCTTTTCACGGCTGTGTTTAGGCCGCTTTACACCCACTTGACCCACTAACAGAGAGATATCAATACATAGGTTTTAAGATTATTACTAGTCAGATATATTCTTGTGCGGTGAATCGGGCGTGTTGAGTCCAGTTCTCTGAGCAAGGAGTAGGTCTTGTCTGTTCCATATTGGGTTTATGGAACGGTATCTGAGCTAATTTGAAACTCTTGTTTTATGTATCACCCCACCTCACCTTTCCCGTTAAGCAGCCATAGTGTGTTTTCTGCATGTGTGACTCTGTTCTGTTTTGTAATTCAGTTCAAGTGTAACGGTTTTTACATTCCCTCTATAAGTGACACCTTATGAGAAGTGTCCTTTTCTGTGTGACTTATTTCACTTAGAATCGTCTTACCTAAATCCACTCATCATGCTGCTACTAGCCTTATGACATTGATTTCATGGCTGAGTGATATTCCATTGTACATAAGGACCACAACTTTTTTATCCATTTTTCGCTTTCCTGGGATATTTAAGGTGGAATGAAGTGGAGGTCCTTGTCAACAGAGCAGCCCTAAACTTTGGGGTGCTTGTGTCTTGCTGATTTTCAATTTTCCCACTTTATCCCCCCATGCGTGGAAGTGCCCTATGCTCTCTAAGCTGTGTTTTTTAGATGTTTCAGGACACACCGTACACTTCTCCAGAGTGGCTGTTGGCAATTTACATCCCGCCCATCAGTGTAGCAAGGCTCCCATTTCTCCATGGCCTGTCCTGCATTTCTGGTTTTGACACTTTTTTCAGCATGGCCCTTTTGACCGATGGGAAGCGAGACTTCTTTGTAGCGCTGATTTGCCTTTCCAGGTTGCTTGGTTGGCCAAAAAGGGCGTATGCGTTTTTTCCTGAATGTATTCAGGAAAAAACGCATACGCCCTTTTTGGCCAAGGGCATCATTGTCAACGTTTTGCCGCTTTTCATGTGCTTTAAAGGCGATTCGAATCTACCTCCTGAAATCTGTTTCCTGCAATTCTGCCTTGATTTCAAATCCTCTTCTTTGCCTTCCCTCAATATATTTGTGGACGAGAGTTATCATTTATAACTCTGCAGGTTTGTGAATTGCAGTGCCCTGAAGCTCCATTTTACAAGTCGGTTTTTTGGGAGCCGGCCGCAAAAGCGCAGGATGGCTTCAGGCCCTGTTCTGGTTCAGGGGGGCAGGCTGAGCCTGTGGTTAATTCTTCTTCCTGATGGGAAAATAGAGTGACCTGTGCCTCTCCCAACACCAAGAGCTAGTCTCTCATTGGTTCCCCGTCTTCCCGTTCATCCTCAGGACAAATTGCAACCTGTACGGAACAGGAGGTTAAAGGTGCTGATGCTCCAAGTAGGGAGATTGCTAGTAAAGTGGCTGGAATGGCGAACCCGAGCACAAGGAGATGAGAAATGAGGTGCGTTTTAGAAACCTTTCCCCATCACACGGTGTACCATCTTCTGGGTTTCTCATGCATGTTTTCGATGTAGGAAGATGCCCTTGAACCTGGAGATTTGGGACCCATGCGATGGGTAGCACGCAGTATTACTTTAAAGGGTCTGCGTTTGCTCACCCAACCTCACCAAACCTCTCATCCCCAAGAGTGTCCACCCTTATGTCTCATCCAGCTGTGGGTCTAGATATGGTCAATCCAGGTTTCATCACAGCCCCTGAACGAATTGTGTAAGAATTTCTCTCTCTTTCCCTGTCTTTGTTTCATGGGTTTTTAAAAGTAATTTATTTTTATAATGGGGTTTAGCTGCTTTTCACGGCTGTGTTTAGGCCGCTTTACACCCACTTGACCCACTAACAGAGAGATATCAATACATAGGTTTTAAGATTATTACTAGTCAGATATATTCTTGTGCGGTGAATCGGGCGTGTTGAGTCCAGTTCTCTGAGCAAGGAGTAGGTCTTGTCTGTTACATATTGGGTTTATGGAACGGTATCTGAGCTAATTTGAAACTCTTGTTTTATGTATCACCCCACCTCACCTTTCCCGTTAAGCAGCCATAGTGTGTTTTCTGCATGTGTGACTCTGTTCTGTTTTGTAATTCAGTTCAAGTGTAACGGTTTTTACATTCCCTCTATAAGTGACACCTTATGAGAAGTGTCCTTTTCTGTGTGACTTATTTCACTTAGAATCGTCTTACCTAAATCCACTCATCATGCTGCTACTAGCCTTATGACATTGATTTCATGGCTGAGTGATATTCCATTGTACATAAGGACCACAACTTTTTTATCCATTTTTCGCTTTCCTGGGATATTTAAGGTGGAAGGAAGTGGAGGTCCTTGTCAACAGAGCAGCCCTAAACTTTGGGGTGCTTGTGTCTTGCTGATTTTCAATTTTCCCACTTTATCCCCCCATGCGTGGAAGTGCCCTATGCTCTCTAAGCTGTGTTTTTTAGATGTTTCAGGACACACCGTACACTTCTCCAGAGTGGCTGTTGGCAATTTACATCCCGCCCATCAGTGTAGCAAGGCTCCCATTTCTCCATGGCCTGTCCTGCATTTCTGGTTTTGACACTTTTTTCAGCATGGCCCTTTTGACCGATGGGAAGCGATACTTCTTTGTAGCGCTGATTTGCCTTTCCAGGTTGCTTGGTTGGCCAAAAAGGGCGTATGCGTTTTTTCCTGAATGTATTCAGGAAAAAACGCATACGCCCTTTTTGGCCAAGGGCATCATTGTCAACGTTTTGCAGCTTTTCATGTGCTTTAAAGGCGATTCGAATCTACCTCCTGAAATCTGTTTCCTGCAATTCTGCCTTGATTTCAAATCCTCTTCTTTGCCTTCCCTCAATATATTTGTGGACGAGAGTTATCATTTATAACTCTGCAGGTTTGTGAATTGCAGTGCCCTGAAGCTCCATTTTACAAGTCGGTTTTTTGGGAGCCGGCCGCAAAAGCGCAGGATGGCTTCAGGCCCTGTTCTGGTTCAGGGGGGCAGGCTGAGCCTGTGGTTAATTCTTCTTCCTGATGGGAAAATAGAGTGACCTGTGCCTGTCCCAACACCAAGAGCTAGTCTCTCATTGGTTCCCCGTCTTCCCGTTCATCCTCAGGACAAATTGCAACCTGTACGGAACAGGAGGTTAAAGGTGCTGATGCTCCAAGTAGGGAGATTGCTAGTAAAGTGGCTGGAATGGCGAACCCGAGCACAAGGAGATGAGAAATGAGGTGCGTTTTAGAAACCTTTCCCCATCACACGGTGTACCATCTTCTGGGTTTCTCATGCATGTTTTCGATGTAGGAAGATGCCCTTGAACCTGGAGATTTGGGACCCATGCGATGGGTAGCACGCAGTATTACTTTAAAGGGTCTGCGTTTGCTCACCCAACCTCACCAAACCTCTCAGCCCCAAGAGTGTCCACCCTTATGTCTCATCCAGCTGTGGGTCTAGATATGGTCAATCCAGGTTGCATCACAGCCCCTGAACGAATTGTGTAAGAATTTCTCTCTCTTTCCCTGTCTTTGTTTCATGGGTTTTTAAAAGTAATTTATTTTTATAATGGGGTTTAGCTGCTTTTCACGGCTGTGTTTAGGCTGCTTTACACCCACTTGACCCACTAACAGAGAGATATCAATACATAGGTTTTAAGATTATTACTAGTCAGATATATTCTTGTGCGTTGAATCGGGCGTGTTGAGTCCAGTTCTCTGAGCAAGGAGTAGGTCTTGTCTGTTCCATATTGGGTTTATGGAACGGTATCTGAGCTAATTTGAAACTCTTGTTTTATGTATCACCCCACCTCACCTTTCCCGTTAAGCAGCCATAGTGTGTTTTCTGCATGTGTGACTCTGTTCTGTTTTGTAATTCAGTTCAAGTGTAACGGTTTTTACATTCCCTCTATAAGTGACACCTTATGAGAAGTGTCCTTTTCTGTGTGACTTATTTCACTTAGAATCGTCTTACCTAAATCCACTCATCATGCTGCTACTAGCCTTATGACATTGATTTCATGGCTGAGTGATATTCCATTGTACATAAGGACCACAACTTTTTTATCCATTTTTCGCTTTCCTGGGATATTTAAGGTGGAAGGAATTGGAGGTCCTTGTCAACAGAGCAGCCCTAAACTTTGGGGTGCTTGTGTCTTGCTGATTTTCAATTTTCCCACTTTATCCCCCCATGCGTGGAAGTGCCCTATGCTCTCTAAGCTGTGTTTTTTAGATGTTTCAGGACACACCGTACACTTCTCCAGAGTGGCTGTTGGCAATTTACATCCCGCCCATCAGTGTAGCAAGGCTCCCATTTCTCCATGGCCTGTCCTGCATTTCTGGTTTTGACACTTTTTTCAGCATGGCCCTTTTGACCGATGGGAAGCGAGACTTCTTTGTAGCGCTGATTTGCCTTTCCAGGTTGCTTGGTTGGCCAAAAAGGGCGTATGCGTTTTTTCCTGAATGTATTCAGGAAAAAACGCATACGCCCTTTTTGGCCAAGGGCATCATTGTCAACGTTTTGCCGCTTTTCATGTGCTTTAAAGGCGATTCGAATCTACCTCCTGAAATCTGTTTCCTGCAATTCTGCCTTGATTTCAAATCCTCTTCTTTGCCTTCCCTCAATATATTTGTGGACGAGAGTTATCATTTATAACTCTGCAGGTTTGTGAATTGCAGTGCCCTGAAGCTCCATTTTACAAGTCGGTTTTTTGGGAGCCGGCCGCAAAAGCGCAGGATGGCTTCAGGCCCTGTTCTGGTTCAGGGAGGCAGGCTGAGCCTGTGGTTAATTCTTCTTCCTGATGGGAAAATAGAGTGACCTGTGCCTCTCCCAACACCAAGAGCTAGTCTCTCATTGGTTCCCCGTCTTCCCGTTCATCCTCAGGACAAATTGCAACCTGTACGGAACAGGAGGTTAAAGGTGCTGATGCTCCAAGTAGGGAGATTGCTAGTAAAGTGGCTGGAATGGCGAACCCGAGCACAAGGAGATGAGAAATGAGGTGCGTTTTAGAAACCTTTCCCCATCACACGGTGTACCATCTTCTGGGTTTCTCATGCATGTTATCGATGTAGGAAGATGCCCTTGAACCTGGAGATTTGGGACCCATGCGATGGGTAGCACGCAGTATTACTTTAAAGGGTCTGCGTTTGCTCACCCAACCTCACCAAACCTCTCAGCCCCAAGAGTGTCCACCCTTATGTCTCATCCAGCTGTGGGTCTAGATATGGTCAATCCAGGTTGCATCACAGCCCCTGAACGAATTGTGTAAGAATTTCTCTCTCTTTCCCTGTCTTTGTTTCATGGGTTTTTAAAAGTAATTTATTTTTATAATGGGGTTTAGCTGCTTTTCACGGCTGTGTTTAGGCCGCTTTACACCCACTTGACCCACTAACAGAGAGATATCAATACATAGGTTTTAAGATTATTACTAGTCAGATATATTCTTGTGCGGTGAATCGGGCGTGTTGAGTCCAGTTCTCTGAGCAAGGAGTAGGTCTTGTCTGTTCCATATTGGGTTTATGGAACGGTATCTGAGCTAATTTGAAACTCTTGTTTTATGTATCACCCCACCTCACCTTTCCCGTTAAGCAGCCATAGTGTGTTTTCTGCATGTGTGACTCTGTTCTGTTTTGTAATTCAGTTCAAGTGTAACGGTTTTTACATTCCCTCTATAAGTGACACCTTATGAGAAGTGTCCTTTTCTGTGTGACTTATTTCACTTAGAATCGTCTTACCTAAATCCACTCATCATGCTGCTACTAGCCTTATGACATTGATTTCATGGCTGAGTGATATTCCATTGTACATAAGGACCACAACTTTTTTATCCATTTTTCGCTTTCCTGGGATATTTAAGGTGGAAGGAAGTGGAGGTCCTTGTCAACAGAGCAGCCCTAAACTTTGGGGTGCTTGTGTCTTGCTGATTTTCAATTTTCCCACTTTATCCCCCCATGCGTGGAAGTGCCCTATGCTCTCTAAGCTGTGTTTTTTAGATGTTTCAGGACACACCGTACACTTCTCCAGAGTGGCTGTTGGCAATTTACATCCCGCCCATCAGTGTAGCAAGGCTCCCATTTCTCCATGGCCTGTCCTGCATTTCTGGTTTTGACAGTTTTTTCAGCATGGCCCTTTTGACCGATGGGAAGCGAGACTTCTTTGTAGCGCTGATTTGCCTTTCCAGGTTGCTTGGTTGGCCAAAAAGGGCGTATGCGTTTTTTCCTGAATGTATTCAGGAAAAAACGCATACGCCCTTTTTGGCCAAGGGCATCATTGTCAACGTTTTGCCGCTTTTCATGTGCTTTAAAGGCGATTCGAATCTACCTCCTGAAATCTGTTTCCTGCAATTCTGCCTTGATTTCAAATCCTCTTCTTTGCCTTCCCTCAATATATTTGTGGACGAGAGTTATCATTTATAACTCTGCAGGTTTGTGAATTGCAGTGCTCTGAAGCTCCATTTTACAAGTCGGTTTTTTGGGAGCCGGCCGCAAAAGCGCAGGATGGCTTCAGGCCCTGTTCTGGTTCAGGGAGGCAGGCTGAGCCTGTGGTTAATTCTTCTTCCTGATGGGAAAATAGAGTGACCTGTGCCTCTCCCAACACCAAGAGCTAGTCTCTCATTGGTTCCCCGTCTTCCCGTTCATCCTCAGGACAAATTGCAACCTGTACGGAACAGGAGGTTAAAGGTGCTGATGCTCCAAGTAGGGAGATTGCTAGTAAAGTGGCTGGAATGGCGAACCCGAGCACAAGGAGATGAGAAATGAGGTGCGTTTTAGAAACCTTTCCCCATCACACGGTGTACCATCTTCTGGGTTTCTCATGCATGTTATCGATGTAGGAAGATGCCCTTGAACCTGGAGATTTGGGACCCATGCGATGGGTAGCACGCAGTATTACTTTAAAGGGTCTGCGTTTGCTCACCCAACCTCACCAAACCTCTCAGCCCCAAGAGTGTCCACCCTTATGTCTCATCCAGCTGTGGGTCTAGATATGGTCAATCCAGGTTGCATCACAGCCCCTGAACGAATTGTGTAAGAATTTCTCTCTCTTTCCCTGTCTTTGTTTCATGGGTTTTTAAAAGTAATTTATTTTTATAATGGGGTGTAGCTGCTTTTCACGGCTGTGTTTAGGCCGCTTTACACCCACTTGACCCACTAACAGAGAGATATCAATACATAGGTTTTAAGATTATTACTAGTCAGATATATTCTTGTGCGGTGAATCGGGCGTGTTGAGTCCAGTTCTCTGAGCAAGGAGTAGGTCTTGTCTGTTCCATATTGGGTTTATGGAACGGTATCTGAGCTAATTTGAAACTCTTGTTTTATGTATCACCCCACCTCACCTTTCCCGTTAAGCAGCCATAGTGTGTTTTCTGCATGTGTGACTCTGTTCTGTTTTGTAATTCAGTTCAAGTGTAACGGTTTTTACATTCCCTCTATAAGTGACACCTTATGAGAAGTGTCCTTTTCTGTGTGACTTATTTCACTTAGAATCGTCTTACCTAAATCCACTCATCATGCTGCTACTAGCCTTATGACATTGATTTCATGGCTGAGTGATATTCCATTGTACATAAGGACCACAACTTTTTTATCCATTTTTCGCTTTCCTGGGATATTTAAGGTGGAATGAAGTGGAGGTCCTTGTCAACAGAGCAGCCCTAAACTTTGGGGTGCTTGTGTCTTGCTGATTTTCAATTTTCCCACTTTATCCCCCCATGCGTGGAAGTGCCCTATGCTCTCTAAGCTGTGTTTTTTAGATGTTTCAGGACACACCGTACACTTCTCCAGAGTGGCTGTTGGCAATTTACATCCCGCCCATCAGTGTAGCAAGGCTCCCATTTCTCCATGGCCTGTCCTGCATTTCTGGTTTTGACACTTTTTTCAGCATGGCCCTTTTGACCGATGGGAAGCGAGACTTCTTTGTAGCGCTCATTTGCCTTTCCAGGTTGCTTGGTTGGCCAAAAAGGGCGTATGCGTTTTTTCCTGAATGTATTCAGGAAAAAACGCATACGCCCTTTTTGGCCAAGGGCATCATTGTCAACGTTTTGCCGCTTTTCATGTGCTTTAAAGGCGATTCGAATCTACCTCCTGAAATCTGTTTCCTGCAATTCTGCCTTGATTTCAAATCCTCTTCTTTGCCTTCCCTCAATATATTTGTGGACGAGAGTTATCATTTATAACTCTGCAGGTTTGTGAATTGCAGTGCTCTGAAGCTCCATTTTACAAGTCGGTTTTTTGGGAGCCGGCCGCAAAAGCGCAGGATGGCTTCAGGCCCTGTTCTGGTTCAGGGGGGCAGGCTGAGCCTGTGGTTAATTCTTCTTCCTGATGGGAAAATAGAGTGACCTGTGCCTCTCCCAACACCAAGAGCTAGTCTCTCATTGGTTCCCCGTCTTCCCGTTCATCCTCAGGACAAATTGCAACCTGTACGGAACAGGAGGTTAAAGGTGCTGATGCTCCAAGTAGGGAGATTGCTAGTAAAGTGGCTGGAATGGCGAACCCGAGCACAAGGAGATGAGAAATGAGGTGCGTTTTAGAAACCTTTCCCCATCACACGGTGTACCATCTTCTGGGTTTCTCATGCATGTTATCGATGTAGGAAGATGCCCTTGAACCTGGAGATTTGGGACCCATGCGATGGGTAGCACGCAGTATTACTTTAAAGGGTCTGCGTTTGCTCACCCAACCTCACCAAACCTCTCAGCCCCAAGAGTGTCCACCCTTATGTCTCATCCAGCTGTGGGTCTAGATATGGTCAATCCAGGTTGCATCACAGCCCCTGAACGAATTGTGTAAGAATTTCTCTCTCTTTCCCTGTCTTTGTTTCATGGGTTTTTAAAAGTAATTTATTTTTATAATGGGGTGTAGCTGCTTTTCACGGCTGTGTTTAGGCCGCTTTACACCCACTTGACCCACTAACAGAGAGATATCAATACATAGGTTTTAAGATTATTACTAGTCAGATATATTCTTGTGCGGTGAATCGGGCGTGTTGAGTCCAGTTCTCTGAGCAAGGAGTAGGTCTTGTCTGTTCCATATTGGGTTTATGGAACGGTATCTGAGCTAATTTGAAACTCTTGTTTTATGTATCACCCCACCTCACCTTTCCCGTTAAGCAGCCATAGTGTGTTTTCTGCATGTGTGACTCTGTTCTGTTTTGTAATTCAGTTCAAGTGTAACGGTTTTTACATTCCCTCTATAAGTGACACCTTATGAGAAGTGTCCTTTTCTGTGTGACTTATTTCACTTAGAATCGTCTTACCTAAATCCACTCATCATGCTGCTACTAGCCTTATGACATTGATTTCATGGCTGAGTGATATTCCATTGTACATAAGGACCACAACTTTTTTATCCATTTTTCGCTTTCCTGGGATATTTAAGGTGGAATGAAGTGGAGGTCCTTGTCAACAGAGCAGCCCTAAACTTTGGGGTGCTTGTGTCTTGCTGATTTTCAATTTTCCCACTTTATCCCCCCATGCGTGGAAGTGCCCTATGCTCTCTAAGCTGTGTTTTTTAGATGTTTCAGGACACACCGTACACTTCTCCAGAGTGGCTGTTGGCAATTTACATCCCGCCCATCAGTGTAGCAAGGCTCCCATTTCTCCATGGCCTGTCCTGCATTTCTGGTTTTGACACTTTTTTCAGCATGGCCCTTTTGACCGATGGGAAGCGAGACTTCTTTGTAGCGCTCATTTGCCTTTCCAGGTTGCTTGGTTGGCCAAAAAGGGCGTATGCGTTTTTTCCTGAATGTATTCAGGAAAAAACGCATACGCCCTTTTTGGCCAAGGGCATCATTGTCAACGTTTTGCCGCTTTTCATGTGCTTTAAAGGCGATTCGAATCTACCTCCTGAAATCTGTTTCCTGCAATTCTGCCTTGATTTCAAATCCTCTTCTTTGCCTTCCCTCAATATATTTGTGGACGAGAGTTATCATTTATAACTCTGCAGGTTTGTGAATTGCAGTGCCCTGAAGCTCCATTTTACAAGTCGGTTTTTTGGGAGCCGGCCGCAAAAGCGCAGGATGGCTTCAGGCCCTGTTCTGGTTCAGGGGGGCAGGCTGAGCCTGTGGTTAATTCTTCTTCCTGATGGGAAAATAGAGTGACCTGTGCCTCTCCCAACACCAAGAGCTAGTCTCTCATTGGTTCCCCGTCTTCCCGTTCATCCTCAGGACAAATTGCAACCTGTACGGAACAGGAGGTTAAAGGTGCTGATGCTCCAAGTAGGGAGATTGCTAGTAAAGTGGCTGGAATGGCGAACCCGAGCACAAGGAGATGAGAAATGAGGTGCGTTTTAGAAACCTTTCCCCATCACACGGTGTACCATCTTCTGGGTTTCTCATGCATGTTTTCGATGTAGGAAGATGCCCTTGAACCTGGAGATTTGGGACCCATGCGATGGGTAGCACGCAGTATTACTTTAAAGGGTCTGCGTTTGCTCACCCAACCTCACCAAACCTCTCAGCCCCAAGAGTGTCCACCCTTATGTCTCATCCAGCTGTGGGTCTAGATATGGTCAATCCAGGTTGCATCACAGCCCCTGAACGAATTGTGTAAGAATTTCTCTCTCTTTCCCTGTCTTTGTTTCATGGGTTTTTAAAAGTAATTTATTTTTATAATGGGGTTTAGCTGCTTTTCACGGCTGTGTTTAGGCCGCTTTACACCCACTTGACCCACTAACAGAGAGATATCAATACATAGGTTTTAAGATTATTACTAGTCAGATATATTCTTGTGCGGTGAATCGGGCGTGTTGAGTCCAGTTCTCTGAGCAAGGAGTAGGTCTTGTCTGTTACATATTGGGTTTATGGAACGGTATCTGAGCTAATTTGAAACTCTTGTTTTATGTATCACCCCACCTCACCTTTCCCGTTAAGCAGCCATAGTGTGTTTTCTGCATGTGTGACTCTGTTCTGTTTTGTAATTCAGTTCAAGTGTAACGGTTTTTACATTCCCTCTATAAGTGACACCTTATGAGAAGTGTCCTTTTCTGTGTGACTTATTTCACTTAGAATCGTCTTACCTAAATCCACTCATCATGCTGCTACTAGCCTTATGACATTGATTTCATGGCTGAGTGATATTCCATTGTACATAAGGACCACAACTTTTTTATCCATTTTTCGCTTTCCTGGGATATTTAAGGTGGAAGGAAGTGGAGGTCCTTGTCAACAGAGCAGCCCTAAACTTTGGGGTGCTTGTGTCTTGCTGATTTTCAATTTTCCCACTTTATCCCCCCATGCGTGGAAGTGCCCTATGCTCTCTAAGCTGTGTTTTTTAGATGTTTCAGGACACACCGTACACTTCTCCAGAGTGGCTGTTGGCAATTTACATCCCGCCCATCAGTGTAGCAAGGCTCCCATTTCTCCATGGCCTGTCCTGCATTTCTGGTTTTGACACTTTTTTCAGCATGGCCCTTTTGACCGATGGGAAGCGAGACTTCTTTGTAGCGCTGATTTGCCTTTCCAGGTTGCTTGGTTGGCCAAAAAGGGCGTATGCGTTTTTTCCTGAATGTATTCAGGAAAAAACGCATACGCCCTTTTTGGCCAAGGGCATCATTGTCAACGTTTTGCCGCTTTTCATGTGCTTTAAAGGCGATTCGAATCTACCTCCTGAAATCTGTTTCCTGCAATTCTGCCTTGATTTCAAATCCTCTTCTTTGCCTTCCCTCAATATATTTGTGGACGAGAGTTATCATTTATAACTCTGCAGGTTTGTGAATTGCAGTGCCCTGAAGCTCCATTTTACAAGTCGGTTTTTTGGGAGCCGGCCGCAAAAGCGCAGGATGGCTTCAGGCCCTGTTCTGGTTCAGGGGGGCAGGCTGAGCCTGTGGTTAATTCTTCTTCCTGATGGGAAAATAGAGTGACCTGTGCCTCTCCCAACACCAAGAGCTAGTCTCTCATTGGTTCCCCGTCTTCCCGTTCATCCTCAGGACAAATTGCAACCTGTACGGAACAGGAGGTTAAAGGTGCTGATGCTCCAAGTAGGGAGATTGCTAGTAAAGTGGCTGGAATGGCGAACCCGAGCACAAGGAGATGAGAAATGAGGTGCGTTTTAGAAACCTTTCCCCATCACACGGTGTACCATCTTCTGGGTTTCTCATGCATGTTTTCGATGTAGGAAGATGCCCTTGAACCTGGAGATTTGGGACCCATGCGATGGGTAGCACGCAGTATTACTTTAAAGGGTCTGCGTTTGCTCACCCAACCTCACCAAACCTCTCAGCCCCAAGAGTGTCCACCCTTATGTCTCATCCAGCTGTGGGTCTAGATATGGTCAATCCAGGTTGCATCACAGCCCCTGAACGAATTGTGTAAGAATTTCTCTCTCTTTCCCTGTCTTTGTTTCATGGGTTTTTAAAAGTAATTTATTTTTATAATGGGGTTTAGCTGCTTTTCACGGCTGTGTTTAGGCCGCTTTACACCCACTTGACCCACTAACAGAGAGATATCAATACATAGGTTTTAAGATTATTACTAGTCAGATATATTCTTGTGCGGTGAATCGGGCGTGTTGAGTCCAGTTCTCTGAGCAAGGAGTAGGTCTTGTCTGTTACATATTGGGTTTATGGAACGGTATCTGAGCTAATTTGAAACTCTTGTTTTATGTATCACCCCACCTCACCTTTCCCGTTAAGCAGCCATAGTGTGTTTTCTGCATGTGTGACTCTGTTCTGTTTTGTAATTCAGTTCAAGTGTAACGGTTTTTACATTCCCTCTATAAGTGACACCTTATGAGAAGTGTCCTTTTCTGTGTGACTTATTTCACTTAGAATCGTCTTACCTAAATCCACTCATCATGCTGCTACTAGCCTTATGACATTGATTTCATGGCTGAGTGATATTCCATTGTACATAAGGACCACAACTTTTTTATCCATTTTTCGCTTTCCTGGGATATTTAAGGTGGAAGGAAGTGGAGGTCCTTGTCAACAGAGCAGCCCTAAACTTTGGGGTGCTTGTGTCTTGCTGATTTTCAATTTTCCCACTTTATCCCCCCATGCGTGGAAGTGCCCTATGCTCTCTAAGCTGTGTTTTTTAGATGTTTCAGGACACACCGTACACTTCTCCAGAGTGGCTGTTGGCAATTTACATCCCGCCCATCAGTGTAGCAAGGCTCCCATTTCTCCATGGCCTGTCCTGCATTTCTGGTTTTGACACTTTTTTCAGCATGGCCCTTTTGACCGATGGGAAGCGAGACTTCTTTGTAGCGCTGATTTGCCTTTCCAGGTTGCTTGGTTGGCCAAAAAGGGCGTATGCGTTTTTTCCTGAATGTATTCAGGAAAAAACGCATACGCCCTTTTTGGCCAAGGGCATCATTGTCAACGTTTTGCCGCTTTTCATGTGCTTTAAAGGCGATTCGAATCTACCTCCTGAAATCTGTTTCCTGCAATTCTGCCTTGATTTCAAATCCTCTTCTTTGCCTTCCCTCAATATATTTGTGGACGAGAGTTATCATTTATAACTCTGCAGGTTTGTGAATTGCAGTGCCCTGAAGCTCCATTTTACAAGTCGGTTTTTTGGGAGCCGGCCGCAAAAGCGCAGGATGGCTTCAGGCCCTGTTCTGGTTCAGGGGGGCAGGCTGAGCCTGTGGTTAATTCTTCTTCCTGATGGGAAAATAGAGTGACCTGTGCCTCTCCCAACACCAAGAGCTAGTCTCTCATTGGTTCCCCGTCTTCCCGTTCATCCTCAGGACAAATTGCAACCTGTACGGAACAGGAGGTTAAAGGTGCTGATGCTCCAAGTAGGGAGATTGCTAGTAAAGTGGCTGGAATGGCGAACCCGAGCACAAGGAGATGAGAAATGAGGTGCGTTTTAGAAACCTTTCCCCATCACACGGTGTACCATCTTCTGGGTTTCTCATGCATGTTTTCGATGTAGGAAGATGCCCTTGAACCTGGAGATTTGGGACCCATGCGATGGGTAGCACGCAGTATTACTTTAAAGGGTCTGCGTTTGCTCACCCAACCTCACCAAACCTCTCAGCCCCAAGAGTGTCCACCCTTATGTCTCATCCAGCTGTGGGTCTAGATATGGTCAATCCAGGTTGCATCACAGCCCCTGAACGAATTGTGTAAGAATTTCTCTCTCTTTCCCTGTCTTTGTTTCATGGGTTTTTAAAAGTAATTTATTTTTATAATGGGGTTTAGCTGCTTTTCACGGCTGTGTTTAGGCCGCTTTACACCCACTTGACCCACTAACAGAGAGATATCAATACATAGGTTTTAAGATTATTACTAGTCAGATATATTCTTGTGCGGTGAATCGGGCGTGTTGAGTCCAGTTCTCTGAGCAAGGAGTAGGTCTTGTCTGTTCCATATTGGGTTTATGGAACGGTATCTGAGCTAATTTGAAACTCTTGTTTTATGTATCACCCCACCTCACCTTTCCCGTTAAGCAGCCATAGTGTGTTTTCTGCATGTGTGACTCTGTTCTGTTTTGTAATTCAGTTCAAGTGTAACGGTTTTTACATTCCCTCTATAAGTGACACCTTATGAGAAGTGTCCTTTTCTGTGTGACTTATTTCACTTAGAATCGTCTTACCTAAATCCACTCATCATGCTGCTACTAGCCTTATGACATTGATTTCATGGCTGAGTGATATTCCATTGTACATAAGGACCACAACTTTTTTATCCATTTTTCGCTTTCCTGGGATATTTAAGGTGGAAGGAAGTGGAGGTCCTTGTCAACAGAGCAGCCCTAAACTTTGGGGTGCTTGTGTCTTGCTGATTTTCAATTTTCCCACTTTATCCCCCCATGCGTGGAAGTGCCCTATGCTCTCTAAGCTGTGTTTTTTAGATGTTTCAGGACACACCGTACACTTCTCCAGAGTGGCTGTTGGCAATTTACATCCCGCCCATCAGTGTAGCAAGGCTCCCATTTCTCCATGGCCTGTCCTGCATTTCTGGTTTTGACACTTTTTTCAGCATGGCCCTTTTGACCGATGGGAAGCGAGACTTCTTTGTAGCGCTGATTTGCCTTTCCAGGTTGCTTGGTTGGCCAAAAAGGGCGTATGCGTTTTTTCCTGAATGTATTCAGGAAAAAACGCATACGCCCTTTTTGGCCAAGGGCATCATTGTCAACGTTTTGCCGCTTTTCATGTGCTTTAAAGGCGATTCGAATCTACCTCCTGAAATCTGTTTCCTGCAATTCTGCCTTGATTTCAAATCCTCTTCTTTGCCTTCCCTCAATATATTTGTGGACGAGAGTTATCATTTATAACTCTGCAGGTTTGTGAATTGCAGTGCCCTGAAGCTCCATTTTACAAGTCGCTTTTTTGGGAGCCGGCCGCAAAAGCGCAGGATGGCTTCAGGCCCTGTTCTGGTTCAGGGGGGCAGGCTGAGCCTGTGGTTAATTCTTCTTCCTGATGGGAAAATAGAGTGACCTGTGCCTGTCCCAACACCAAGAGCTAGTCTCTCATTGGTTCCCCGTCTTCCCGTTCATCCTCAGGACAAATTGCAACCTGTACGGAACAGGAGGTTAAAGGTGCTGATGCTCCAAGTAGGGAGATTGCTAGTAAAGTGGCTGGAATGGCGAACCCGAGCACAAGGAGATGAGAAATGAGGTGCGTTTTAGAAACCTTTCCCCATCACACGGTGTACCATCTTCTGGGTTTCTCATGCATGTTTTCGATGTAGGAAGATGCCCTTGAACCTGGAGATTTGGGACCCATGCGATGGGTAGCACGCAGTATTACTTTAAAGGGTCTGCGTTTGCTCACCCAACCTCACCAAACCTCTCAGCCCCAAGAGTGTCCACCCTTATGTCTCATCCAGCTGTGGGTCTAGATATGGTCAATCCAGGTTGCATCACAGCCCCTGAACGAATTGTGTAAGAATTTCTCTCTCTTTCCCTGTCTTTGTTTCATGGGTTTTTAAAAGTAATTTATTTTTATAATGGGGTGTAGCTGCTTTTCACGGCTGTGTTTAGGCCGCTTTACACCCACTTGACCCACTAACAGAGAGATATCAATACATAGGTTTTAAGATTATTACTAGTCAGATATATTCTTGTGCGGTGAATCGGGCGTGTTGAGTCCAGTTCTCTGAGCAAGGAGTAGGTCTTGTCTGTTCCATATTGGGTTTATGGAACGGTATCTGAGCTAATTTGAAACTCTTGTTTTATGTATCACCCCACCTCACCTTTCCCGTTAAGCAGCCATAGTGTGTTTTCTGCATGTGTGACTCTGTTCTGTTTTGTAATTCAGTTCAAGTGTAACGGTTTTTACATTCCCTCTATAAGTGACACCTTATGAGAAGTGCCCTTTTCTGTGTGACTTATTTCACTTAGAATCGTCTTACCTAAATCCACTCATCATGCTGCTACTAGCCTTATGACATTGATTTCATGGCTGAGTGATATTCCATTGTACATAAGGACCACAACTTTTTTATCCATTTTTCGCTTTCCTGGGATATTTAAGGTGGAAGGAAGTGGAGGTCCTTGTCAACAGAGCAGCCCTAAACTTTGGGGTGCTTGTGTCTTGCTGATTTTCAATTTTCCCACTTTATCCCCCCATGCGTGGAAGTGCCCTATGCTCTCTAAGCTGTGTTTTTTAGATGTTTCAGGACACACCGTACACTTCTCCAGAGTGGCTGTTGGCAATTTACATCCCGCCCATCAGTGTAGCAAGGCTCCCATTTCTCCATGGCCTGTCCTGCATTTCTGGTTTTGACACTTTTTTCAGCATGGCCCTTTTGACCGATGGGAAGCGAGACTTCTTTGTAGCGCTGATTTGCCTTTCCAGGTTGCTTGGTTGGCCAAAAAGGGCGTATGCGTTTTTTCCTGAATATATTCAGGAAAAAACGCATACGCCCTTTTTGGCCAAGGGCATCATTGTCAACGTTTTGCCGCTTTTCATGTGCTTTAAAGGCGATTCGAATCTACCTCCTGAAATCTGTTTCCTGCAATTCTGCCTTGATTTCAAATCCTCTTCTTTGCCTTCCCTCAATATATTTGTGGACGAGAGTTATCATTTATAACTCTGCAGGTTTGTGAATTGCAGTGCCCTGAAGCTCCATTTTACAAGTCGGTTTTTTGGGAGCCGGCCGCAAAAGCGCAGGATGGCTTCAGGCCCTGTTCTGGTTCAGGGGGGCAGGCTGAGCCTGTGGTTAATTCTTCTTCCTGATGGGAAAATAGAGTGACCTGTGCCTGTCCCAACACCAAGAGCTAGTCTCTCATTGGTTCCCCGTCTTCCCGTTCATCCTCAGGACAAATTGCAACCTGTACGGAACAGGAGGTTAAAGGTGCTGATACTCCAAGTAGGGAGATTGCTAGTAAAGTGGCTGGAATGGCGAACCCGAGCACAAGGAGATGAGAAATGAGGTGCGTTTTAGAAACCTTTCCCCATCACACGGTGTACCATCTTCTGGGTTTCTCATGCATGTTTTCGATGTAGGAAGATGCCCTTGAACCTGGAGATTTGGGACCCATGCGATGGGTAGCACGCAGTATTACTTTAAAGGGTCTGCGTTTGCTCACCCAACCTCACCAAACCTCTCAGCCCCAAGAGTGTCCACCCTTATGTCTCATCCAGCTGTGGGTCTAGATATGGTCAATCCAGGTTGCATCACAGCCCCTGAACGAATTGTGTAAGAATTTCTCTCTCTTTCCCTGTCTTTGTTTCATGGGTTTTTAAAAGTAATTTATTTTTATAATGGGGTTTAGCTGCTTTTCACGGCTGTGTTTAGGCCGCTTTACACCCACTTGACCCACTAACAGAGAGATATCAATACATAGGTTTTAAGATTATTACTAGTCAGATATATTCTTGTGCGGTGAATCGGGCGTGTTGAGTCCAGTTCTCTGAGCAAGGAGTAGGTCTTGTCTATTCCATATTGGGTTTATGGAACGGTATCTGAGCTAATTTGAAACTCTTGTTTTATGTATCACCCCACCTCACCTTTCCCGTTAAGCAGCCATAGTGTGTTTTCTGCATGTGTGACTCTGTTCTGTTTTGTAATTCAGTTCAAGTGTAACGGTTTTTACATTCCCTCTATAAGTGACACCTTATGAGAAGTGTCCTTTTCTGTGTGACTTATTTCACTTAGAATCGTCTTACCTAAATCCACTCATCATGCTGCTACTAGCCTTATGACATTGATTTCATGGCTGAGTGATATTCCATTGTACATAAGGACCACAACTTTTTTATCCATTTTTCGCTTTCCTGGGATATTTAAGGTGGAAGGAAGTGGAGGTCCTTGTCAACAGAGCAGCCCTAAACTTTGGGGTGCTTGTGTCTTGCTGATTTTCAATTTTCCCACTTTATCCCCCCATGCGTGGAAGTGCCCTATGCTCTCTAAGCTGTGTTTTTTAGATGTTTCAGGACACACCGTACACTTCTCCAGAGTGGCTGTTGGCAATTTACATCCCGCCCATCAGTGTAGCAAGGCTCCCATTTCTCCATGGCCTGTCCTGCATTTCTGGTTTTGACACTTTTTTCAGCATGGCCCTTTTGACCGATGGGAAGCGAGACTTCTTTGTAGCGCTGATTTGCCTTTCCAGGTTGCTTGGTTGGCCAAAAAGGGCGTATGCGTTTTTTCCTGAATGTATTCAGGAAAAAACGCATACGCCCTTTTTGGCCAAGGGCATCATTGTCAACGTTTTGCCGCTTTTCATGTGCTTTAAAGGCGATTCGAATCTACCTCCTGAAATCTGTTTCCTGCAATTCTGCCTTGATTTCAAATCCTCTTCTTTGCCTTCCCTCAATATATTTGTGGACGAGAGTTATCATTTATAACTCTGCAGGTTTGTGAATTGCAGTGCCCTGAAGCTCCATTTTACAAGTCGGTTTTTTGGGAGCCGGCCGCAAAAGCGCAGGATGGCTTCAGGCCCTGTTCTGGTTCAGGGGGGCAGGCTGAGCCTGTGGTTAATTCTTCTTCCTGATGGGAAAATAGAGTGACCTGTGCCTCTCCCAACACCAAGAGCTAGTCTCTCATTGGTTCCCCGTCTTCCCGTTCATCCTCAGGACAAATTGCAACCTGTACGGAACAGGAGGTTAAAGGTGCTGATGCTCCAAGTAGGGAGATTGCTAGTAAAGTGGCTGGAATGGCGAACCCGAGCACAAGGAGATGAGAAATGAGGTGCGTTTTAGAAACCTTTCCCCATCACACGGTGTACCATCTTCTGGGTTTCTCATGCATGTTTTCGATGTAGGAAGATGCCCTTGAACCTGGAGATTTGGGACCCATGCGATGGGTAGCACGCAGTATTACTTTAAAGGGTCTGCGTTTGCTCACCCAACCTCACCAAACCTCTCAGCCCCAAGAGTGTCCACCCTTATGTCTCATCCAGCTGTGGGTCTAGATATGGTCAATCCAGGTTGCATCACAGCCCCTGAACGAATTGTGTAAGAATTTCTCTCTCTTTCCCTGTCTTTGTTTCATGGGTTTTTAAAAGTAATTTATTTTTATAATGGGGTTTAGCTGCTTTTCACGGCTGTGTTTAGGCCGCTTTACACCCACTTGACCCACTAACAGAGAGATATCAATACATAGGTTTTAAGATTATTACTAGTCAGATATATTCTTGTGCGGTGAATCGGGCGTGTTGAGTCCAGTTCTCTGAGCAAGGAGTAGGTCTTGTCTATTCCATATTGGGTTTATGGAACGGTATCTGAGCTAATTTGAAACTCTTGTTTTATGTATCACCCCACCTCACCTTTCCCATTAAGCAGCCATAGTGTGTTTTCTGCATGTGTGACTCTGTTCTGTTTTGTAATTCAGTTCAAGTGTAACGGTTTTTACATTCCCTCTATAAGTGACACCTTATGAGAAGTGTCCTTTTCTGTGTGACTTATTTCACTTAGAATCGTCTTACCTAAATCCACTCATCATGCTGCTACTAGCCTTATGACATTGATTTCATGGCTGAGTGATATTCCATTGTACATAAGGACCACAACTTTTTTATCCATTTTTCGCTTTCCTGGGATATTTAAGGTGGAAGGAAGTGGAGGTCCTTGTCAACAGAGCAGCCCTAAACTTTGGGGTGCTTGTGTCTTGCTGATTTTCAATTTTCCCACTTTATCCCCCCATGCGTGGAAGTGCCCTATGCTCTCTAAGCTGTGTTTTTTAGATGTTTCAGGACACACCGTACACTTCTCCAGAGTGGCTGTTGGCAATTTACATCCCGCCCATCAGTGTAGCAAGGCTCCCATTTCTCCATGGCCTGTCCTGCATTTCTGGTTTTGACACTTTTTTCAGCATGGCCCTTTTGACCGATGGGAAGCGAGACTTCTTTGTAGCGCTGATTTGCCTTTCCAGGTTGCTTGGTTGGCCAAAAAGGGCGTATGCGTTTTTTCCTGAATGTATTCAGGAAAAAACGCATACGCCCTTTTTGGCCAAGGGCATCATTGTCAACGTTTTGCCGCTTTTCATGTGCTTTAAAGGCGATTCGAATCTACCTCCTGAAATCTGTTTCCTGCAATTCTGCCTTGATTTCAAATCCTCTTCTTTGCCTTCCCTCAATATATTTGTGGACGAGAGTTATCATTTATAACTCTGCAGGTTTGTGAATTGCAGTGCCCTGAAGCTCCATTGTACAAGTCGGTTTTTTGGGAGCCGGCCGCAAAAGCGCAGGATGGCTTCAGGCCCTGTTCTGGTTCAGGGAGGCAGGCTGAGCCTGTGGTTAATTCTTCTTCCTGATGGGAAAATAGAGTGACCTGTGCCTGTCCCAACACCAAGAGCTAGTCTCTCATTGGTTCCCCGTCTTCCCGTTCATCCTCAGGACAAATTGCAACCTGTACGGAACAGGAGGTTAAAGGTGCTGATGCTCCAAGTAGGGAGATTGCTAGTAAAGTGGCTGGAATGGCGAACCCGAGCACAAGGAGATGAGAAATGAGGTGCGTTTTAGAAACCTTTCCCCATCACACGGTGTACCATCTTCTGGGTTTCTCATGCATGTTTTCGATGTAGGAAGATGCCCTTGAACCTGGAGATTTGGGACCCATGCGATGGGTAGCACGCAGTATTACTTTAAAGGGTCTGCGTTTGCTCACCCAACCTCACCAAACCTCTCAGCCCCAAGAGTGTCCACCCTTATGTCTCATCCAGCTGTGGGTCTAGATATGGTCAATCCAGGTTGCATCACAGCCCCTGAACGAATTGTGTAAGAATTTCTCTCTCTTTCCCTGTCTTTGTTTCATGGGTTTTTAAAAGTAATTTATTTTTATAATGGGGTTTAGCTGCTTTTCACGGCTGTGTTTAGGCCGCTTTACACCCACTTGACCCACTAACAGAGAGATATCAATACATAGGTTTTAAGATTATTACTAGTCAGATATATTCTTGTGCGGTGAATCGGGCGTGTTGAGTCCAGTTCTCTGAGCAAGGAGTAGGTCTTGTCTATTCCATATTGGGTTTATGGAACGGTATCTGAGCTAATTTGAAACTCTTGTTTTATGTATCACCCCACCTCACCTTTCCCGTTAAGCAGCCATAGTGTGTTTTCTGCATGTGTGACTCTGTTCTGTTTTGTAATTCAGTTCAAGTGTAACGGTTTTTACATTCCCTCTATAAGTGACACCTTATGAGAAGTGTCCTTTTCTGTGTGACTTATTTCACTTAGAATCGTCTTACCTAAATCCACTCATCATGCTGCTACTAGCCTTATGACATTGATTTCATGGCTGAGTGATATTCCATTGTACATAAGGACCACAACTTTTTTATCCATTTTTCGCTTTCCTGGGATATTTAAGGTGGAAGGAAGTGGAGGTCCTTGTCAACAGAGCAGCCCTAAACTTTGGGGTGCTTGTGTCTTGCTGATTTTCAATTTTCCCACTTTATCCCCCCATGCGTGGAAGTGCCCTATGCTCTCTAAGCTGTGTTTTTTAGATGTTTCAGGACACACCGTACACTTCTCCAGAGTGGCTGTTGGCAATTTACATCCCGCCCATCAGTGTAGCAAGGCTCCCATTTCTCCATGGCCTGTCCTGCATTTCTGGTTTTGACACTTTTTTCAGCATGGCCCTTTTGACCGATGGGAAGCGAGACTTCTTTGTAGCGCTGATTTGCCTTTCCAGGTTGCTTGGTTGGCCAAAAAGGGCGTATGCGTTTTTTCCTGAATGTATTCAGGAAAAAACGCATACGCCCTTTTTGGCCAAGGGCATCATTGTCAACGTTTTGCCGCTTTTCATGTGCTTTAAAGGCGATTCGAATCTACCTCCTGAAATCTGTTTCCTGCAATTCTGCCTTGATTTCAAATCCTCTTCTTTGCCTTCCCTCAATATATTTGTGGACGAGAGTTATCATTTATAACTCTGCAGGTTTGTGAATTGCAGTGCCCTGAAGCTCCATTTTACAAGTCGGTTTTTTGGGAGCCGGCCGCAAAAGCGCAGGATGGCTTCAGGCCCTGTTCTGGTTCAGGGGGGCAGGCTGAGCCTGTGGTTAATTCTTCTTCCTGATGGGAAAATAGAGTGACCTGTGCCTCTCCCAACACCAAGAGCTAGTCTCTCATTGGTTCCCCGTCTTCCCGTTGATCCTCAGGACAAATTGCAACCTGTACGGAACAGGAGGTTAAAGGTGCTGATGCTCCAAGTAGGGAGATTGCTAGTAAAGTGGCTGGAATGGCGAACCCGAGCACAAGGAGATGAGAAATGAGGTGCGTTTTAGAAACCTTTCCCCATCACACGGTGTACCATCTTCTGGGTTTCTCATGCATGTTTTCGATGTAGGAAGATGCCCTTGAACCTGGAGATTTGGGACCCATGCGATGGGTAGCACGCAGTATTACTTTAAAGGGTCTGCGTTTGCTCACCCAACCTCACCAAACCTCTCAGCCCCAAGAGTGTCCACCCTTATGTCTCATCCAGCTGTGGGTCTAGATATGGTCAATCCAGGTTGCATCACAGCCCCTGAACGAATTGTGTAAGAATTTCTCTCTCTTTCCCTGTCTTTGTTTCATGGGTTTTTAAAAGTAATTTATTTTTATAATGGGGTTTAGCTGCTTTTCACGGCTGTGTTTAGGCCGCTTTACACCCACTTGACCCACTAACAGAGAGATATCAATACATAGGTTTTAAGATTATTACTAGTCAGATATATTCTTGTGCGGTGAATCGGGCGTGTTGAGTCCAGTTCTCTGAGCAAGGAGTAGGTCTTGTCTATTCCATATTGGGTTTATGGAACGGTATCTGAGCTAATTTGAAACTCTTGTTTTATGTATCACCCCACCTCACCTTTCCCGTTAAGCAGCCATAGTGTGTTTTCTGCATGTGTGACTCTGTTCTGTTTTGTAATTCAGTTCAAGTGTAACGGTTTTTACATTCCCTCTATAAGTGACACCTTATGAGAAGTGTCCTTTTCTGTGTGACTTATTTCACTTAGAATCGTCTTACCTAAATCCACTCATCATGCTGCTACTAGCCTTATGACATTGATTTCATGGCTGAGTGATATTCCATTGTACATAAGGACCACAACTTTTTTATCCATTTTTCGCTTTCCTGGGATATTTAAGGTGGAAGGAAGTGGAGGTCCTTGTCAACAGAGCAGCCCTAAACTTTGGGGTGCTTGTGTCTTGCTGATTTTCAATTTTCCCACTTTATCCCCCCATGCGTGGAAGTGCCCTATGCTCTCTAAGCTGTGTTTTTTAGATGTTTCAGGACACACCGTACACTTCTCCAGAGTGGCTGTTGGCAATTTACATCCCGCCCATCAGTGTAGGAAGGCTCCCATTTCTCCATGGCCTGTCCTGCATTTCTGGTTTTGACACTTTTTTCAGCATGGCCCTTTTGACCGATGGGAAGCGAGACTTCTTTGTAGCGCTGATTTGCCTTTCCAGGTTGCTTGGTTGGCCAAAAAGGGCGTATGCGTTTTTTCCTGAATGTATTCAGGAAAAAACGCATACGCCCTTTTTGGCCAAGGGCATCATTGTCAACGTTTTGCCGCTTTTCATGTGCTTTAAAGGCGATTCGAATCTACCTCCTGAAATCTGTTTCCTGCAATTCTGCCTTGATTTCAAATCCTCTTCTTTGCCTTCCCTCAATATATTTGTGGACGAGAGTTATCATTTATAACTCTGCAGGTTTGTGAATTGCAGTGCCCTGAAGCTCCATTGTACAAGTCGGTTTTTTGGGAGCCGGCCGCAAAAGCGCAGGATGGCTTCAGGCCCTGTTCTGGTTCAGGGGGGCAGGCTGAGCCTGTGGTTAATTCTTCTTCCTGATGGGAAAATAGAGTGACCTGTGCCTGTCCCAACACCAAGAGCTAGTCTCTCATTCGTTCCCCGTCTTCCCGTTCATCCTCAGGACAAATTGCAACCTGTACGGAACAGGAGGTTAAAGGTGCTGATGCTCCAAGTAGGGAGATTGCTAGTAAAGTGGCTGGAATGGCGAACCCGAGCACAAGGAGATGAGAAATGAGGTGCGTTTTAGAAACCTTTCCCCATCACACGGTGTACCATCTTCTGGGTTTCTCATGCATGTTTTCGATGTAGGAAGATGCCCTTGAACCTGGAGATTTGGGACCCATGCGATGGGTAGCACGCAGTATTACTTTAAAGGGTCTGCGTTTGCTCACCCAACCTCACCAAACCTCTCAGCCCCAAGAGTGTCCACCCTTATGTCTCATCCAGCTGTGGGTCTAGATATGGTCAATCCAGGTTGCATCACAGCCCCTGAACGAATTGTGTAAGAATTTCTCTCTCTTTCCCTGTCTTTGTTTCATGGGTTTTTAAAAGTAATTTATTTTTATAATGGGGTGTAGCTGCTTTTCACGGCTGTGTTTAGGCCGCTTTACACCCACTTGACCCACTAACAGAGAGATATCAATACATAAGTTTTAAGATTATTACTAGTCAGATATATTCTTGTGCGGTGAATCGGGCGTGTTGAGTCCAGTTCTCTGAGCAAGGAGTAGGTCTTGTCTGTTACATATTGGGTTTATGGAACGGTATCTGAGCTAATTTGAAACTCTTGTTTTATGTATCACCCCACCTCACCTTTCCCTTTAAGCAGCCATAGTGTGTTTTCTGCATGTGTGACTCTGTTCTGTTTTGTAATTCAGTTCAAGTGTAACGGTTTTTACATTCCCTCTATAAGTGACACCTTATGAGAAGTGTCCTTTTCTGTGTGACTTATTTCACTTAGAATCGTCTTACCTAAATCCACTCATCATGCTGCTACTAGCCTTATGACATTGATTTCATGGCTGAGTGATATTCCATTGTACATAAGGACCACAACTTTTTTATCCATTTTTCGCTTTCCTGGGATATTTAAGGTGGAAGGAAGTGGAGGTCCTTGTCAACAGAGCAGCCCTAAACTTTGGGGTGCTTGTGTCTTGCTGATTTTCAATTTTCCCACTTTATCCCCCCATGCGTGGAAGTGCCCTATGCTCTCTAAGCTGTGTTTTTTAGATGTTTCAGGACACACCGTACACTTCTCCAGAGTGGCTGTTGGCAATTTACATCCCGCCCATCAGTGTAGCAAGGCTCCCATTTCTCCATGGCCTGTCCTGCATTTCTGGTTTTGACACTTTTTTCAGCATGGCCCTTTTGACCGATGGGAAGCGAGACTTCTTTGTAGCGCTTATTTGCCTTTCCAGGTTGCTTGGTTGGCCAAAAAGGGCGTATGCGTTTTTTCCTGAATATATTCAGGAAAAAACGCATACGCCCTTTTTGGCCAAGGGCATCATTGTCAACGTTTTGCCGCTTTTCATGTGCTTTAAAGGCGATTCGAATCTACCTCCTGAAATCTGTTTCCTGCAATTCTGCCTTGATTTCAAATCCTCTTCTTTGCCTTCCCTCAATATATTTGTGGACGAGAGTTATCATTTATAACTCTGCAGGTTTGTGAATTGCAGTGCCCTGAAGCTCCATTTTACAGGTCGCTTTTTTGGGAGCCGGCCGCAAAAGCGCAGGATGGCTTCAGGCCCTGTTCTGGTTCAGGGGGGCAGGCTGAGCCTGTGGTTAATTCTTCTTCCTGATGGGAAAATAGAGTGACCTGTGCCTGTCCCAACACCAAGAGCTAGTCTCTCATTGGTTCCCCGTCTTCCCGTTCATCCTCAGGACAAATTGCAACCTGTACGGAACAGGAGGTTAAAGGTGCTGATGCTCCAAGTAGGGTGATTGCTAGTAAAGTGGCTGGAATGGCGAACCCGAGCACAAGGAGATGAGAAATGAGGTGCGTTTTAGAAACCTTTCCCCATCACACGGTGTACCATCTTCTGGGTTTCTCATGCATGTTTTCGATGTAGGAAGATGCCCTTGAACCTGGAGATTTGGGACCCATGCGATGGGTAGCACGCAGTATTACTTTAAAGGGTCTGCGTTTGCTCACCCAACCTCACCAAACCTCTCAGCCCCAAGAGTGTCCACCCTTATGTCTCATCCAGCTGTGGGTCTAGATATGGTCAATCCAGGTTGCATCACAGCCCCTGAACGAATTGTGTAAGAATTTCTCTCTCTTTCCCTGTCTTTGTTTCATGGGTTTTTAAAAGTAATTTATTTTTATAATGGGGTTTAGCTGCTTTTCACGGCTGTGTTTAGGCCGCTTTACACCCACTTGACCCACTAACAGAGAGATATCAATACATAGGTTTTAAGATTATTACTAGTCAGATATATTCTTGTGCGGTGAATCGGGCGTGTTGAGTCCAGTTCTCTGAGCAAGGAGTAGGTCTTGTCTATTCCATATTGGGTTTATGGAACGGTATCTGAGCTAATTTGAAACTCTTGTTTTATGTATCACCCCACCTCACCTTTCCCGTTAAGCAGCCATAGTGTGTTTTCTGCATGTGTGACTCTGTTCTGTTTTGTAATTCAGTTCAAGTGTAACGGTTTTTACATTCCCTCTATAAGTGACACCTTATGAGAAGTGTCCTTTTCTGTGTGACTTATTTCACTTAGAATCGTCTTACCTAAATCCACTCATCATGCTGCTACTAGCCTTATGACATTGATTTCATGGCTGAGTGATATTCCATTGTACATAAGGACCACAACTTTTTTATCCATTTTTCGCTTTCCTGGGATATTTAAGGTGGAAGGAAGTGGAGGTCCTTGTCAACAGAGCAGCCCTAAACTTTGGGGTGCTTGTGTCTTGCTGATTTTCAATTTTCCCACTTTATCCCCCCATGCGTGGAAGTGCCCTATGCTCTCTAAGCTGTGTTTTTTAGATGTTTCAGGACACACCGTACACTTCTCCAGAGTGGCTGTTGGCAATTTACATCCCGCCCATCAGTGTAGCAAGGCTCCCATTTCTCCATGGCCTGTCCTGCATTTCTGGTTTTGACACTTTTTTCAGCATGGCCCTTTTGACCGATGGGAAGCGAGACTTCTTTGTAGCGCTGATTTGCCTTTCCAGGTTGCTTGGTTGGCCAAAAAGGGCGTATGCGTTTTTTCCTGAATATATTCAGGAAAAAACGCATACGCCCTTTTTGGCCAAGGGCATCATTGTCAACATTTTGCCGCTTTTCATGTGCTTTAAAGGCGATTCGAATCTACCTCCTGAAATCTGTTTCCTGCAATTCTGCCTTGATTTCAAATCCTCTTCTTTGCCTTCCCTCAATATATTTGTGGACGAGAGTTATCATTTATAACTCTGCAGGTTTGTGAATTGCAGTGCCCTGAAGCTCCATTTTACAAGTCGGTTTTTTGGGAGCCGGCCGCAAAAGCGCAGGATGGCTTCAGGCCCTGTTCTGGTTCAGGGGGGCAGGCTGAGCCTGTGGTTAATTCTTCTTCCTGATGGGAAAATAGAGTGACCTGTGCCTGTCCCAACACCAAGAGCTAGTCTCTCATTGGTTCCCCGTCTTCCCGTTCATCCTCAGGACAAATTGCAACCTGTACGGAACAGGAGGTTAAAGGTGCTGATGCTCCAAGTAGGGAGATTGCTAGTAAAGTGGCTGGAATGGCGAACCCGAGCACAAGGAGATGAGAAATGAGGTGCGTTTTAGAAACCTTTCCCCATCACACGGTGTACCATCTTCTGGGT